>NC_091951.1:28629377-29001877 GCF_031021105.1 Erythrolamprus reginae | reverse complement strand
CTGAGCTTGTCTTCTGGAGTGTTGTCTGTTCCTGCCAGTTTGTCATCTGCAAATTTGATAAGTTCTCCATCTATTCCCTCATCTAAGCAATTTGTAAGCTGTTGAAGAGTAGTGGGCCTAAGACAGAACCTTATCTTACCCCACAGCTTATTTCTCTCCATGTGGGTGTACCATTAAGGACTACTTCTTGAGTATGGTTTGTCAAAAATTGATGTGGTGGGGATGCTGTCTACCCTAGATTTTTCTAGCTTGAAAAAGAAGAATGAAATAAGATTGGTTTGGCATGATCTATTTTTAACAAACCTGAGCTAGCTACTAGTAATAACTTTATTTATTTCTAGATATTCACAGATTTGTTTTTTGATTATTATTTCCCCGCTATCATTCCAGATATTGATGTTAGACTGATTGGTCTGTGGTTTCCTGGGTCTTTTTTCCCTCCTTTTTTTGAAGATGGGAACCACATCAGCTCCTTTCCAATCCTTTAGTAGATCCTCTGTGCTCCAATATTTTTTTAAGATACACTACAGTGGATCTGAGATAACATTTAAATATGTTAAAGGGTTAAATAGGGTTCAGGAGGGAAGTGTTTTTAATAGGAAAGTGAACACAAGAACAAGGGGACACAATCTGAAGTTAGTTGGGGGAAAGATCAAAGGCAACATGAGAAAATATTATTTTACTGAAAGAGTAGTAGATCCTTGGAACAAACTTCCAGCAGACGTGGTTGGTAAATCCACAGTAACTGAATTTAAACATGCCTGGGATAAACATATATCCATCCTAAGATAAAATACAGAAAATAGTATAAGGGCAGACTAGATGGACCATGAGGTCTTTTTCTGCCGTCAGTCTTCTATGTTTCTATGTTTCTAATATCTTCCAGGTTTTTCAGAGCTCTTGGATGTAATCCATCAGGTTCCGGTGGTTTATATTCATCAATGTCAGATTAGTATAAAGGGGTTCTCTTAGCATTTTCTTGCTTATTTTAATTTGTATTTCGAGTCTGTCTTTTACAGTTATATTTTTGGTTGATTGCGCAATAGTTTCATTTTAATTAACTGACTGCTTCCTTGACTTTTTTTTGTTTGTTTATATGTTGAAAGAACCAAATTTTTATTGGCTGTGATTATTGTTGCAAGTCTTTGCTCATTCTGAGCCTTTCTTTCCTAAGTTCATCTTTACAGATACAGGCTATCTGCTGATATTCTGTCTTAGTTATGTATCCCAATTTCCATTTCTTGTACTTATGCTTCTTGCCTTTGTTTATCAGAGAGATCTTTATGCAATACAGTGATCCCTCGATTATCGCGGGGGTTACGTTCCAAGACCTCCCGCGATAATCGATTTTCCGCGATATAGCGGCGCAGAAGTAAAAACACCATCTGCGCATGCGCGCCCTTTTTCCATGGCCGCGCAAGAGCTTGCAGGTGGAGGCGGGGAGCAACGAAAGTGCGGAAGCCGACAAAGATTGCTTTGAATGTCGGCTGCCCCCGCCCCCCCAGCACCCGCCCGCCCGGCCGCTCGCTCGTCGCTCGCCCGTTCACCCACCCACCTGCTTGCCCGGCCGCTCGCTCGCTCACCGCTCGAGAGCAAGAGGGGGAGAGATAGAGAAAGAGAGAGAAGGAAAGAAAGAGATGAGAGAGGGAGGAAGAGAGTGTGAGAGAGGAAGAAGCAAGATAGAGAAAGAGAGAGAGAAAGAAAGATGAGAAAGGAAGGAAGAGAGTGAGAGAGAGGAAGAAAGAGAGAGAAAGAAATGATAGAAAAAAGGGGAGAAAAAAAGAGAAATGAGAAAATGATTGAAGCAGAGAATGACAGGAAAGAAAGAGAAAGAGACAGAGAAGTGACTCTTGGTGATGACGTATGACGTCATCGGGTGGGAAAAACCGTGGTATAGCAAAAAAACTGTGGAGTATTTTTTAATTAATATTTTTTGAAAAACCGTGGTATAGCGTTTCGCGAAGTTTGAAGCCGCGAAAATCGAGGGATCACTGTATGCTGCTTTGTCTCCCAGTTGATATCAGGGTAGTTAAAGTCTCCCATTACTACTATGGTTTATTTCCTACACACAATTGTTGTTTAGTAAAGAGTCCATCTATTCTGCTTGGCTTGGTGGTCTGTAGTACATTCTACATGTAGTATATTCCTATAACAATGTCATTTTCCCTTCCTTTTATATTGGCCGATATGGATTCTTGTAGGTTTTCATCCTTGGATTTGCATATTTCTGTAGAGCTGTATTAATCTTTTATATATAATGCAACTCCATCTCCTCTTTTGTTAGATCTGTTTCTCTTGAAAATTTTATATCCCTCTGTAAAGACATTCCAGTCATGAGTTTCATATCACCAAGTTTCAGTAATGGCATTGGCAACTATCCTGTATATCTGCCTATACAGGATGTACTAATACTTCAAGTTCACCCTGTTGGTTTCCTAAACTTTCAGTGTTAGTGTATGGCATTTCTTTTGTTAATGCGCACATACTGTACATATTACATTTTGTAGACAGAAAATACGCATGGATTTTCTACATACATATTTATTTATTTTATTTATTTATTAGATTTGCATGCCGCCCCTCTCCGTAGACTCGGGGCGGCTAACAACAATAATAAGACAATATAAACAAATTTAATATTTAAGCTTAAGTTTAAGTTAAATTAAGAAACCCTAATTTGATAAACCAATCATACATACAGACATACCAAGCATAAATTTTATAAGCCTATGGGGAAGGGATTATCTCAATTCCCCCATGCCTGACGACAGAGGTGGGTTTTAAGGAGCTTACGAAAGGCAAGGAGGGTGGGGGCAACTCTGATCTCTGGGGGGAGTTGGTTCCAGAGGGTCGGGGCCGCCACAGAGAAGGCTCTTCCCCTGGGTCCCACCAGATGGCATTGTTTAGTTGACGGGACCCGGAGAAGGCCAACTCTGTGGGACCTAACTGGTCGCTGGGATTCGTGCGGCAGAAGGCGGTCCCGGAGATATTCTGGTCCGATGCCATGAAGGGCTTTATACGTCATAAGCAACACTTTGAATTGTGATCGGAAACCGATCGGAAACCAGTGCAGACTGCGGAGTGTTGGTGTGACATGGGCATATTTAGGAAAGCCCATAATAGCTCTCGCAGCTGCATTCTGCACGATCTGAAGTTTCCAAACACTTTTCAAAGGTAGCCCTATGTAGAGAGCGTTACAGTAGTCGAGCCTCGAGGTGATGAGGGCATGAGTGACTGTGAGCAGTGACTCCCGGTCCAAGTAGGGCCGCAACTGCTGCACCAGGTGAACCTGGACAAACGCCCCCCTCGCCACAGCTGAAAGATGGTTCTCTAATGTGAGCTGTGGATCGAGGAAGACGCCCAAGTTGCGGACCCTCTCTGAGGGGGTCAATAATTCCCCCCCCAGGGTAATGGACGGACAGATGGGATTGTCCTTGGGAGGCAAAACCCGCAGCCACTCCGTCTTATCAGGGTTGAGTTTGAGTCTGTTGACACCCATCCAGACCCCAACAGCCTCCAGGCACCGGCACATCACTTCTTCACTGACTGGTCAAGGGGTGGAGATGTAAAGCTAGGTATCATCTGCATACTAATGATACCTCACCCCATGCCCTTGGATGATCTCACCCAGCGGTTTCATTTAGATATTAAATAGTAGAGGGGAGAGGACCGACCCCTGAGGTACTCCACAAGGAAGCAACCTAGAGGTCGACCTCTGACCCCCACTAACACCGACTGTGACCGACCGGAGAGGTAGGAGGAGAACCACTGAAGAACAGTGCTTCCCACTCCCAACCCCTCCAGCCGGCGCAGAAGGATACCATGGTTGATGGTATCGAAAGCCACTGAGAGGTCAAGAAGCACCAGGACAGAGCCCACCCGAGTTTATCCATCAGCGCGACCAAAGCAGTTTCTGTGCTGTAGCTGGGCCTGAATCCTGACTGTTGAGGACCTAGATAATTGGCTTCTTCCAAGGACCGCTGGAGCTGGAGCGCCACCACCTTCTCAACAATCTTCACCATAAAGAGAAGGTTGGAGACTGGGCGATAGTTGTTGAGAATGGCTGGGTCCAGGGAAGGCTTCTTGAGGAGGGGGTGCACATGTGCCTCCTTGTAGAGATCTGGGAAGGACCTCCTCCCCAGAGAAGTGTTGACAATCTCCTGGACCCAGCTCCGTTTCACCTCCCTGCTGGCTGAGACCAACCAGGAGGGACACGGATCCAGCAAACAGGTGGTGGAACTCACAGCTCCAATGGCCTTGTCCACTTCATCAGGTGTCACCAGATCAAACTGTTCCCAGACAGATGGACAAGTACGTGCCCCAGTCACCTTGACTGACTCGTTATCAGTCGACTCTGTTTTTCAATTGGAGTCGAGGTCCACTCGGATCCAAGCGATTTTGTCAGCGAAAAATGTGTTAAAATCCTCGGCACTACCCTGCAGGAGCTCCCCAACTCCCCACTGGTTAAGAAGGGAGCTGGTCACTCTAAACAGGGCGGCCGGGCGGGATTCCGCTGATGCAATCAAGGCAGCATGATACGCGCATCTTGCCGCCTTGAGCGCCACTTTGTAAGTCTTAATATGAGCTCTTACAAGTGTTTGATCGGATTCAGACTTACTCTTCCTCCATCGCTTCTCAAGACGTCTCTTCTGCCGTTTCAACTCCCGGAGCTCCTCGTTGAACCATGGCGCTCTACGGGGTCTAGTGCCGTGGAGAGGTCGCAACGGCGCAATTCGGTCAAAAGCCTCTGCTGCAGCCTTGTTCCAGGCCTCAGCCAGAGACTCTGCCGAACTGTGGACGAGTGTACCTGGAATAACCCCAAGCGCCTTCTGAAAACTCTCTGGATCCATCAGGCGTCTGGGGCGGAACAACCTAATAGGTTCTGCCTCCCTGCAGGGAAGGATTGGAGCCAGGAAGTCAAGCTGCAGCAGAAAATGGTCCGAGCATGACAAAGGCAACACTTCTAAGCCCCTTAGTCTCAGACCATTACACAATTGCTCAGAGAGGAATACCGTGTCGGGTGCGTGCCCCCCCTCGTGAGTCGGACCCTGTACTACTTGGGTCAGGTCCATGGCTGTCATGGTGGCCATGAATTCCTGTGCCAGTCCAGAGGTTTCGCCGAGTGACAGCAGGTTAAAGTCCCCCAAGACAATAAGTCTGGGGAACCCCACCGCCAACCCGGCTACCTCCTCGAGTAGCACAGGCAGGGCTTGTGACACGCAGCTGGGAGGCAGGTACGTGAGAAACAAGCCCACCTGAACCCCTAAGTCCAACTTCACCAGGAGGGACTCGCAACCCACAATCTCTGGAGCAACGAGTCTATGCAGGCAAAGGCTCTCCCTGGCTATAATAGCCACTCCTCCCCCCCTTCCCTGGGGTCGAGGCTGATGCCATACCTGAAACCCAGCTGGGCAAATTTCAGAGGGAGGAACTCCTCCCTCCGGGCCCAGCCAGGTTTCAGTTACACATGCCAGGTTGGCCTCCTCATCCAGGATCAGATCCCGGATGAGGAGAGCTTTATTTACCACCGACCTGGCATTGAGTAGCAGCAGCTTGAGCCCAGGGCCAGAATTACACTCATCACCAGTGCCCAGGGTTGGGCTCACAAGGGATCGTTATTAAGCAGCAATCCCTTGTTCCCCTGGAACGGCTAGCTCTGTGGCCCCCGCCATAACTGCCTCTCCCCAGCAAGACTGGGATATTCCGACCCTCCGCCACCCCAGACATCAGTGCCCCCTCCCCTCCTGCTTCTCCGGTGTCAGGTAGGCTAATTAACTCATTCATACCATTTTCATTTGTTTCATCCATACCAAAATCCCACCCAGCCCACCCATAACAATCACTCATTTCATACATGTTATCACAATCACCCCAATAATCCATCAAATTTAAATCCCCCCTCCAATAAATTAGCTAAAATGTTAATAACTAAAAACTCCATATAAAATCCTATTAGTAATTGATATAAACATCAATTACTCTAATATTAAAATACCAAATTACACTAAGTTGCTCTTAAGATCTTAATAGAATAACATATTATTAAAAATTGATAAAATTATAAAGTGCTAAAAAAATTTATAAAGTGCTAAAAATATAGGAAGTAATTAAAATCAATTGTCCATTAAGTCAGCAATACAGCACCAGTTCTAAAAGGTGAGTTATGGGGAAAAGGTTCAATGTTCAGGGAGAAGTCCTACCATATTGTTCTGGCTGGCACTCTCAGGTCTTTCTCTGGGTCTACAATCACTTTTGCTCCTCTGCTCTTACAGTATTTCCAAGTCTCCAGTCTCTCTGCAGTCTTATATGATTTTGGTACAAACTCCATGTGGTCTCAGTAGGGCGATCTCCAATCTCCGTCTTGGTCTCCTCTTTCCTCTTTCTTCTCCTTCCCCTCATCAGTTTATTCTTCTACAGGCCTTCTGGCGCCGGGTGCTCCCACCATACAGCTCCACGGCGTCTCGGGTCCATGTAGTGGGGTCAAGGCAATCTCGGGCGTTGTTCTTCTCTTGCCCTTCTCCTTCCGGTATACACTCTCTCCTCCCGTCATCCGTCCTTCGATCGCACGCTCGAGACTTCTCCAGGGGACCCTCAATTCCAGGAGACCTCCTCCGAAAACCTCCCCTGAAATCTAGGTCATCCAAGCCGGGTGTCTTTTGGCTGGCTCGGTTGCTCCCTCTCCTCGGCTGTCACGGTCTTCTGTCCTTCAGTTCTCCGACTCACCCCCGGCAGCGTAACTCAGTTGTAAATGGCAGCCGCCATTTTACCGCAGATAGAAGGGTGTGTATCTGTATTTTTTGTGAATATATATGTATCCGTGTTCCTATCCTCAGTATTTCCATGTTTCTATACGATTACAGTATAACAATTTGCAGTGCTGACAGTCTATGACCAACAATAGAATTTCATGATTGCATGAAGATTTGAACTTATGCATGGTATGTTTGTGTGTATGTTTGGTTTTATAATAGGGGTTTTTAGTTGTTTTTTATTATTGGATTGTACATGTTGTGTTTATTATTGTTGTTAGCCGCCCCGAGTCTATGGAGAGGGGCGGCATACAAATCCAATAAATTATTATTATTATTATTATTATTATTATTATTATTATTATTATTATTATTATTTTTTATGTGTCATAATAGAAACATAGAAACATAGAAGACTGACGGCAGAAAAAGACCTCATGGTCCATCTAGTCTGCCCTTATACTATTTTCTGTATTTTATTTTAGGATGGATATATGTTTATCCCAGGCATGTTTAAATTCAGTTACTGTGGATTTACCAACATAATGAATGCCAGTGGTTAATCTAGGAGTTTGGCATGTTTGCTTTTTCATTGTTATGTATGCTTTTTTTCTTGTTTTCACATCTTGCAACAATATTATAAAGAATAACTAAAGCATCTCTTTTATGTGAATCTTATAGGCAACGGGAATGCCAAAAAGAGCCTTCTAGACAGCAGAGAATCGGAAGCAGCTTTAAAAATGACAGCAAATCCAGTACATGTAATAACCAAAAAACATTTCTCTTTCCCCAGCCAGAAAGAGACAAGAGAGAAAACACGAAAAGAGCTTTGAACTGATGAACAAGCCTTGCATGTGAAACTCAAGGAAACATTATATAAAAAAAGAACGGTGGAACATTTCCAAATTTTGAAAAAGAGGAAATATCTACAAGTCTGTGGGGAGGAAGCACTCAGTCCAGGCAATAATGCAGGCCCCACCATGTGAGGAAACAACTGCTTGTACCATGCAAGAACAGAGCACAAATGTTTTTGACCTCCTCAAGAATCTAAGACTGTCAATGATGGAAAAGCTCCACAACGATGCATATTGTGGGGAAAGCACAGATTTCAAATCAGAGCTGATTATGCATCAGAGAATCGACACTGGTGAAAAACCATACAAATGCCCCGAATGTGGCAAAGTCTTTCACTACAGTTCCCAACTTATTGAGCATAAAAGAACCCATACTGGAGAAAAACCCTACCAGTGCCAACACTGTGCCAAAAGGTTTAGTAAGCATGGCAACCTGGTGATACACCAGAGGATTCACACAGGAGAGAAACCATTTGAGTGTTCATATTGTGGCGAACGATTTCGTCTTAATTCCAAATTAGTTGTACACCAGAGAAGTCACACGGGTGAGAGACCATATGAATGTCCAGTGTGTGGGAAAAGTTTCACTCAGAATAATAACCTTGTGAAACATCAAAATACTCACACAGGAGAGAAACCATATGAGTGTTTAGATTGTGGGAAAGCTTTCAGTTGGAATTTTGACCTTATGAAACACCAGAGGACTCATACAGGAGAAAAACCATATAAGTGTCCAGATTGTGGGAAAAGTTTCAGTGATAATTCTAACCTTCTGAAACACCAGAGGACTCACACAGGAGAGAAACCATATGAGTGTTCAGATTGTGGGAAATGTTTCAATAAGAATTCCAACCTGGTGATACACCAGAGGACTCACACAGGAGAGAAACCATATGAGTGCTCAGTTTGTGGGAAATGTTTCAGTCAGAACTCGAATATGATGATACACGAGAGAACTCACGCGCGTGAGAAACCATTTGAGTCTCCAGTTTGTGCGGAAAGTTTCAAGCATAATTGCAGTCTTTTGCAACACCAAAGTACTCACACAGGAGAGAAATCATATGAGTGGCCAGATTGTGGGGAAAACTTTAATCTTAATTCCAATTTAGTTATACACCAGAGAACTCATACTGAGAAGAAACCACATGAATGTCCAGTTTGTGGGAAAGCTTTTGGTTGGAATTCTGACCTGGTGAAACACCAGAGAACTCACACTGGGGAGAAACCATATGAGTGTCGAGATTGTTGGAAAAGTTTCAGTGATAATTCTAACCTTCTCAAACACCAGAGGACTCACATGGGAGAGAAACCATATGAGTGTCGAGATTGTGGGAAAAGTTTCAATCAGAAGTGTAGTCTGGTGGTACACCAGAAGTCTCACACAGGAGAGAAACCATATGAATGTCCAGTTTGTGGGAAAGCTTTTGGTTGGAATTTTGACCTGGTGAAACACCAGAGAACTCACACTGGGGAGAAACCATATGAGTGTCGAGATTGTTGGAAAAGTTTCAGTGATAATTCTAACCTTCTGAAACACCAGAGGACTCACACAGGAGAGAAACCATACGAGTGTCGAGATTGTGGGAAAAGTTTCAGTCAGAAGTGTAGCCTGGTGGTACACCAGAAGACTCACACGGGCGAGAAACCATATGAGTGTTCATATTGTGGGAAATGTTTCAGTCAGAACTCAAATATGATGACACATCAGAGAACTCACACGTGTGAAAAACCATTTGAATATCCAGGGGAGAAACAATATGAGTGTCCGGATTGTGAGAAAAGTTTCCAGAAGAAGTGTAGCCTGGTGGTACATCAGAAGACTCACATGGATGAAAAACCATATGCGTGTCCACATTGTTTGAAAACTTTCAGTTCTAATGTTTACCTGGTGACACACCTTAGAACTCACATGGTTGAGAAACCATATGTGTGTCCAGACTGTGGGAAAATTTTAAATCTTAATTCTGCCTTAGTGACGCACAAG
Organism: Erythrolamprus reginae; assembly: GCF_031021105.1. Taxonomy (NCBI): domain Eukaryota; kingdom Metazoa; phylum Chordata; class Lepidosauria; order Squamata; family Dipsadidae; genus Erythrolamprus; species Erythrolamprus reginae. The sequence goes on along the minus strand of NC_091951.1, from coordinate 28,992,290 downwards.
ACAACACACACAGGAGAAAAATCCTATGAGTGTCCAGATTGTGGGAAAGCTCTCAAATGTAATTCTGACCTAGAGAGACGCAAGAGGATTCACACAGGAGAGAAACGATATGAATGTCTAGATTGTGGGAAAAGCTTTCGTCATAGTTCTCAGTTGGTTATACACTGGAGAACTCACACAGGGGAGAAACCATATGATTGTCTGGATTGTGGGAAAGGTTTCAATCAGAAGTCTAGCCTGGTGATTCACCAGAGAACTCACACAGGGGAGAAACCATATGAATGTCCTGATTGTGGGAAAAGTTTCAGTAATCATTCTAACCTCCTGCAACACCAGAGGATTCACACAGGAGAGAAACCATATGAGTGTCTGGATTGTGGGAAAAGTTTCAGTAATTATTCTAACCTTCTGCAACACCAGAGGACTCACACAGGAGAGAAACCATATGAGTGTCTGGATTGTGGGAAAAGTTTCAGTCAGAACGGTAACCTGGTGATACACCAGAGGACTCACAAGGGGCAGTAATTGTATGAGTGTCCAGAATGCAGGGGAAAAAATTTAGGCAAAATTCCAACCTGCTGATACATCAGAGGAGTCACACTAGATGTGTTCCTGTATTGTGGGGAAAGTTTCATTTGGAATTCCCACCTGGTGGAAGAAAGGGGAACTGAAGAGGAGCCCTTTGAACGTCCCAATCCTGGGAAAGATCTCACAAGTACCTTATTTTTGGGAGTACACAGCACACCTTTTTACCCTCCAAAGCAGGGTGAAAATTTGGGAGTGTCTTATATACTGAATGTAGCCCCACCCAGCCACCCCCCACCCTTTGGCTTCTGCCTTCCAGCAATTTAACTCCTTGCAGCAAACAGTGCAGAACCCAATTAGCATCAGCAATTGAGCATCAGCCTACTGACAAACAGCTGATTCAGCACAGGCAAGCATGCTAGAAATGAAAGTGAAAGTGTAATTAGTTGGGGGAAAGATCAAAAGAAAATATTATTTTACTGAAAGAGTAGTAGGTAGATGCTTGGAACAAACTTCCAGCAGACGTGATTGGTAAATCCACAGTAACTGAACTTAAGCATGCCTGGGATAAACATTCAGTGATACCTTGTCTTTGGTTCTCGTCCCGGAACCAAACTTAATTGGTTCCGGGACGAGGTTCTTAAGGTATAAAGTTTGTAAGACGAAACAATGTTTTCCATAGGAATCAATGGAAAAGCGATTAATGTGTGCAAGCCCAAAATTCACCCCTTTTGCCAGCAGAAGCGCCCGTTTTTGCGCTGCTGGGATTCCCCTCAGGCTCCCTTCCATGGGAAACCCCACCTCCGGACTTCCGTTGCCAGGGAAGCGCCTGTTTTTGCGCTGCTGGGATTCCCCTGCAGCATCACAAAAACACGGAAGTCCGGAGGTGGGGTTTCCCATAGAGGGGAGCCTCAGGGGAATCCCAGCAGTGCACAAACGGGCGCTTCGCTGGCAACAGAAGTCCGGAGGTGGGGCATCCCTGCCGCGGTGGTGGGTTTGTAAGGTGAAAATAGTTTGTAAGAAGAAGCAAAAAAATCTTAAACCCCGGGTTTGTATCTTGAAAAGTTTGTATGACGAGGCGTTTGTAAGACGAGGTATCACTGTATATCCATCCTAAGATAAAATACAGGAAATAGTATAAGGGCAGACTAGATGGATCATGAGGTCTTTTTCTGCCGTCAGTCTTCTATGTTTCTATGTTTCTAACTAGCTGCAAGGAGTCAAATTGCTTTGAGGTAGACTGCTAGCAATGTTGGACTGCTGAAACTACAGGGAGGTAAGTCAGTAACTACCGGTAAATGTCTATAGAATGTTCAAAAAAGCCTGCTATCTTATTGTTCTAGAGAACTTAACAAATGAAGAAGCTTTTTAAAATAAATGCTTGATCTGAAGAGGCCAATTGCTATTATATCTTCTCTTCAATAGCAGAGAATAATTATGTTTCCAGAAAGCCACATCAAATTTAAAGATCTGTAAAAGTATAATCTGAAAATATAACAGTGTCCTGTTTAGTAATGGGATAAGGCAGCTGAGTTAAACCCCGAGTTAGTCATGTTTGGAGTTGATCTATTTAAATACTTTGGAGGAATTAGTGTGAGTACATTTAAGAAACCTTTCTGGCATTAATATACAGTGATACCTCATCTTACAAACGCCTCATCATACAAACTTCGAGATGCAAACCCAGGGTTTAAGATTTTTTTGCCTCTTCTTACAAACTATTTTCACCTTACAAACCCACCACCGCCGCTGGGATGCCCCGCCTCCAGACTCCCGTTGCCAACGAAGCACCCGTTTTTGCGCTGTTGGGATTCCATTGAGGCTCCCCTCCATGGGAAACCCCATCTCCGGACTTCCGTTGCCAGCGAAGCACTTGTTTTTGCGATGCTGGGATTCCCCTGCTGGGATTCCCCTGCAGCATCGCAAAAACACAGATGTCCGGAGGTGGGGTTTCCTATGGAGGGGAACCTCAGGGGAATCCCAGCAGCGCAAAAATGGGCGCTTCGGCTGGCAAAAGGGGTGAATTTTGGGCTTGCATGCATTAATTGCTTTTCCATTGATTCCTATGGGAAACATTGTTTCGTCTTACAAACTTTTCACCTTAAGAACCTCGTCCCAGAACCAATTAAGTTTGTAAGACAAGGTATCACTGTATTGCCATAATGTACATTTCCCCAATTCTTTGCTTTTTCTATGGGTCAGACACACATGCACATAAATACACAGCAAACAGTGTACATCATCTATGCTGTTTGACAAATTGCTGAGAGGCAGAGGCCTTTTCCCCCTTGCTTTCCTCTCCCAAAACTACGGTACGTCTTATACTCCAGTGCGTTTAATACTCCAAAAAATATGGTAGGTCTAATCTAATAAACCATCTTAGTTTACATACAGATCGGAAACCATTCAGACGCCCAAACTGTGGTCAATATTTTGGTCACACCTCTCCTATTATTAAAGACGACGACTCAGAGAAAGAAAACCAGCACCTTTCTGATTGGAAGGAAAGTTTGGTGGGATTTTAGAAAACTTTCAAGAGTTGGATGTACAGTGATACCTCCTCTTACGAACCCCTCATCATACGAACTTTTCGAACCCAGGGTTTAAGGTTTTTTTGCCTCTTCTTCCAAATTATTTTCACCTTACGAACCCGCCGCCACTGCTGGGACGCCCCGCCTCCGGACTTCTATTGCCAGGCAAAGGCTCCCCTTGTTGGGAAACCCCAACTCCGGACCTGAAGCGCTGGGATGCAGCATCCAAAAACACGGAAGTCCAGAGATGGGGTTTCCCATGGAAGGGAGCCTCGGGGCAATCCCAGCAGCACAAAACCGGGTGCTTCGGCGGGCAAAAGGGGTGAATTTTAGAGTTGCACGCATTAATCGCTTTTCCATTGATTCCTATGGGAAACATTGTTTCGTCTTACGAACTTTTCACCTTATGAACCTCATCCTGGAACCAATTAAGTTCGTAAGACAAGGTATCACTGTACATTGTTTGCAGGTTGCTGGATTATTTTCAGCCAAAGAGCCATGCTCAACACGAGGATTTGCTTGCAAGAATCCATGAATTAGGATTTCAACAAGAGTTGTTCTGAAAGCATAGTAAGAAACCTTAGTATACCTATGTATAATTAGAATATTCATAAGGCATCAAACCATTCTTATTGTATCCAATTTGATATATTACAGAAAGAGAGGAGTCCTGGAGACTCAGTGGTTAAAAGGTACTATTGCAGAGACAGTAACCATTCCATGATACTGATAGTCCTTGACTTACAACCATTGATTTAGTGACCAAAGTTACCATGCCACTGAAAAAAGTGACTTATGGCCCTTTTTCATAATTAGGACCATTGCAGCATCAACATTCAGATGCTTGGCAATTGATGGTGCAATGTCCTGGGGTCATAGGATCCCCTTTTGGGACCTTCTGAGAAACAAATCAATGGGGAAGACAAATTCACTTAACAATTGTGGCAAGAAAAGTTGTTAAACGAGGCAAAACTCACTTAACAACTGTTTAGCTTAGCAACAGAAATTTTGGGCTCCTTTGTGGTTGTAAGTTGAGGGCCATCTGTAAAAGGAATAGTCACCTCGCTTCTGCCTGGATATTAATATTTTGTAGTAATGTGTATAAAGATACATTATTTCATGAGAGCCATTAATTTTGTCATGATAGGCTCTAATTGCCCCTCAGCCTAAACTATTTGCTGTAGTTAATTCATGAACCTTAGTTACTTGGGATAGTGAGACGGGTGGCATACAAATACAATAAGTAAATAAACGTGAATATATTTATGATGCAGTCAGACTAAGTATTATTTTGTGGTTCGTTGAAAATATAGGTTTTAATGCCTTAATTTAATGTAAAATATAAATAATATACAGAAATGGATGTTTTTTAATGACCTTGTTTTAAATATTTTTAGAAATGTCTTCCTCAAATAAAAGTATAAATAATGTTGCTTGTCTGTTCCACTACAGTATAATTCTTGTTCTCTAGGGTTTTGTCACCTGCAGGTCAAAGATATCAATTGATTCTTTTGTATTTGCTCGTCTTCCAGATTCCTTGAACTTTGCATATCTTATTTTCTGGAACAATTCGAGTCATACATCGTACTTCTTTTTTTTTCATTCCCTTTTGTCAAAAAAGAGAGAAAGGTAAATCCTACTTGCTCATTACGGATCTGCAGTTTGGAATTAAATCTCCCTAGTTTAAATCTAATAGTGTGCTCCTGAAATCACACCATCCTGGTTCTTGGTTTTCTATGACGTACCTCCTTCAAGTCGTGGAAATAAAAGATCTCTATCGGGCTTTCTGAAGTGAGAATGGGTTTTCCTAATGAAAAAAGATAAAAGAAGCTCTCACCTCAAAATGAGTTCAATCCTATCTATAGGCATATACAGTGTTCCCTCGATTTCCACGGGTTCGAACTTTGCGAAAAGTCTATACTACTGGTTTTCAAAAATATTAATTAAAAAAATACTTCATGGTTTTTTCCCCTATACCACGGTTTTTCCTGCCTGATGACGTCATATGTCATCGCCAAACTTTTGTCCGCCTTTAATAAATATTTTTTAAAATAAACTTTAATAAATAACCCTGGTGAGTAATAATCTAAATGGTTGCTAAGAGGATGGGAAATTGCAATTTAGGGGTTTAAAATGTTAAGGGATGGCTTGTGATACTGTTCATAGCCAAAAATAGTATACAGTAAGACCTCACCTATCGCTGGTGTTACGTTCCAGATCCGGCCGCGATAGGTGAAATCCGCGATGGGGAATTTATCGACTGATAGTACTTATTTAAGTATTTATATTGTAATTGTTTGGTAAGTTTTCATTGTTTTAAGTGTTTATAAACCCTTCCCACACAGTATTTATTTTAGATACAGTATTTAAATACAGCATTTACAATTTTAGATATATATTTTTTGAAAAACCTGCCGATCGAGTTCAGCGGGCTGTTTAAATCTGCCGATCGACTTCTTCAGAAACCCGCGAACCAGCGAATATCCGCGAATGATTTTTCTCATTAATATTTCTTGAAAACCCGCGATGAAGTGAAGCCGCAGTAGGCGAAGCGCGGTACAGCGAGGGACTACTGTATTTACTTCTGCATCTCTACTTCGCGGAAATTCGACTTTCACGGGTCTCGGAACGCATCCCCCGCAAAAATTGAGGGAACACTGCACTTGTCTCTCTTGGCACAATGATAATATATCTGTTGCAAACTCCACATTTGTGACAGGAAGGGCATTTGCTCAGTAAATGCTCAGGTCCATTTGGTTGTTCCGATTCTACCTTGGTAAGGCCACATATGGAATACTGCATTCAGCTTTGGTCGCCACGATGCAAAAAAGATATTGAGACCTAAGAAAAAGTGCAGAGAAGAGCAACAAAGATGATTAGGGGACTGGAGGCTAAAACATGAAGAATGGTTGCAGGAATTGAGTATGTCTAGTTTAATGAAAAGAAGGACCAGGGGAGACATGATAGCAGTGTTCCAATACCTCAGGGGTTGCCACAAAGAAGAGGGAGTCAACCTATTCTCCAAAGCACCTGTGGGTAGAACAAGAAGCAGTGGGTGGAAACTAAGCAAAGAGAGAAGTCACTTAGAACTAAGGAGAAATTTCCTGACAGTTACAACAATTAATCAGTGGAACAGCTTGCCTCCAGAAGTTGTGAATGCCCCAACACTGGAAGTTTTTAAGCAATTGTTGGATAACCATCTGTCTGAAGTAGTTTAGGGTTTCTTGCCTAAACAGGGTTGGATTCCAAGGTCCCTTCCAACTTCTTCTTGTTGTTTTATTTATTTATTTATTATTTTTTATTTATTAAATTTGTATGCCGCCCCTCTCCGTAGACTCGGGGCGGCTCACAACAATAATAGAAAAAAAACAATGTACAATACAAATCTAATAATTAAAACTAAAAACCTATAATTTAAAAAATATGCACACAACATACCATACATAAACAATATAGGCCTGGGGAAGTTATCTCTGTTCCCCATGCCTGATGGCAGAGGTGGGTTTTAAGGAGTTTACGAAAGGCAAGGAGGGTGGGGGCAGTTCTAATCTCAGGGGGGAGCTGGTTCCAGAGGGTCGGGGCCGCCACAGAGAAGGCTCTTCCCTTGGGACCCACCAAACAACATTGTTTAGTCGACGGGACCCAGAGAAGGCCAACTCTGTGGGACCTAATCGGTCGCTGGGATTCGTGCGGCAGAAGGCAGTCCCGGAGATATTCTGGTCTGATGCCATGAAGGGCTTTATAGGTCATAACCAATACTTTGAATTGTGACCGGAAATTGATCGGCAACCAATGCAGACTGTTGGTGTAACATGGGCATACCTTGGGAAGCCCATGATTGCTCTCGCAGCTGCATTCTGCACAATCTGAAGTTTCCGAATGCTTTTCAAAGGTAGCCCCATGTAGAGAGCATTACAGTAGTTGAATAATATTATTATTATTATTATTATTATTATTATTATTATTATTATTATTATCCCACCAGGGATACATTACAGGGTCTTAAACAGCAAAGAAGAAGATAAAAGAATTCTGGATCAATCGATAGATTTGGGAGCTGTAATAACTGCAAGACATTCATTTTGGGGAACAGAGACTGGAGTCTGCTGAATAGCCGGGTTGGTTGGTGTCAGGGAATTATGAAACTGGTGTCCAAATCAAGACAGAGACACTGACAGTAATTTTATATAAATATCGTAACTATATTTAGAGCAAATAAGGTAGGCACATCACTACATCCTGAGGTAAATTGTCAGGTAAATCTCAGAATAGCATACAGGGCCCACAGAGGAAAAATGGAAACGCCCCCTTTATACCCAACAACCAATCATAATACAGGTTGCCTCATGCCTCCCACACACTCTTCAACCAATCAATGACCACTGTGCTCTGGGAACTATGCACTTTTCCAGTTTTTTAATGAAATACCTGAACAGCTGGGCTCCAAACAGGATTGAACTATTTCCATGAAATTTCGCACAGAGTGTTTCTGCTCAGTAATCTAGCCAATCTCACCTGGTTATTCCATTTCAACATCTTCCCCTCAGGATTCTGCTATAGGGCATTGAATGCCAAAACAAATAGACACAAATATAGTTTCTTCCCCCAAGTCATCACCCTGGTAAACAGCCAACCCCTGCACCAATGTCTCCTGCCCAAAAATATTTACCCATGTCGTCAGCTGTATTGCTATCATCCCCATCATTTTGTCCTTCTCATCCTTCCTACTACCTTCTATCATTACATTATGTGAGCAATTATTTTATCTTATGATTTATGACACTCACTTTGTATGTACACTGAAGTTTATGCATCACAGACCATTTCTTTGTGTGTTCAAAGCACACTTGAATTCAAAGAATTGTATTTCATTCTTTCCAATTTTTGATATTTTTCTTTCAAATTCCACCTCTGTCTACAAGCACCGAATCTCTCCTCTCCACCTCCATTTTACACCTTTCATTTTCCCATAAAGATTTGTCCACTTGCTTGCTGAAATCCAAGTATACTATCTGCACAGTATTTTGCATAATTGCTTATATTTTTAATTGTTTAATTTTTTTTTAAGGCAATAATATTTGTTTGGCACAATCTTTTTCTAACAAACCCATGCTGGCTTCCTTCTAGTAATCACCTTGCTGGTTTATAGGTGCTGACAAATTCTCTCCTTGATTATATATTTTCCAGGGTTTTACCAGGGATTCATGTCAAGCTGATTGGCCTATATTTTCCGGGATCACGTCCCCATGTTTTTTTTATTTGGAATCCCATCAGTTCTTTTCCAGTACTCTTGTGTTTCTCCTGTGTTACATAAACTTTCAAAGATTGCATTCCATGGTTCCAAAATTATATATAGAATACTAGGCAATGCAATAATACAGGTATTTATAATATAATACATTTCAGGGGAAAAGATATTTCATAACTGTTCTGTCAGGCTCTCTGGTAGACTCCTCCCGAAAATTCACAGGTACAAATTTCAGACACACACGTTTGAAAATTCAAAACAATGTTCTTTATAATGAAAATTCAGTTAAACTAAGCCCTCTTTTGGTATAGCAAAGAGCACTCATCTCCAAAGAAACTGGTAATTGGTACAAGTCCCTTATCAGTTCTGTGATACTTAGCTTGCAGCTGTGAGGCAATTCACAGTCCTTCTTCTTTCACAAAGTGAAACACACTTTGCTCTGGTTTAGTTTCAAAGCGGGGAAAAATCAGCACACAAAAGGTCAAACACAGCAAAGCAGGCACGAAACACAAGGATCAGATAATCCTCAATGGCCAAACCCACAGGCTGCTATTTATAGCAGCCTCACTAATTACCACAGCCCCACCCAACCACAGGTGGCCTCATTTTCTTTGATAATAATCTCTCAGTTGTTGTTGCCTATGCATCGCTCTCCGCATATGTGGCTGTATCATTAACTCTTGTTCTGAATCCAAGGAGGAGCTAGATAATTGCTCTCCTTCTGAGCTGTCTGCCACACTCTCCTCCTCCCTGTCACTCATGTCTTCTTGGTCAGAGGAGCCTTCATCAGCAGATTCCACCGGGGCAAAACAGGCCTGCAGCATGTGGATGTCTCCCCCACATCCACAGTCCTTGGGGCAGGAGCTGGGCCAGAGCTAACCAAAACAATAACGTAGGGGCCACAGCAGAGAAATCAGTTTTTCAGATTTACCAAATTCAGATTCCCAGCTGAAGATTCTCAGCCTCATGTCTTCTTTGATAGTGTCATCGGGCAGGCTGAAATAAGCAGGGAAAGGTGGTACTTCAGATCAGTCTCATGCCAGGAAGGGCTTTCAAAGGCAAAATCAGCATCCTGAACTGGACCCACAAGGAAGCTGGCAACCAAGGCACCTGACGGAGCAGAGGTATGACGTGCTGCTTCAGAAACACACATAGCTTATCCAGCCATTGCATTCTCTACCACAGACCTGGGCAAAGGGCGGCCCACAGGCCGGATGCGGCCCGTGGAGGTTGGAAGGAAGGGAGGAAGGAGAAATAGAGGGAGGAAGGAAGGAAGGAGGAAGGAAGGAAGGAAGGAAGAAGGGGTGGGCAATTAATTTATAATTATATAATATAATATATAATTATGTATATATAATATATATAATTATAATTTATAATTATAATTAACTCAGTTCTACCCAATAATATACAGAACTCCCCCCAAAGATTAGAATTGCCCCGCCCTCCTTGCCTTTCGTAAGCTGCTTAAAACCCACCTCTGCCGTCAGGCATGGGGGAATTGAGACCCTCTTCCCCCTAGGCCTTTACAATTCTATGCATGGTATGTATGTATGTATGTTTGGTTTTTTATATTAATGGGTTTTTAATTGTTTCTAACATCAGACTACTATTGTACACTGCTTTATTGTTGCTGTTAGCCGCCCCGAGTCTCCGGAGAGGGGCGGCATACAAATCCAATAAATAAATAAATAAATACATAATTATATTAATCTGGCCCTCTAAAACCATCCCAATTTCTCATGCGGCCCCATGGCAAAATTAATTGCCCATCCCTGCTCTATCAGCTAAAACTTTTGGATGCTCTTCAAGGGCAGCTCATGCAGAATTCATCCAATATAGGTCATTACAGTTCGTTAACCATTCCAAGTTATAACAGCAATGAAAAAAGTGATTTATGACCATTTTTCACACTTGTGGCTATATCAGCACTCTCGTGGTCATTGGATTTACATTTGGGTGCTTGACCACTGGTTTGTATTTATGATGGTTATTATTATTATTATTATTATTATTAATAATAATAATAATAATATTTGTATGCCGCCCCTCTCTGTTGCGGTGTCCCAAGGTCATGCGATCATCTTTTGTGATCTGCTAACAAGCAAAGTCAGTGGAGAAGCCAGATTCACTTAGCAACTAGATTCAGTTAGTAGTAGTAGTAGTAGTAGTAGTAGTAGTAGTAATAATAATAATAATAATAAATTAGATATGTATGCCGCCCCTCTCCAAAGACTCGTAACTTATCAACTGCAGTCATTTCCTTAACAAATATGGCAAGAAAACTAGTAAAATGGTGGAATACTCACAACTAATTTCTCACTTAACAACATAAATTTTGGGCTCAGTAAATGAAGGACTACCTGTATGCAGGTAAGGAGGGCATAATTGACCATAGCCAGGGCCTGCAGATCCAGAAACAGTCACAACTGGCTCTCAAGTGAATCATAATAAAAATGTTAGGATGTAAATAGTTTCTGATCTTCAGTGACAGCCAAACTCTGTTAAAATGCAAGAATCTCTAGATCAGCTTCAAGCCTGCAAACTAGTGATCTCCAAGTGTTTTTCCCAAACAGCCTGGGAATTGTCAAGACTGAAATCTTCCTACTCTGGAAATTGGGAATGCTGCTTTAGTGAGCAGAGAGCATAATAGTAATAGAGAGGATGACAGTATGTATGTCCTATCTAAATGTCATAGGAAACAGCGTTTTGTCCCGTTTTATTCTACTAATAAAATGAAGATAGGCGCTGCACCCCAAAACAAGAACTCCACAAACTTTTAGGAGCCAGCAAGCACGCAACTAATCTGATTAGAAACCAGAGCTTGGACGATATAGCTATTGCTGGCTGGCTGGCGCTCTATGGTGAGGCAATAAGCGCGCCTTGATAGTCGCCAAGGCAGCAGCAAGCACCTGTAGCTGAACTAAGAATTGAGACCATAGAGTTGTGGATTGCTAGAGTGAATATGGAAATGCAAAGCACAGAGCAACGTCGTCCTTCCGGCTTCCTAATGGAGGATTGGGGTGGCTGTTGTACTTTTTCTTGCGTCAAAGCGGCAGCTGGAAGGTGAGTGGAGGGCAGGTCGGAGGAGAGACCAGGAGCAAGTCGGGCTGTTCGGTTTGCTCCACGTTGTAGTAGCAGATAAGCAACTATGCTGAAATATGTCGCTTCCTGCATATCCCCTCCCCCACTCCTCCAGCCCATTTTTATTTCGCCAGAGCTGCAGGTTTTATGTTGCCTGCAACCTTCTGTTGATTGGGAGATTTGAACTACTGTATACTGTCATTTTAGGGTCGATTCCTTGTGTTATTTATGAGCGTGTTGTTTTGTTTGCAAGGGAGGAGGTTCACACCGGTGCTTTAAATCTTGCAGAGGCTTTACCTTTTCAGAATCAGAATAGACCTGGAAGGGACCTTGGAGGTCTACCAGTCGAGCCCCCTTCTCAAGCAGGAGATCCTGTACCATTTCAGGCAAGCGACTGTCCAGTGGCTTCTTGAAAACTTCCAGTGAGGTTCTAATGCCAAAGTTGTTCCACTAGTTAATTGTCATTGTTAGGAAGTTCTTCTTAGTTGTAAGTTGTTTGATCAGTTTCCATCCCTTGTTTCTTGTCCTGCCCTCTAGTGCTTTGGAAAATAAGTTGACCCCCCCCTTCTTTGTGGCAGTCCCTCAAATACTGGAATACTGCTGTAATGTTACCCCTAGTCCTTTTTTCTTCTAGACTAGCCATACCCAAATCCTCCAGTATTTTTCATATGTTATAGCCTCCAAGCCTTTAATCATTTTAATTGCTCTTCTGTGCACTCAACATCTTTTATGTAATGGGATGACCAATACTGGATGCAGTATTCCAGGTGTGGTCTTACCAAGGCATTATAAAGTGGTACTAATACTTCACTTGATTTTGATACTATACTGTACTTCTGTTTATATAGCCAAGGATTGTATAAGCTTTTTTGGCTGCTGCAGGACACTGCTAACTCATGTTTAAGTGATTGTCCACTAAAAGTCCAAGGTCCTTCTCACAGTTATGGTTTTGGAGCCAAGTTTCACCTAATGTGTACTTGTACCTTTGTTTTTTTTCTGACCAGATGTAAAACTTTGCTGTTCTCTTCATTAAATTCATTGTTCAAATCTGTTAAAAGCTTTTTGGATCCTGAGCTTGTCTTCTGGGGTGTTGGCTGTTCCTGCCAGTTTAGTGTCTCCTGCAAATAGAAATTCCTTCTATTCCCTCATCTAAGTCATTTGTGAAGATATTGAAGAGTACTGGAACTAAGACAGAACATTGTCATACCCCACTGTTTATTTCCCTCCATGTGGAAGTACCATTAAGGACTACTCCTTGAGTAGCCTTTGTCAGCCAGTTACAAATTCATCTGGTGATGATGCTGTCTACCCTGCAATTTTCTAGCTTAGCAAGAAATAGATTGTGCTCTACTTTGGGCTGGTGTACTAATTTAGTCACTTTATCAAAGAATGAAATAATATTGGTTTAGCATCATCTGTTTTTAACAAACCTGTGCTGGCTACTAGTTATAACATTATTTGTTTCTATTTTTTTAAAAATGTTTTTATTAAATATATACATTAAAAACGGTACAGAAAGGCAAAGGGAATATATATAATGTACATTCTAATATTTATAATTTTCTTATATAGTATAAGTAGATGGGGAAGGAGAAAAAAGAAAAGGGAGGGGGTTGGGGAAGAAGGGAAAGAGATGTAAAGGGAAGGGGGATAGGAAATTGGAACAGAAGAGGAGTAGTAAGAAGAGTGTATAGGGCCAGCGTTAGAGCTGGGGCTTTCATGCTTTGCGGCCTTTGTTTTAAGCACATAGGTGGTGTAGATTTCCCTAAAGTTTTTATCTATATGTTTTTGATGTAATTGTTAGTGCCAACACGTATCAGTAGTTTAAGGGTTTGTTCATTCAGTCACTTTGTAATTTAAAGTTCGTGTCAATCAGTGTTTACAATTTGTCGTTTCAGTTTGATATTATGATTTGTGACGTAGATTGCTAGTTTTACAAGTTGTTTTTGTTGGATATTTTTCTTGATGAAGAATTTTTAAGTAATTTCTTTTTTTTTAACCAATGGTACCATTTGTCCCATGCTTTATAGAAATCTGTCTCATCCTTGTTTTGCAATTCCATTGCTAATTTGGACATTTCTGCACATTCCATTATTTTAATCAAAAGGGATAACAGTTGGGTTTTTTTCCTGCTTCCAGAATTGTGCATATAGAATCCTTGCGGCTGTAATAATGTGAATTATAATATATCTGTTTTCTTTACTAAAGTTTTGTTTACAGATTTGTTTTTTGATTATTTGATTATTTTTCCCCAGTATCATCCCAGGTATTAATATTAGACTGATTGGGCTGTTGTTTCCCGGGTCTGTTTTTTTGCACTTTTTTGAAGATGGGAACCATATCATCTCCTTTCCAATTTTCTGGTAGTTCCCCAGTGCTTCAGGATTTTTTAAAAGATATATAATGGTTCCAGCTTTTCAGAGCTCTGGGATGTAATCCATCAGGTCCCAGTGATTTATATTCATCAATGTTAGACAGGGTTTTTTTGCTTATTTTAATTTATATTTCTCATCTGTCTTTTACAGTTATATTTTTGGTAGGTTGGGCAATTGTTTTATTTTGTGTGAAGACTGGTGCAAAGAATGCTGTTCTGCTTTCTCTCTACTGCCTATTACTACCTTGCTGTCTTCATTGTAAGAAAAAGCCCAGGAGACTAGGAACAACAAAGGTAAAAACTTTATTTCAAATAAAGTTAAAATAAAATCTAATATGCATATTGAGAGCAGAGAAACCAAAGAAAAAGTCCATGTGTTTTTAAGGTAACTAATCTGTACAGAATATAGCATTTTTATACATTTTTCACTCCCGTATGTTCCCATTATCCACACCCCTAATTTACTCCCATATTGCGGTGGTTCCTTAATAATTCAGCACTTCCACTGTCCATTGTTCACTGTCTCCTTTTTTGTGTATCTCTCCCTCAACTACTTTGAACTTTCCAGAGTTTATTCATCATTGATATTCATATCTTTATTGATCCTATGGTTATTACATAATCCCCACATCTCCTGTTCATTCTTTCTAAAAGTCATTTCCACATGATACATTTCCATATTTGTAGAGGAACAGATCTTCTCCTTTTATAGAGAGAGGGCTTTTGTTTTTTCCAGAAACAAGGTTGTTTGAGACAATTAAGACACTGGTCCTTATGATTTTTCTTCTATTCATTCTTTTGTAAACTGACTGTTTCGTTGACTTTTTTTGCTATATATGTGTGGAAAGAAACAAATTTTTATTGTCTGTGATTATTGTTGCAAGTCCTTGTTTTTTCTCAGCCTTTCTTTCTTGAGTTCATATTTGCAGATTTGAGCTATCTGCTGATATATGTCCTGCTTTCTATTTCTTATACTCATAGAAACATAGAAGACTGACGGCAGAAAAAGGCCTAATGGTCCATCTAGTCTGCCCTTATACTATTTCCTGTGTTTTATCTTAGGATGGATCTATGTTTATCCCAGGCATGTTTAAATTCAGTTACTGTGGATTTACCAACCACGTCTGCTGGAAGTTTGTTCCAAGGATCTACTACCCTTTCAGTGAAATAATATTTTCTCACGTTGCTTTTGATCTTTCCCCCAACTAACTTCAGATTGTGTCCCCTTGTTCTTGTGTTCACTTTCCTATTAAAAACACTTCCCTCCTGAACCTTATTTAACCCTTTAACATATTTAAATGTTTCGATCATGTCCCCCCTTTTCCTTCTGTCCTCCAGACTATACAGACTGAGTTCATTAAGTCTTTCCTGATACGTTTTATGCTTAAGACCTTCCACCATTCTTGTAGCCCGTCTTTGGACCCGTTCAATTTTGTCAATATCTTTTTGTAGGTGAGGTCTCCAGAACTGAACACAGTACTCCAAATGTGGTCTCACCAGCGCTCTATATAAGGGGATCACAATCTCCCTCTTCCTGCTTGTTATACCTCTAGCTGTGCAGCCAAGCATCCTACTTGCTTTTCCTACTGCCCGACCACACTGCTCACCCCATTTTGAGGCTGTCAGAAATCACTACCCCTAAATCCTTCTCTTCTGAAGTTTTTGCTAAAAAACTTCCTTTTTGTCTTTCAGTTTATCAGTTTATGCAAACAAACAGCAAAAGCAGCTTTCAGTGTTTGCTTTTTCATTGTGATGTATGATTTTTTTTAATCTTGTTTTCACATCTTCTAACCATATCATAAAGAGTAACTAAAGTACCTCTTTTATGTAAATCTTACAGGCAAAGGGAATGTCAAAAAGAGCCTTCTGGACAGCAGAGAATCAGAGGCAGCTTTATAAAGGAAAGAGAATCTGGTACATCTGGTAAACAACGTCTTTTCTCCAGATGACCACAAAGCTCTTCACTTTCCTCAGCCAGAAGGAGACAAGAGAGAAAAATAGGAAAAGAGCTTTGAACTGATAAACAAGCATTGTATGTGAAACTCAAAGAAACATTAAGTACATTTGTATATTCAGAAAAAGAGAAAATATCTAGATGTCTGTGGGGAGGAAGCGCTAATTCCAGACAATAAGGGAGGCCTCACTCTGTGAGGAAACAAACTGCTTGAATCATCCAAGAAGAGAACGCAAATATTTTTGACCTCCTCAAGAATCTAAGACAAGATGGAGAAGCTCAACAATGATGCATATTGTGGAAAACCACAAATTTCAAATCAGAGCTGATTATGCATCAGAGGATACACACTGGTGAAAAACCATACAAATACCCCAAATATAGCAAAATCTTTTGCTATACTGTCCAACATATCGAACATAAAAGAACCCATACTGGAGAAAAGCTCTACCAGTACCCAGAGTGTGTCAAAATGTTTAGTAAGTATGGGAGCCTGGTAATATACCAGAGGACTCATACAGGAGAGAAACCATATGTGTGTTCGAATTGTGGGGAAAGCTTTAGCCTAAATTCCAAACTAGTTATACATCAAAGAACTCACATGGGCAAGAAACCATATGAATGTCCAGTGTGTGGGAAAAGTTTCACTCACAATTGTAGCCTTGTTCAACACCAAAGGACTCACACAGGAGAGAAACCATATGAATGTGTACATTGTGGGAAAGCCTTCGGTTGGAAATCTGACCTGGTGAAACACCAGAGGATTCACACAGGAGAGAAACCATATGAGTGTCCGGATTGTGGGAAAAGCTTTAGTCTTAATTCCAAATTAGTTATACACCAGAGAACTCACACTGGGGAGAAACCATATGAGTGTCCGGATTGTGGGAAAAGTTTCAGTGATAATTCTAACCTTCTGCATCACCAGAGGACACACACAGGAGAGAAACCACATGAGTGTCTATACTGTGGGAAAAGTTTCAGTCATAATTCCAAATTACTTATACACCAGAGAACTCACACTGGGGAGAAACCATATGAGTGTCCAGATTGTGGGAAAGGTTTCTGTGATAATTCTAACCTTCTGGTCCACATGAGGAATCACACAGGAGAGAAACCATATGAGTGTCCAGATTGTGGGAAAAGTTTCAGTCAGAAGGGTAGATTGGCGATACACCAGAGGACTCACACAGGGGAGAAACCATATGAGTGTCCAGATTGTGGGAAAAGTTTTAGTCAGAAGGGTAGATTGGCGATACACCAGAGGACTCACACAGGGGAGAAACCATATGAGTGTCCAGATTGTGGGAAATGTTTCAGTGATAATTCTAACCTTCTGATCCACACGAGGATTCACACAAGAGAGAAACCATATAAGTGTCCAAATTGTGAGAAAAGTTTTAGTCAGAAGTATAGTCTGGTGATACACCAGAGAAGTCACACAGGAGAAAAACCACATAAGTGTCTATACTGTGGGAAAAGTTTCAGTCTTAATTCCTACTTAGTTATACACCAGAGAACTCACACTGGGGAGAAACCATTTGAGTGTTCGGATTGTGGGAAAAGTTTCAGTCAGAAGCGTAGCCTGGTGATACACCAGAGGACTCACACGGGCAAGAAACCCTATGAATGTCCAGATTGCGGGAAAGGTTTCAGTGATAATTCTAACCTTGTGATCCACATGAGGACTCATACAGGAGAGAAACCATATGGGTGTCCGGACTGTGGGAAGAGTTTTAGTCAGAAGAGTAGCCTGGTGATACACCAGAGGACTCATGGGACAGTAACTGTATGAGTGTCCAGATAGTGAAAAGAGTTTTAGTCAAAATTTAAACCTGCTGATACACCAGAGGACTCACACTGGGTGTGTTCCTGGATTGTAGGAAAAGTTTCAGTTGGAATTCCTACTTAAACAAATAATAGGGAACTGATACATAGAAGCCCTTTGAATATCCCAATTGTAGGAAAGCTCTCACAAGTATGTCTAATCTAATAAATCGTGTCAGTTTACACTCAGATCAGAAGCCATTCAGATGCCCAAGCTGGTCAGTATTTTGCTCACAACTCTCCTATTATTAAGGACAAATTCTAAATTTATCTCTTTGCCAAAATTTTTGCACCAACTGATCATGTTGTCTTTCAATATCCAACCTATCATTCTATGATTTATTAAATATTTGTATACATTTCCAATTAACTTGATTTTGGAGTAACAATTTACTTAATACATTATTTTCTTTTCTAAAAATGTAAGTTTTTACATCCGTTTGATATCTAAAACTAATCTGTGTATATAACCACCAATCTAAGTCAATACCTAATTCTGGGTTTATTGGGATAACTTGGAAGAGGAATAAAATTTTGGAGGGAATATTCATTTTAATTGTAGAAATTCTTCCTACCAATGATAATTGCAAATTGCTCTAAATCTTTTTTAATCTGACTTAATAATTTTAAATAATTATCATTTTTTAAAGATATGGCTTTGGAAGTCATCCATATCTCTAAGTATTTTACCTTTTTGTAAGTTTCATGTTTGATAAATCTCCTAAATATTTTCTTTGTGTCTCTGTCATGTTTTTTGTTAATATCTGTGTCTTTTCTTTATTTATTTTCAATCCTGCGACGTTCCCATATTCTTCAATTAAATTTATTAGCTTTAAAATAGATTCTGTTGGGTCATCTAAAATAAATACCACATCATCAGCAAATGCTTGTGTTTTATAAATTTCTTTTTTAATCTTCAGTCCTTTTATTTCCTTATCTGCTCTTATTTTTATCAGCAATGCTTCCAGTGTTAGAATGAATAATAATGGTGATATTGGACAACCTTTTCTTACTCCTCGTTGTATTGCTACTTTTTCAGTCTGTTCACTGTTTATTATAATTTTGGCTGATTGTTCAGAATATATAGCATCTATTATTTTAAAAAACTTTGTTCCTACCTCCATCTTGTTTAGTTGTATTTTCATAAAATTCCAATCTACATTATCAAATGCTTTTTTCGCATCTAGGAATATGAGTGACATTTGCTTTTCTGGGTGCTGTTCATAATATTCTAATGTATTTACTACAGTATTCTTAAATTGTTTTTAAAAAACCAGCAGCTTTCTGAGTGGAAGAATAGCTTGATGGGATCTTAGAAAACATTTAAGAGTTGGATATACATTGTTTTAATCTTGCTGGATTTTTTTCAACCAAAGAGCCAATTTTATTTAGACATGAGAGACTTAACTAGAAGAAATGCTCAGACACAAGAGGATTTTAAAAAGAGTTTTTTGAAAGCAGAGTAAGAAACTAAATATAACTATGTATATATAGAATATTCCTAAGACATTACATTATTATTGCATCCAAGTTGATATATTACAGAAAGAGAGGATTCCTGGAGGCACAGTGGTTAGAATGTACAATTGCAGAGACAGCAATCATTCTATGATCTATGGTAGTCCTTGACTTGCAACCCATTCATTTAGTGACCATTTAAAGTTACATCATCACTGAAAAAGTGACATGACCCTTTTTCATACTTACGATCATTGCAGCATCAACATTCAGATGCTTGGCAACTGGTAGTTGCAATGTCATGGGATCCGATTTTGGGATTTTCTGACAAGCCAAATCAATGTGAAAGCCAGATTCACTTAAGTGTGTTACAAATTTAATAACTGCAGTCATTCACTTAACAAATATGGCAGGAAAGGCTGTAAAATGGGGCAAAACTCACTTAACAGCTCTCTCACTTAGCAATAGAATTTTTGGGCTCAATTGTGGTTGTAAATTGAGGACTATCTTTAATAGGAATATTTACCTCGCTCCTGCTTGGATATTAATACTGTATTCTGTAGTAATATGTTTAAAGCTACATTATTTAATGAGAGACATTAATTTTGTTATGATAGGCTCTAATTGCCCCTCAGCCTCAACTTTGCTGTAGTTTATTCACGAATGTTAGTTACTTAGGACAGTTAAACATCTGGCATACAAACTCAATAAGTAAATAAATGTGACTATATTTAGGATGCAGTCAGACGATATATATATATTTGGAGTCAGGAACCAAGATTAAAAATTAGTGGTGGTCTTAGATTTTAAAGTTGAATGTACAACATCAGTCTACTAAAGTATATGTTTATTATTTAAATTTTTCAGGTTGGAAGACACTCTAGGAAATGTATTAGGTGGAAGAGGAAGTAGAAAGGGAAGACGAGAAGGAGAATAAGGCTGAGGAATGAAGAAGTAAGGGAGAAAGAGTCAAGGAGGATTGAAGGGAAAGCAGATAGAAGGAAAGTTAGGAAGGGGAGTTCAAGAAAGAATAGCTAAAGGGGCAGACTGGTGTTGGTCAAAGAGGGAGTGTTAATCAATTAAATAATATATTGGTTTATGAAACAATGAGTAGAAATTTGGAACTCTGTAATATTGAAAGGTATATACATGTTACATTTGTTAAATTTGTATGTAAAGGTGGAGAAAAATAAAAATCTCTTTGAAAAAGAAGATAGTCCAAGGTTAAAGTTTTTGGGGTTTGGGGAAGAAACCACAGTCAGGCAATGCATTCCATGCATTGATCACTGTTGCTACAGTCGAATTTCAAGCGGTGTACATTGCCTTTGAATCTATGTTGTGCACGTGGGATTAGTCTAGCAAATGTTTTGTATGCTCTGGTTAGCCGTTTAATATTGCCAGAGAAGAAGCGACGAAAGATTAGATTAAGGTTTGTCCCATATTATTCTATTAATAAGATGAAGAGGGTAGGCTGTTAATCATTTAACATGCGCCCCAAAAAAGAACTTCATGAATTTATAGGAGCCAGCAAGGACCCAGCTAATCAGATGAAACTAAAGCTCGGACGATCTAGCTACTGATGACTAGATGGCGCTGTATGGTTAGGCAATAAGGGCGCCTGAACAGTCGCAAAGACAACAAGCGGCAAGCGCCAGTAGCTGAACTGAAAGGAAGTGAGACCATAGAGTCGTGGATTGCTAGAGAGAATATGGAAATGCGAAGCACAGAGAAACTTCGTCTTTCCGGCTTCCTAACGGAGGATTGGGGTGGCTGTTGTACTTTTTCTTGGGTCAAAGAGGCAGCTGGAAGGTGAGTGGAGGGCAGGTCAGAGGAGAGGCCGGGAGCAAGTCGGGCTGTTCTGTTTCCTCCACATTGTAGTAGCAGATAAGCAACTATGCTGAAAGTACGTCGCCTCCTGCATAACCCCTCCCACCCCTCCAGCCCACTTTTATTCCGCCAGAGCTGCACGTTTTAACTTGCCTGCAGCCTTCTGTTGATTGGGAGATTTCAACTATACCTTCACTTAAGGGTTAATTCCGTGTGATTTTTATGAGCGAGTTGTTTTGATTGCAAGGGAGGAGGTTCACACCGGTGCTTTAAATCTTGCAGAGGCTTTACTATTTCAGAATCAGAATTGCAATCCTCTGCTATTGATTGATCGATTGATTGATTGATTGCCTGATTGATTTTGTCCAATACACAATGAGGGTTTTAGTGGGTATACACACACGGTAGTAAAATACACAATGAAGGTTATAGAGGATATACTCATAATAAAATATATCTAAGAATAGAAGAGATGATATAGGAATAGAACATATCAATGAAAGAATAGAAGAAGAGATATAGGAATAGAAGAAAAGTATAGGAGATATAAGAGAGCAATAGGACAGGGGATGGAAGGCACTCTAGTGCAGTGTTTTCCAACCTTGGCAACTTGAAGATATTGGGACTTCAACTCCCATTCGCTGGCTGGGGAATTCTGGCAGTTGAAGTCCAAATATCTTCAAGTTGCCAAGGTTGGGAAACACTGCTCCAGTGCACTTGTACTCACCCCTTTCCCAGTGCTCCCAAGATTTTTAAAGATATGCTACAATGGTTCTGAGATAATATCTGCCAGCTTTTACAGTTATATTTTGGGTAGCTTGGGCAATAGTTTCATTTTAATGAACTGACTACTTCCTTGACAATTTTGTTTGTTATTTATATGTGGAAAGAAACAAAATTTTATTGTCTGTGATTATTGTTGCAAGTCTTTGTTCATTCTCAGCCTTTCTTTCTTGAGTTCATATTTGCAGATTCAGGATATCTGCTGATATTCTGTCTTAATTATGTGTCCCTCTTTCCATTTATTTATTTATCATTTATTTATTTATCAGATTTGTATGCCGCCCCTCTCCGCAGACTCGGGGCGGCTCACAGCAATAATGATACAATAATTTCTTGTACTTATACTTATCTTAGTTATATGTCCCACTTTCTATTTCTTATACTTATCCTTTTTGTCTTTGAGTTTATCAGCAAGCTCTTTATGCAATATGCTGCTTGGTCTCCCAGTTGATATCAGGGTAAAGTCTCCCATTGCTACTGTGATATATTTCCTACATACAATTGTTAATTGATTAGCAAAGAGTCCATCTATTTCTTCTGTTTGGTTGGGTGGTCTGTAATATATTCTTATAGCAATTTCATTTATCTTTCTTTTTATATTGGCCCATAGGGATTCTGGGAGGTTTTCATCCATGGTTTTGCATATTTTTGTATAGATGTAGTGATCTTGTATATATAATGCAACTCCCCCTCTTCTTTTGTTACCTCTGTTCCCTTGAATAGTTTATATCTCACTATCAAGACATTCCATGTCTTGTTTAATACCGCTGAATTTCAGTAATGGCAACTATATAAAACATTCACCCTGTTTCCCCCCTGAATTTTCAACGTTAGTCTATGGGTGTTTCTTCTGTTAATATACTGTATCTATTTAATTTTGTAGACAGAAAATACACATGGATTTTCAACATACATACATACGTATGGTACACATATATAGAGGGGTGTGTTTCTGTATTTTTTGTGAATATATGTTCCTATCCTCAGTATTTCCAGGTATCTATATGACTATAACAATTTGCAGTGCTAACAATCTGTGATTTGCACAAGTCAACAATAGAATTTCATGATTGTGTGGAAATCTGAACTTAGTCTTTTATGTTTCATAATGAATTGGCAGTGGTTAGTCTAGCAGTTTGTCATGTTTGATTTTTCATTGTTATGTATGGGGTTTTTTTTGTTTTCATATCTTGCAAGAGTAACTAAATGAAAGGGGGGCGTTTGCCCAGGTTCGCCTGGTGCACCAGTTGCGGCCCTATCTGGACTGGGACTCATTGCTCACAGTCACTCATGCCCTCATCACCTCGAGGTTCGACTACTGTAATGCTCTCTACATGGGGCTACCTTTGAAAAGTGTTCGGAAACTTCAGATCGTGCAGAATGCAGCTGCGAGAGCAGTCATGGGCTTACCTAGGTATGCCCATGTTTCACCATCACTCCGCAGTCTGCATTGGCTGCCGATCAATTTCCAGTCACAATTCAAAGTGTTGGTTATGACCTTTAAAGCCCTTCATGGCACTGGACCAGAATATCTCCGAGACCGCCTCCTGCCGCATGAATCCCAGCGACCGATTAGGTCCCACAGAGTGGGCCTTCTCCGGGTCCCGTCAACTAAACAATGTCGGTTGGCGGGCCCCAGGGGAAGAGCCTTCTCTGTGGCGGCACCGGCTCTCTGGAACCAACTCCCCCAAGAGATTAGAACTGCCCCTACTCTTCCTGCCTTCCGTAAACTCCTTAAAACCCACCTTTGCTGTCAGGCATGGGGGAATTGAAACACCTCCCCCGGGCATGTTCAACTTATACATGGTATGCTTGTGTGTGTGTCTGTTAGTATATGGGGTTCTTTTAAATCTTTAAATCTTTTAAAGTTATTTGGATTATTTATGATTTGTTCTATCTTGTTGTGAGCCGCCCCGAGTCTTCGGAGAGGGGCGGCATACAAATCTAAATAATAAAATAAATAAATAAATAAATAAACTGTTTTATGTGAATTTTATAGGCAAAGGAAATGTCAAAAAGAAGCCTTCTGGACAGCAGAAAATCAGAAGCATCTGGTAAACAACGTATTTTTGCCAGATAACCACAAAACTCTTCTCTTTTCGCATCCAGAAAGAGATGAGAGAAAATAATAGGAAAAAAGCTTTCAACTGATAAACAAGCATTGTATGTGGAACTCAAATATTTTAAAAAAGAAAAGTGGAACATCTGCAGATTCAGGAAAAGAGGAAATATCTAGAAGTCTGTTGGGAGGAAGCGCTCATTCCAGACAATAATGTAGGCTTCACCTTGTGAGGTAACAAACTGTTTGAATCATCCAAGAAGAGAACGCAAATATTTTTGACTTCCTCAAGAATCTAAGTCTATCAATGATGGAAGAACTCCACGACGATGCATATTGTGGGAAAAGCACAGAGTGCCAATCAGAGCTGATTATGCATCAGAGAATCCAGACTGGTGAAAAACAATACAAATGCTCCGAATGTGGCAACATCTTTCGCTACGCTTCCCATTTTCTTGAGCATAAAAGAACCCATACTGGAGAAAAGCCCTACCAGTGCCCACAGTGTGCCAAAAGGTTTAGTAAGTATGGAAACCTGATGATACACCAGAGGACTCACACAGGAGAGAAACCATATGAGTGTCCAGATTGTGGGAAGCGTTTCCAGAGGAATTCCAATCTGGTCATACACCAGAGGACTCACACAGGAGAGAAACCATATAATTGTCTAGATTGTGGGAAAAGTTTCAGTGATAATTCCAACCTTCTGAAACACCAGAGGACTCACACAGGCGAGAAACCACACGAGTGTCTATACTGTGGGAAAACTTTCAGTCATAATTCCTATTTAGTTATACACCAGAGGACTCACACAGGTGAGAAACCATATGAATGTCCGGATTGTGGGAAAAGCTACAGTCAGAAATCTTGCCTGGTGATACACCAGAGGACTCACACGGGTGAGAAACCATATAAGTGTTCGGATTGTGGGAAAAGTTTCAATAATAATTCTAACCTTCTGAACCACCAGAGGATTCACACAGGAGGGAAACCACATGAGTGTCTATACTGTGGGAAAAGTTTCAGTCTTAATTCCAATTTACTTATACACCAGAGAACTCACACTGGGGAGAAACCATATGAATGTTCGGATTGTGGAAAAAGTTTCAGTCAGAAGGGTAGATTGGTGATACACCAGAGGACTCATACAGGCAAGAAACCGTATGAGTGTCCAGATTGTGGGAAAGGTTTCAGTGATAATTCTAACCTTGTGATCCACATGAGGACTCACACAGGAGAGAAACCATTTGAGTGTCCAGATTGTGGGAAGAGTTTCAGTCAGAAGTGTATGCTGGTGATACACCAGAGGACTCACACAGGAGAGAAACCATATGAGTGTCTGGATTGTGGGAAAAGTTTCAGTCAGAAGTGTAGTCTGGTGATACACCAGAGGACTCACACAGGAGAGAAACCATATCAGTGTCCAGACTGTGGGAAAAGTTTCAGTCAGAACTCTAGTCTGATCATACACCAGAAGACACACATGGGCAAGGAACCGTATGAGTGTCCAGATTGAGGGAGGAGTTTCCAGCAGAATTCCTATCTGGTTATACACCAGAGGACTTACATGGGACAGTATCTGTATTTCCACCTGATTGAATAATGGAGAACTGACACATAGGAGCCCTTTGAATGTCCCAATTGTGAGAAAGCTCTCACAAGTAGGTCTAAACCAGTAGTGGGCGTCCAAAATTTTTACTACGACACTGTGTCGTGGCTATTTTGTGGGTGTGGCTTGATGGTCATGTGACTGGGTAGGAGTGATTTGGTGGTCATGTGACCAGGTGGGAGTGGCTTGCTGACCTTGTGACTGGGGGTGGTTTAAAGGTCAATATTATTAAATTCAGCAGCCGCATGAAAGAAGAATTGTACCATTGTGCCTACCATCCCTGTCCTTCTGTCCATATTTACCTATACTGACTTGCTTTTGTTTATGTTTGTACCGTATCTATTATCTTATACACGTTTTGACAAATAAATAAATAAAATATATTCTAAGACATTCTGAGTCAGCCTTGGGATTTAGCATATTGCAATGGTAAAAAAGCAGTGTGAATTGAGACTGCAACTATGTTTCACACCTCAGTAATATAAGGCACAATTAAGCCAAGCGGCCGATATGTTTGTACTGTAAAAGCAACCCATCAGTACACTATATAACATAGTAGAAGCTAATGGTTTTAAAAGATTATGAGGTAACACATTGAAAATTTCTTGGGAATAGAAAAGTTCCTCAAATGAAATGCTTCTTGGGATTGATATAACAAAAGGAAATAAAGGATAGATCACTTACATTCTGTAGGCAAGATAAACAAATAAATTTCACGAGTGAACTCTGCCAAAGAACTCTGCAATGGTCACTATTTTATTTTATTTATTTATTTGTTTGTTTTATTTATTGGATTTGTATGCCGCCCCTCTCCGCACACTCGGGGCAGCTAACAACAGCAACAAAATAGTATAATCCAATACTAAAAACAGTTAAAACCCATTATATAAAAACCAATCATACATACAGACAAACCATGCATAAAATTGTAAAGGCCTAGGGGGACAGAGTATCTCAGTTCCCCCATGCCTGGCGGCAGAGGTGGGTTTTAAGCAGCTTACGAAAGGCAAGGAGGGTGGGGGCAATTCTAATCTCTCGGGGGAGTTGGTTCTAGAAGGACGGGGCCGCCACAGAGAAGGCTCTTCCCCTGGGTCCCGCCAATCGACATTGTTTGGTTGACGGGATCTGGAGAAGACCCACTCTGTGGGACCTAACTGGTCGCTGGGATTCGTGCAGCAGAAGGCGGTCCCGGAGGTAATCTGGTCTGGTGCCATGAAGGGCTTTATTTTGCTCCCCACGTTCCTCTAATGCAGAACAGTCCAAATTTGTTAGTTGTAAGACTTGTGGACTTCAACTTCCCAAATTCCCCAGCTAGCCACCTGGGAGAATTCTATGAGTTGAAGTCCACAAGTCTTACATTGCCAAGGTTGGCGACAGAGGGAAGTGTTTTTAATAGGAAAGTGAACACAACAACAAGGGGACGCAATCTGAAGTTAGTTGGGGGAAAGATCAAAAGCAACATGAGAAAATATTATTTTACTGAAAGAGTAGTAGATCCTTGGAACAAACTTTCAGCAGACGTTGTTGGTAAATCCACAGTAACTGAATTTAAACATGCCTGGGATAAACATAGATCCATCCTAAGATAAAAATACAGGAAATAGTATAAAGGCAGACTAGATGGATCATGAGGTCTTTTTCTGCCATCAGTCTCCTATGTTCCTATGTTTCAGATGCTTTAAAGACTTTTTTTTTAAAAGTAGTGAAAATTAGCATACTCCAAAAGTACTTTATTCATGGCCTTTAAAAATATCTACACATGGGGAAAGGCAAGGAACGGTTTCACCAGGTGGTTTGATTTCAGACCACTTTTTGTAAGTGTTCTGTCGGGCTCTCTGGTAGACTCCTCCCAAAAATTCACAGGTACAAATTTCAGACACAAACACGTTTGAAAATTCAAAACAATGTTCCTTATAAGGAAAATTCACTTAAACTAAGCCCTCTTTTGGTATAGCAAAGAGCACTCGTCTCCAAACAAACTGGTAATTGGTACAAGTCCCTTATCAGTCCTGTCATACTTAGCTTGCAGTGTGAGGTAATTCACAGTCCTTCTTCTTTCACAAAGTGAAACACACTTTGCTCTGGTTTAGTTTCAAAGCGGGGGAAAATCAGCACACAAAAAGTCAAAGTCAGTAAAGCAGTCACGAAACACAAGGATCAGATAATCCTCCACAATGGCCAAACCCACAGGCTGCTATTTATAGCAGCCTCACTAATTACCACAGCCCCACCCAACCACAGGTGGCCTCATTTTCTTTGATAATAATCTCTTAGTTGTTGTTGCCTATGCATCGCTCTCCGCATGCGTGGCTGTATCATTAACTCTTGTTCTGAATCCAAGGAGGAGCTAGATAATTGATCTCCTTCTGAGCTGTCTGCCCCACTCTCCTCCTCCCTGTCACTCATGTCTTCTTGGTCAGAGGAGCCTTCATCAGCAGATTCCACCGGGGGCAAAACAGGCCTGCAGCATGTGGATGTCTCCCCCACATCCACAGTCCTTGGGGCAGGAGCTGGGCCAGAGCTAACCACAACAGTAAGGCATATCCTTCTGGATATTAGCAGTGTGGGGGTTTCGGCGCCACAAATGAATATATATTTTTTTAAAATCTCCAGTCGGCCAAACTATATGGCAGGTGTTTACTGAAGATTCTCAGTCATCCAACTGCCAAGGCTGTCTGTTTAACATGAACTCAAGCTCTCTTCTTCCACTGCCCAGAGAACGGGCCAGAGCGAGTAAAGCCTCCCTTTCTCCCAGCACAGGGATGGGGTGGGGAAGGGCTTTACTTGCTCCGGGATGCCCAGAGGAAGTAAAGCACTATTTTTTTCTCCCAGTGGTGGGACAAGTCTCCATTCCTGTGAAAGATTTGCTCACGTAGGACCTCCTCTATTGCAGCAGGCATATTTTTTAAAGTGGTAGTGCTGCCAATCTGCTGGAGCTGTGTGCACAGCCCCATTTCTGCTACGGGAATGGGGTTCGGGCCAGTTCCAGCTGCTGCCCATCCCTGGTCTAATCTAAGAATTTGTTTGATGGAATCACATCAGCTCTGTTAGCGCTATTCTTAAGAGTTACACGGGGTGCACATAGGAAAAATGTGGAGGTAGCAGATATCCAGCTAATATTCCAGAAATATGTTGTTTGGCGGGACCCGGGGGAAGAGCCTTCTCTGTGGCGGCCCCGGTCCTCTGGAACCAACTCCCCCCAGAGATTAGAATAGCCCCCACCCTTCTTGCCTTTCGTAAGCTCCTTAAAACCCACCTCTGTCGTCCGGCATGGGGGAACGGAGATATTCTTTCCCCCTAGGCTTCTACAGTTTATGTATGGTATGTTTGTATGTATGATTGGTTTTAAAATAAGGGTTTTTAGCTGTTTTAGTATTGGATTGTCACATGTTGTTTTTACCACTGTTGTTAGCCGCCCCGAGTCTACGGAGAGGGGCGGCATACAAATCAAATCAAATCAAATCAAATCAAATCAAATCAAATCAAATAAATAAATAAATAAATAAATAAATAAATAAATAAATAAATAAATAAATAAATAAATAAATGCAGTTTTTTTTCAGGAAGATTCATTCATTCATTCTGTTGTGATTCAGCCTGAGGTTGCTCAGGGACCGGCTGCGTCTCTGCTGGATCCAGGCCCGGAGGAGGAGGAGAGTGAACAGGAGGGGGAGGACCAGGCAGACGGGGGAGAGGAAAGTCAGGAAGAGGATGAGGGGGAGCAGCCTGAGAGCCCCGGGGGTGGGGTCTCTCCCCAGCCAGTAGCCTGGCCTCATTGGATGAGAAAGCACAGGCTATAATTGACATGAGACAGCGACGTGCAGCTCAGAGACGGGACCAATTAGAAAGGTATTGGCATCACTGAATTGGCAACAGCTGGGTTTGGGTGTAGTTCTCCTCAGCAGGGTTTAAAAGGTAGGCAAGCCTTTTCAACCATGTGGAGCGTTATCAACTGGAAGTTCAGTGACCCTGCTTTGCTTCTCGGCGTCTCTGATCTTGGCTTGTGGCCTAGAAGACTGGAAGACTTGGGGGAGGCGTATGTTTGTTATCTCTAGCGTTGTTTTTGACAGCAAGAATCCTGTTTTACTTCATGGCCTTCATGAAACATCTTTGAAGTTTCAGCGTGTTCCTGTTTGTAAGGACATTTTCTGTTACCTGTGTTTGCTTTGAATTCTATAAACTGCCTTTGATATTTACCAGTGTGTCTGGCTTCTCTTTTTGGGTTGGTGTTTGCCTCTGGAGGGACCCAGACAGAACACATTCATTTGACTTTTTTATGCTGCCCTTCTACTTAGGCTCAGGGCAGCTTACAACATGTTAGCAATAGCACTTTTTAACAGAGCCAGCATATTGCCCCCACAATCTGGGTCCTTATTTTACCCACCTCGGAAGGACAGAAGGCTGAGTCAACCTTGCGCTGGTGATGAGATTTGAACCGCTGACCTTCAGATCTACAGTCAGCTTCAGTGGCCTGCAGTAATGCACTCTACCTGCTGTGCCACCTCGGCTCTTTATGACGATTTTTCACACTTGTTTTTTTTATAGAATTTTTAAATTGATTTTTATAGTAATAACAGAACATTCACGCAACAAGTAACAACGTGCTCAGTGCTTAGAGTGCCCACCATCAAACATCATTCATATCCCTCTGTTCTGCCGGGCTTCTCGGCACGAGCCCTCAATTAAGTTGAAAGGTAGGAATTCAGACACACACAGTTGTAAAAGTCAACAACACTGTTTTAATCGAAAGTAAAATAGGAGCAAAACACACTTTTAGTCAAAATGCTCACCTTCAAAGCAACAGCCTTGAATGCTGTGAAGAACAATAAACAAACACAAAGCAGATAACAAGCAGCTGTGAAGACGTCACAGCCACTCTCCTTCAAGAGGTCTCAAGTCACAAACCTGACTATGATTTAGTTCAAAAGTTCTGGAAACAGTTCAAAGAGAGTCCTGGTAGAATCCTGATACAAAAATACACGTCTCTTCCTCACTGAATGGATAAATGTCCACACCCAGAGGCCAGAACGCTAACAATTTAACAGCAGCCCCCTTGGGTAAAGTTCTAATATTCATAAAGTTCTTAAGACCCATCTCTGCCATCAGGCATGGGGGAACTAAGACATCTCCCCCGGGCCTATACAGTTTATACATGGTATGTTTGTGTGTATGTTTGCTTTCAATAATGGGGTTTTTAGTGTTTTTTAAATTATTAGATTTTGTTCTTACATTGTCTTTGTTATTGTTGTGAGCCGCCCCGAATCTACGGAGAGGGGCGGCATACAAATCTATTTAATAATAATAATAATAATAATAATAATTATTATTATTATTATTATTATTATTACACCCAGCCACAGGTGCTCTCCCTTATTTCCTGTAGTATTTACGCAGTTGCTCTTTCCTAGACATTGCTCTGCGTCTGCGCGCATCAATGAATGTCTCTCCCTCCAAATCCAGTGATGATAACGATGATGAATCACTCGGCGCGACTATCTAATGGGCTGTCTGCCATTACTCCCTCGGAGGATCCCATTTCGCTTTCACTATCAGCTACCCACGCTTCGCTGTCAGAAGCAGTCGGCAGTAAAACTGGCCTCTGACACTGGGAGGATTCACCCACATTCACCCCCACATTCTTTGGGGCAGGAGTTGGCCCAGAGCCAACCACAACACCCCTCCACCAAGATGAGGGCATATTTTCTATGTAACATTTTAACTTATTTATTTATATATTAAAAAGTAATTCTACTTTATTCTTTGTACCTTGGTCTCAAATTCTACTAACCACATATCCTCTTGTCTCATCGTCCCATCAGTTCCTTCAGACTAGTTTCATAGGCCGAATTCATCCTCTTGTCCATAATTTCAAATTTAATTTAATTTAATTTAATTTAATTTAATTTAATTTAATTTAATTTAATTCAATTCAATTCAATTCAATTCTATTCTATTCTATTCTATTCTATTCTATTCTATTTTATTGATTGGATTTATATGCCGCCCCTCTCCGAAAACTCGGGGCGGCTAACAGCAATCATAAACAGTATGCAATAATAATCCAATACTAAAAGCGAATTAAAAACCCCTTAATATAAAAAACCAAACATACATACAAACATACCATGCATACAATTGTAAAGGCCTAGGGGGAGAAGGAATCTTAATTCCCCCATGCCTGGCGGCAGAGGTGGGTTTTAAGTAGCTTACAAAAGGCAAGGAGGGTGGAGGCAATTCTAATCTCTGGGGGGAGTTGGTTCCAGAGGGCCGGGGCCGCCACAGAGAAGGCTCTTCCCCTGGGTCCCGCCAAACGGCATTGTTTAGTTGACGGGACCCGGAGAAGACCCACTCTGTGGGACCTAACTGGTCGCTGGGATTCGTGTAGAAGAAGGCGGTCCCTGAGATAATCTGGTCCAATGCCATGAAGGGCTTTATAGGTCATAACCAACACTTTGAATTGTGACCGGAAACTGATCGGCAACCAATGCAGACTGCGGAGTGTTGGTGTAACATGGGCATATTTGGGGAAGCCCATGATTGCTCATATGATCCACCATGTTCTGATACCAGTTTTGTATTGTCCATTTTGTCTCATCCTTCCAACCTAGAACTATTAGCGCCTGAAATTTTTCATACTTGGCCATATCAGCACCCTCACGACGGTTCCAGTGTCCCAAGCTCGTGCAATCATCTTTTGTGACCTTCTGGCAAGTAAGTTCAATGGAGAAGTCAGATTCACTCAGCCACCATGTTGCTAACTTATCAACTGCAGTCATTTCCTTAAATATGGAAAGAAAAGTCATAAAATACTTAACAAATTTCTCAAAACATAAATTTTGGGTTCAGTCATGGTCATAAGTCAAGGACTACCTGTATGCAGGTAAATAGGGAGTAATTGACCGTAATCAGGACCTGCAGATCCAGGAACAACCAGAACTGCCTCTCAAGTGAATCAGTAAAAAAAATGTTAGGATGCAGAGAAAGTTTCTCATCTCCAGTGACAGCCAAACTAAAATGCAGGAATCTTTAGATCAGCTTCCAGCCTGCGAACTAGTGACCTCCAAGTGTTTTGCCTTAGCAGTCTGGAAATTGTCAAGGCTGAACTCTTCCTACTCTGGAAATTGGGAAGGCTGCTCTAGTGAGCAGAGAGCATAATAGTAATACAGGGAGGATGACAGTATGTCCTATCTAAATTTCATTGGAAACGTAGCGGAAGACACTTCCAAGTTTTGTCCCGTATTATTCTACTAATAATATGAAGATGGCAGGAAGATAATCATTTAGGCACTGCACCCCAAAACAAGAACTTCACCAAGGGGCCTTCAGAAGTGCCCCAGAGTGCCTTCCCTCCCCTGTCCTAATGTTTCTCTTTTATTAGTATCATGTATATAAATAGTATATTTATTTATTGCATTTATATGCCGCTCACTCCAAACAGACTCTGAACGGTTAACAACAGGTATTCATTTTAATAATTTATTTATTTATTTGTTTATTTATTTATTTTTATTTATTTATTTATTTATTTTGTCTATATACACATAGTAAAATACATGATGAAGGTTACAGAGGAGATATAGTAAAATATATCTAAGAAAGAATAGAAGAGAAGATATAGAAATAGAACATATCAATGAAAGAATAGAAGAAGAGATATAGGAATAGAAGAAAGGTATAGGAGATATAGGAGAGCAATAGGACAGGGGACGGAAGGCACTCTAGTGCACTTGTGCTCACCCCTTACTGACCTCTTAGGAATCTGGATAGGTCAACCGTAGATAATCTAAGGGTAAAGTGTTGGGGGTTTGGGGATGATCTTTGTATACCACCAATACCTACGTGCAGTGAAGGTCTACTAAAATTATTACTACCACACTGTGGGCGTGGCTTATGCATTTTCTTTCAACATCTTTCTGTGCAAATTGGGTGCTCTGGGGTGGAGCTCCATTTTTGCTACCCCACTGTGTTCCCCTCTGCCCCCCACGCCCAGCCCTGCCTACGTGACAAACAAGTAAAAAAACAAATAATAAATTTTGGAGCCAGCAAGCACGGTGCTAACGTGATGGAACTAGAGCTCGGACGATTCAGCTGTTGCTGGCTAGATGGCGCTCTATGATTAGGCAATAAGCGCACCTGGATAGTCGCAAAGACTATCAGACAGTAGCTGAATTAAAAGGAATTGAGACCATAGAGGCGTGAATTGCTAGACGGAATATGGAAATAAGAGGCACAGATAAGCCAAATCTTACGGCTTCCTAATGGAGGATTGAGGTGGCTGTTGTATTTTCTCCTGGGTCAAAGCGGCAGCTGGAAGGTGAGTGGAGGGCAGGTCGGAGGAGAGGCCGGGAGCAAGTCGGGCTGTTCGGTGTGCTCCACGTTGTAGTAGCAGAGGAGCAACTATGCTGAAATCTGTCGCCTCCTGCATATCCCCCCCCTCCTCCAGCCCACTTTTATTCGCCAGAGCTGCAGGTTTTAAGTTGTCCGCAATCTTCTGTTGATTGGGAGATTTCAACTGTACCGTCACTTTGGGGTTGAGTCCGTGTGTTTTTTTATGAGCGGGTTGTTTTGTTTGCAAGGGAGGAGGTTCACACCGGTGCTTTAAATCTTGCAGAGGCTTTACCATTTCAGAATCAGAATAGACCTGGAAGGGACCTTGGAGGTCTACCAGCCGAGCTCCCTTCTCAAGCAGGAGATCCTGCACCGTTTCAGGAAAGCGAATGTCCAATGTCTTCTTGAAAACGTCCAGTGAGGTTCTGATGGCAAAGTTATTCCACCAGTTAATTGTCCTTATTGTTAGGCATTTTTCCTTAGTTATAAATTATTTCTCTCTTAACGTCGCTACAGAGCACTGCACACCAAGACAACTAGACACAGGAACAGTTTTTTCCCTGAACACCATCACTCTGCTAAACAAATAATTCCCTCAACACTGACAGACTTTTTACTAAATCTGCACTTCTATTTCTACTAGTTTTTCTCATCATTACTGTACTATCATCCTTTTCCTCCCATTTAGAACTGTATGATTGTAACTTGTTGCTTGTCTCCTAAGATTTTTATTAATATTGATTGTTTCTTCGTTGCTTATTTGACCCCTATGACAATCGTTAAGTGTTGTACCACATGATTCTTGACAAATGTATCTTTTTCTTTTATGTACACTGAGAGTATATGCACCAAGGCAAATTCCTTGTGTGTCCAAATTACACTTGGCCAATAAAATTCTATTCTATTCTAGATTAGTTTCCATCCATTTTTTTCTTGTCCTGCCCTCTAGTGCTTTGGAGAATAATTTGACGCCCTCTTCTTTGTGGCAGCCTCTGAAATACTGCTATAATCTATAGATTAATCCACAGTAACTGAATTTAAACATTCCTGGGATAAACATATATCCATCCTAAGATAAAATACAGAAAATAGTATAAGGGCAGACTAGATGGACCATGAGGTCTTTTTCTGCCGTCAGACTTCTATGTTTCTATGTTTCTATTATCCATACCCAAATCCTCCAACCGTTTTTCATGTTTTAGACTCCAAGCCTTTAATCGTTTTAATTGCTCTTCTGGCCACTTTTTCCCAAAGTCTCAATATCTTTTATGTAATGTGATGACCAAAACTGGATACAGAATTCCAGGTCTGGTCTTACCAAGACTTTATAAATTGGTACTAATATTTCACATGATTTTGATTCTGCGTCTCTGTTTATGCAGCCAAGGATTGTACAGTGATACCTCTACTTAAAAACTTTTCTAGATAAGAATCAGGTGTTCACGATTTTTTTGCCTCTTTTTAAGAACCATTTTCTACTTAAGATCCCAATCCCGGAAAAATTGCCCAGGAAATTTGAGAGCGACATGAAGGCCCGGCCAGTTTCCTGCCATTCCCCCTGGGTTTCTCTCTCTGGCACAGTGTATGGGAGGCAGCCTCGTGCCGGGTGTATGGGTGTATGGGTGGCGCGTGCTCCTCCTCGCCGTCTCAGAGTTCCTCTATTTTTTTTTGAGCCTTAAAAGTTTTGGAATTTTTTAATTCTCCTCCCCTCCCCTTCTTCCTTCGGCAGCGACTCTCCTCCTCTTCTTCCTCCTCCTCCTCCCACCCAAATTCCGAGCTTTTATTTCTTTCCTAATGGGTTTGCATGCATTATTTGCTTTTACATTGATTCCTATAGGAAAAATTTCTTCTACTTACAAACTTTTCTACTTAAGAACCTGGCAACGGAACGAATTAAGTTCTTGAGTAGAGGTACCACTGTATTAGCTTTTTTGGGCTGCCGCTGCACACACTGCTTATTCATGTGTAAGCGATTGTCCACTAAGTGTCCAAAGTCCTTCTCACAGATTGTTTTGGAGCCAGGTTTCACCTAATCTGTACTTGTACCTTTGGTTTTTTCCAACCTAGATGTAAAACTTTGCTGTTCTCTGCATTAAATTTCATTTTGCTATAAAGGGCCAATTGTTCAAATCTGTTAAGATCTTTTGGGGACCTGAGCTTGTCTTCTGGGGTGTTGGCTGTTCCTGCTAATTTAGTGTCATCTGCAAATTTTACCAGTTTTCCTTCTATTCTCTCATCTAAGTAATTGAAGATATTGTGAAGATATTGAAAAGTATTGGACATAAGACATAACCTTGTCCTACCCCACTGCTTATTTCCCTCCATGTGAATGTACCCTTAATGTACCCTATACTCTGAAAAATATGGTATTTCTTCTGTTTATTGTAGTTGGGTGGTCTGTAGTATATTCCTATAGCAATGTCATTTTTCTTTCCTTTTATATTTGCCCATATGGATTCTAGGAGGATTTCATCCTTGGTTCTGCATTTCTCCAGGTCTTTTATATACACTGCTCAAAAAAAATAAAGGGAACACTTAAACAACACAATATAACTCCAAGTAAATCAAACTTATATGAAATCAAAATGTCCACTTAGGAATCAACTCTGATTGACAATCAATTTCATATGCTGTTGTGCACATTCAACTTTGTACAGAACAAATTATTCAGTGAGAATATTTCATTCATTCAGATCTAGGATATGATATTTGAGTGTTCCTTTTATTTTTTGAGCAGTATACAGTATAATGCAACTCCATCTCCTCTTTTATTAGATCTGTTACTCTTGAATAGTTTATATCTCACTATCAAGACATTCCAGTTTCATATCACTAAATTTCAGTAATGGCAACTATATCATATCTGCCTATGCAGTATGTACTAATACTTCAAGTTCACCCTGTTTGTTCCCTAAACTTTCAACGTTACTATATGGACGTTTCTCCCATTAATGGTCACATACTGTACCTATTTCATTTTGTAGACAGAAAATACACATGAATTTTCTATATAAATACATACGGTACACACAGATAGAGGGGTGTGTTTCTGTATTTTTTGTGAATATATGCGTATCCGTGTTCCTATCTTCAGTATTTCCATATATCTATATGAGTATAATAATTTGGAGTGCTGACGAGGAAAAATCAACAATAGAATTTCATGGTTGTGCAAAGATTTTAACTTACTCTTTTATATTTCATAATGAGTGGCAGTGGTTAATCTAACAGTTTGGCATGTTTGCTACTTTGTTATGTATGCTTTTTTTTCTTCTTTTCAAATCTTGCAAGAGTAACCAAAGTATCTCTTTTATGTGAATCTTACAGGCAAAGGGAATGCCAAAAAGAGCCTTCTTGACAGCAGAGAATCAGAAGCACCTTTAAAAAGGAAAGAGAATCCCGTACGTCTGGTAAACGTCTTTTCTCCAGATGACCACAAACTCTTTACTTTCGTCAGCCAGAAAGAGATAAGAGAAAAAAATAGAAAATGAGCTTTGAACTGATAAACAAGCATTGTATGTGGAACTCAAAGAAACATTATTAAAAAAAAAGAAAGGTGGAACATTTGCAGATTCAGAAAAAGAGGAAATCTTTTTGTGGGGAGTCTGTCGGGAGGAAGCATTCGTTCCAGACAATAATACAGGCCTCACCCTGTGAGGAAACAAACTGCTTGAACCAGCCAAGAACAGAGCACAAATATCTTTGACCTACTCAAGAATCTAAGACTATCAAAGATGCACAAGCTCCACAACGATGCATGTTGTGGAAAAACCACAGATTTCAAATCAGAGCTGATTATGCATCAGAGGATCCAGACTGGTGAAAAACAATACAAATGCCCCGAAAGTGGCAAAGTTTTTCGCTATACTTCCCAACTTATTGAGCATAAAAGAACCCACATTGCGGAAAAGCTCTACCAGTACCCACAATGTGCCAAAATGTTTAGTACGTTTGGCAACATGGTGATACACCAGAAGACTCACACAGAAGAGAAACCATATGACTGTCTGGATAGTGGGAAAAGTTTCAATCAGAACACTAGCCTTGTGAAACACCAGAGGACTCACTCAGGAAAGAAACCATATGAGTGTTCAGATTGTGGCAAACAATTTTGTCTTAATTCCAAATTAGTTATACACCAGAGAACTCACACGGGCGAGAAACCATATGAATGTCCAGTGTGTGGGAAAAGTTTCACTCAGAATTATAGCCTTGTGAAACACCAAAATACTCACACAGGAGAGAAACCATATGAGTGTTTAGATTGTGGGAAAGCTTTTAGTTGGAATTCTGACCTGGTGAAACACCAGAGGACTCACACAGGGGAGAAACCATATAAGTGTCCAGATTGTGGGAAAAGTTTCAGTGATAATTCTAACTTTCTGAAACACCAAAAGACTCACACAGGAGAGAAACCACATGAATGTCTATACTGTGGGAAAAGTTTCAGTCATAATTCCTACTTAGTTATACACCAGAGAACTCACACTGGGGAGAAACCATATGAGTGTCCGGATTGTGAGAAAGGTTTCAGTCAGAAATGTAAACTGGTGATACACCAGAGGACTCACACAGGCAAGAAACCGTATGAGTGTCCAGATTGTGGGAAGAGTTTCAGTGATAATTCTAACCTTCTGATTCATATGAGGACTCACACAGGAGAGAAACCATATGCATGTCCAAATTGTGGGAAATGTTTTAGTCAGAAATGTAGTCTGGTGATACACCAGAAGACTCACACAGGAGAGAAACCATATGAGTGTCCAGATTGTGGGAAAAGTTTCAGTCAGAAGGATAGATTGGTGATACACCAGAGGACTCACACAGGAGAGAAACCACATAAGTGTCTATACTGTGGGAAAGGTTTCAGTCATAATTCTAACCTTCTAATCCACATGAGGACTCACACAAGAGAGAAACCATATGAGTGTCCAGATTGTGGGAAAAGCTTTAGTCAGAAGTGTAGCCTGGTGATACACCAGAGGAGTCACACAGGAGAGAAACCATATAAGTGTCTATATTGTGGGAAATGTTTCAGTCATAATTTCTACATAGTTATACACCAGAGAACTCACACTGGGGAGAAACCATATGAGTGTCCGGATTGTGGGAAAAGTTTCAGTCAGAAGAGTAGCCTGGTAATACACCAGAGGACTCACACTGGCAAGAAACCATATCAGTGTCCAGATTGCTGGAAAAGTTTCAGTGATAACTCTAACCTTGTGATCCACATGAGGACTCACACAGGAGAGAAACCATATCAGTGTCCAGATTGTGGGAAAAGTTTCAGTCAGAAGGGTAGATTGGTGATACACCAGAGGACTCACACGGGCAAGAAACCGTATGAGTGTCCAGATTGCGGGAAAAGTTTCAGTGATAATTCTAATCTTGTGATCCACATGAGAACTCACACAGGAGAGAAACCATATGACTGTCCGGATTGTGTGAAAAGTTTTAGTCAGAAGTGTAGCCTGGTGATACACCAGAGGACTCACACAGGAGAGAAACCATATGAATGTCTGGATTGTGGGAAAAGTTTCAATCAGAAGCGAAGCCTGGACATACACCAGAGAACTCACATGGGCAAGAAACCTTATGAGTGTCCAGATTGTGGGGGAAATTTCCAGAATAATTCCAATCTGGTCATACACCAGAGGACTCACATGGGACAGTATCTATATGAGTGTCCAGATGGTGAAAAGTTCTTTAGTCAAAAATTTAGTCAAGTTGGAATTCCCACCTGATCAAATAATAGGTGTTGTGATTCAGCCTGAGGCTCTTCAGGGACCGGCTGCGTCTCTGCTGGATCCAGGCCCCGAGGAGGAGGACAGTGAACAGGAGGGGGAGGACCAGGCAGACGGGGGAGAGGAAAGTCAGGAAGAGGATGGGGGGGAGCAGCCTAAGAGCCCCAGGGGGGGCCCTCTCCCCAGCCAGTAGCCTGGCCTCATTGGATGAGGAAGCACAGCTATAATTGACATGAGACAGCGACATGCAGCTCAGAGACGGGACCAATTAGAAAGGTATTGGCATCACTGAATTGGCAACAGCTGGGTTTGGGTGTGGTTCTCCTCAGCAGGGATTAAAAGGCAGGCAAGCCTTTAAGCCATGTGGAGCGTTATCAACTGGAAGTTCTGTGACCCTGCTTTGCTTCTCGGCGTCTCTGATCTTGGCTTGTGGCCTAGAAGACTGGCTTGGGGGAGGCGTATGTTTGTTATCTCCAGCGTTGTTTTTGACAGCAAGAATCCTGTTTTACTTCATGGCCTTCGTGAAACATCTTTGAAGTTTCAGCGTGTTCCTGTTTGTAAGGACCTTTTGTGTTACCTGTGTTTGCTTTGAATTCTATAAACTGCCTTTGATTTTTACCAGTGTGTCTGGATTCTCTTTTTGGGTTGGTGTTGGCTCCTGGAGTGACCCAGACAGAACAAATAGGGAGCTGACATATAGGAACCCTTTGAATGTCCCAATTGCGGGAAAGCTCTGACAAATAGGTGTAGTTAATTAATTATGTCAGTTTACACACAGATCAGAAGCCATTCAGATGCCCAAACTGTTTTCAGTATTTTGGTCAGAGTCTCCTATTATTAAAGAGGACTCATACAGGAGGAAAACCAGCAGCTTTCAGATTGGAAGGAAATCTTGATGGGATCTTAGAAAACTTTCAAGAGTTCACATGGATATACATTGTTTTCAGTTTGCTGGTTTATTTTCCGCCAAAGAACCAAGTTTATTTAGACACGAGAGACTGAACCAGAAGAAAAGCTCGGACACAAAAGGATTTGCTTTCAAAAATCCATGAATTAGGATTTGAACAAGAGTTTTCTGAAAGCGAGAAACTAAGTATAACTATGTATAAATAGAATATTCCTAAGGCATTACATTCTTTCAGTTTATCAGAGATCTTTTTAAAAATATATATATTTATTAAGTTTTTCCTTTAAAAAAAAAATTAATGTTTACAAATGTAAAATAATGCACTTGGGGAAAAGGAATCCTCAATCTGAGTATTGTATTGGCAGTTCTGTGTTAGCAAAAACTTCAGAAGAGAAAGATTTAGGGGTAGTTATTTCTGACAGTCTCAAAATGGGTGAACAGTGCAGTCAGGTGGTATGGAAAGCAAGTAGGATGCTTGGCTGCATAGCTAGAGGTATAACAAGCAGGAAGAGGGAGATTATGTTCCCGCTATATAGAATGCTGATGAGACCACATTTGGAATACTGTGTTCAGTTCTGGAGACCTCACCTACAAAAAGATATTGACAAAATTGAACGGGTCCAAAGACGGGCTACAAGAATGGTGGAAGGTCTCAAGCATAAAACGTATCAGGAAAGACTTAATGAACTCAATCTGTATAGTCTGGAGGACAGAAGGAAAAGGGGGGACATGATCGAAACATTTAAATATATTAAAGGGTTAAATAAGGTCCAGGAGGGAAGTGTTTTTAATAGGAAAGTGAACACAAGAATAAGGGGACACAATCTGAAGTTAGTTGGGGGAAAGATCAAAAGCAATGTTGTGTTTGTTTTAAAATATTCGCAGAAAATCTGCGATTGGTTAAGACGCGGCTATTCAGAAAATAGCCGCGAAAGTTAAATGTGTGTCAGTTGGTAAAAGCCCGCGTTAAAAAGAGTATAAAAGGGCAACGGGTTAGCCGTTGCCCTCATTCCGGCAATTCTACCGTTCCAGTGTTTGTATTCTCTCTTGCCATGAATAAACAAGTTTGATTTAAGACTACCGGAGTCCAGACTTTTCAGTGGCGACGAAGAGGTCGAACTCCCGCTAACGCAGCCATGAACTCGGCCATGGCTCCACCGCCGCCCGTATTCAACTCCGAGACGGAAGCTTGGACCTCGTATATGTCCAAATTTACATTTTTCTTGAAAGCGAGCAATCTACATGACGCCGATGACGAGAGGAAGAAAGCTATATTCCTCGCTTATTGCGGCACAGAAGTCTACAGCCTAGCCTCTACACTCGTTGACCCAGACACCCTGGAAACCGTCGCATGGTCAACTCTACAAGCAAAACTTGCCGCCCATTATCAGCCGACGACTCCTGTCCGCGTATACCGCCATCAATTCGCTCAGATGAGGCAAGCGGACGGAGAATCCACCAACGATTTTATAACTCGCCTACGCGCACTCCTCCCGAAGTGCAAATACAAGGATCCAGAGGAACAGCTCATGGACCGCCTTATTTTCGGTCTAACCAATATCACGCTCCAGAAGAAATACTTAGTTGATGAGGATGCCTCTCTCCAAGACATTCTTAAGGCAGCAAAAGCCTCCGAGGTATCTGAAACATCTGTTGCCGAAATTAAACGCGCAACCTCAACCGTTCATCACATTCCTGATGAATCACCTTGGCACGCCTGCCCTTCTGATGAAAAACACTCAGAATCCGCTACTCCAGACGACACCTGTCTCCAAATCCGAAGAGCCTCCGACCAC
This sequence comes from Erythrolamprus reginae, assembly GCF_031021105.1. Classification (NCBI taxonomy): domain Eukaryota; kingdom Metazoa; phylum Chordata; class Lepidosauria; order Squamata; family Dipsadidae; genus Erythrolamprus; species Erythrolamprus reginae. The sequence goes on along the minus strand of NC_091951.1, from coordinate 28,950,236 downwards.
GACGCCAAAGAAGCCTCCCGTGCAGACAGATGTGCCGGCTGCAACGGAAACCACCCTCGTTTTCGCTGCCATTTCAAGGACGCCTACTGCCGCCGTTGCCAGCGCCGCGGCCACATCGCCGAAGTCTGCCGCGCCGCCAACCCAACTCCAGCAACTCAACAAAACCAACGACCCTATTTTTCACCGAGGAATCGACGACCACCGTTTTCGCGCAACGTTTCCCGCCCGGCTGACAACTCGCCCTCTTCTAACCAACGAGGTAACTCCCCTTCTTCCGTAAACTGCAATTCTCCCGCTGCGGAAAACAAGCTATTTGTTTCCCTTTTCCTCAACGGCCACCCCTGCCAAATGGAATTAGACACCGGGTCCAGACATTCCATAATGCCTTGGGAAAAACTTAAACTATATTTACCTCGTGTAAAACAAACTGACTTGCAACCGTGGGAACCGGGTTTGAGTGATTTTCAGGGCCATTCAATTCCAGTGTTAGGATGCTTAAATGTTCCTATTGCGTTTAAAAAATTTCAAGGGTTTTTACCTCTATTAGTGGTTGACGGTCCTAAACACTCATTACTGGGACTTCGATGGTTACAACCTTTAGGTATTGAAATTTCAGGGGTTAACAATGTATGTGACTCTTTTGACCCAAATGATTTATTGAAAGAATTTCCCGAAGTTTTCTCTAGCGCTCTGGGTAAATATACAGGCAGCCCCATTTCGTTTAATTTGGACCCAAATATTTCGCCCATCCGATTAAAGCCCCGCAGAATCCCCATTCCACTTTTGCCTAAAGTGGATGAACAATTGGACAAATTAATAGCTCAGGGCATTTTAGTTCCCACTGACCACGCTAAATGGGAAACTCCTATTGTAACGCCCGTTAAACCGGATGGCTCTATTAGAATTTGCGCTGATTATAAAGCCACGATTAATAAAGCACTACAGCATAATGCCTATCCAATCCCAGTAGTGCAACAACTCTTGCACACCTTAGGAAATGGGTCCATCTTCGCGAAGTTGGACCTGGCACAGGCATATCAACAGCTCACCGTAGATCAAGACACCTCTGAAGCCCAGACAATCGTAACTCATAGAGGTGCCTTTAAATGCACCCGGCTCCAGTTTGGAGTCTCTACCGCCCCAGGTATCTTTCAGGGTTTGATGGAACGCATTTTAAATAATATTCCTGGGGTCGTTCCATATTTCGACGACGTATTAATATCTGCCACATCCAAATCTGAGTTATGGGACAGAATCAGACGCGTTTTAACCAAATTTAAAGAAACAGGACTCCATTTGAAAGCAGACAAATGTTCTTGGGCTGTGCCCAAAGTTGAATTCTTGGGGTTTACAATAGATCGTTTTGGGATTCACCCTACAAATGACAAAGTTGATGCCATAAGAAATGCCCCCACCCCTTCAGATAAGACAGACTTACAAGCGTTCCTAGGACTCCTTAACTTTTATTCCGTCTTTCTTAAACAGAAAGCGACGGTGGCAGAACCACTTCATAACCTCCTAAAGAAAGACTCTGCCTGGACGTGGGGACCAAAAGAACAAGCCGCTTTCCAAGCAGTAAAAAATTTACTTTCCTCCAATAGTGTCCTAGTGCAATATAATGTAGCTATGCCCTTATCCCTAACCTGCGACGCTTCACCGTTCGGCATAGGAGCCGTCCTCAGCCATAACTTTCCGGACGGCACAGAAGCCCCAATAGCCTATTATTCTAAAACTCTTTCGGCAGCTGAAAGGAATTACTCCCAGCTCGACAAGGAGGCGTTAGCCCTTGTCGCTGGAGTTAAACGTTTTCATTATTACCTTTGTGGTCGGCCCTTTACGTTAATCACCGACCATAAACCGCTTTTAGGCATTTTGGCGGGAAACAAACAAACTCCCGCCTTTCTTTCTCCTCGCATGACTCGCTGGACTATTTTTCTAGCCGCTTACAATTATACATTAATCCACAGGGGGGGGAAAGACATAGGAAATGCTGATGCATTAAGCAGGTGCCCCCAAACAGAATTAGTCAATGATCCAGCCCCTGCCTCAAGCGTTTTATTAATTGAATCTAGTAAACAAACGTTATTAACAGCAACAGAAATAGCCAATCAGACACAAGCAGACCCAATTTTGAAATATATTAAACAATGGATACTAAAGGGATGGCCAATTGAACAACAACCGAACCAATTTCAACCTTTTAAGAATAGACAGTTTGAATTAAATGTGTTAAAAGATTGTATATTGTGGGGAGACAGGGTTGTTATTCCAAAAGCCTTACAGAAGCAAGCATTGCAGTTATTGCATATAGGTCACCCAGGAATAGTCAAAATGAAAACTATTGCCAGAAGTCATTTATGGTGGCCAGGGTTGGATAAGGACATAGAGTCATGGGTGGGTGGTTGTATACCCTGCCAGAGAACAAGACCCAACCCACCAAAAGTTACACCATCAGAGTGGCCAACACCAAGAGGGCCCTGGTCTAGAATACATATTGACTTTGCAGGACCAATCAGGGGCCAATCCTTTTTACTGGTTGTGGATGCATACTCCAAGTGGCTGGAAATTGAACTCATGGCATCCACAACTACTAGTGCAACTATAAAGGCATTAAGGAAAATGTTTGCCACACATGGTATTCCAGACATTTTGGTATCTGACAACGGGCCTCAGTTAACAGCCCGTCAAATGGAACTATTTCTTGCAGACCAGGGCATAAAACATGTGCTCACTCCACCTCATTTTGCCCAAGCTAATGGGCAAGCAGAACGAATGGTTAGAACCACAAAGGAAGCATTAAACAAAGCACCACTAGGAGATTGGCAACAACAAATTGATGAATTTTTAACCATTCAGCATATTACGCCGTCAGCGTCAACAAACAAAAGCCCGGCAGAACTTTTAATGGGCAGAAACCTTCGTTCTAAATTAGACAGAATTCACCCACATTACCAGAATGACCAAAAAGAAATAAAAATGCAAAGTGAAAGACAGTTTAACATCGGGGATTTAATTTATGCCAAAGACTATGATTCAAACGATAAATGGAAAGATGGCACAGTATTGGATAAAACAGGTTTAAAAACATACGTTGTAATATTAACAGATGGGCGCAGTTGGCATCGGCATGTCGACCAACTACGCAAAAGAATGAAGACTAACCCAGACATTTTACCTACTGTAGACAAACCAATAGAGGACTTACCAGAACCACCTCGAGACTCCAGCGATGGCTGCTTGTTGCCCCTGGCGGCCGGCGAAGATCAAAATGCATCATCGCAACCAGGCCCGTCAGAGACTAGCCTTAGCGGAGCAACGGAGCCAGCCGTCCAGGCAAGCAGCTCCCAGCAAAATGAACTGCGCAGGTCCCAGAGATCTGTGAAACCACCAATCCGCTTGCAGGACTATGTGACGTGGATTAACACGTAATCATGGTCTCAGCCGAAGAGGGAGGGGTGTTGTGTTTGTTTTAAAATATTCGCAGAAAATCTGCGATTGGTTAAGACGCGGCTATTCAGAAAATAGCCGCGAAAGTTAAATGTGTGTCAGTTGGTAAAAGCCCGCGTTAAAAAGAGTATAAAAGGGCAACGGGTTAGCCGTTGCCCTCATTCCGGCAATTCTACCGTTCCAGTGTTTGTATTCTCTCTTGCCATGAATAAACAAGTTTGATTTAAGACTACCGGAGTCCAGACTTTTCAAGCAACATGAGAAAATATTATTTTACTGAAAGAGTAGTAGATCCTTGGAACAAACTTCGAGTAGACGTGGTAGATAAATCCACAGTAACTGAATTTAAACATGCCTGGGATAAACATATCCATCCTAAGATAAAATACAGGAAATTGTATAAGGGCAGACTAGATGGACCATGAGGTCTTTTTCTGCCGTCAGACTTCTATGTTTCTATGTTTCTATCTTCGCTGACCCCAAAGGAGTTGCACTTTTTCGCTGCATGTTTGCACGATGTTCCCCACAAGGGCACGATCCTTTCCTTTAGTTAGCTGCTTATTGCAAATGAAGCTTCAGGCTCATCTCCAGGGAGGATGAGTGCACTCTTAGGGGACCTGAACGGATAGGTGGTGTTCTGTCGGGCTCTCTGGTAGACTCCTCCCAAAAATTCACAGGTACAAATTTCAGACACACACATGTTTGAAAATTCAAAACAATGTTCCTTATAAGGAAAATTCACTTAAACCAAGCCCTCTTTTGGTATAGCAAAGAACACTGGTCTCCAAACAAACTGGTAATTTGTACAAGTCCCTTATCAGTTCTGTGATACTTAAGCTTGCAGCTGTCAGGCAATTCACAATCCTTCTTTCACAAAGTGAAACACACTTTGCTCTGGTTTAGTTTCAAAGTGGGGAAAAATCAGCACACAAAAGGTGAAAGTCAGTAAAGCAGTCAGGAAACACAAGGATCAGATAATCCTCCACAATGGCCAAACTCACAGGCTGCTGTTTATAGCAGCCTCACTAATTACCACAGCCCCACCCAACCACAGGTGGCCTCATTTTCTTTGATAATAATCTCTCAGTTGTTGTTGCCTATGCATCGCTCTCCGCATGCGTGGCTGTATCATTAACTCTTGTTCTGAATCCAAGGAGGAGCTAGATAATTGATCTCCTGAGCTGTCTACCACACTCTCCTCCTCCCTGTCACTCATGTCTTCTTGGTCAGAGGAGCCTTCATCAGCAGATTCCACCGGGGGCAAAACAGGCCTGCAGCATGTGGATGTCTCCCCCACATCCACAGTCCTTGGGGCAGGAGCTGGACCAGAGCTAACCACAACAGGTGGTCATGGACAAAAGCTATTGGCATGCTACCTGAGAGTCAAATATGACCATGGCATGGAATCTTAGTTCTAAGTTACTTCTCTCCTTGTTTATTTTCCACCCATTGCTTCTTGTTCTACCCTCAGGTGCTTTGGAGAATAGGTTGACTCCTTCTTTGTGGCAACCCCTGAGATATTGGAACACTGCTATCATGTCTCCCCTGGTCCTTCTTTTCATTAAACTAGCCCAGTTCCTGCAACTGTTCTCCATATGTTTTAGCCTCCAGTCCCCTAATAATCTTTGTTGCTCTTCTCTGCACTTTTTCTAGAGTCTCAACATCCTTTTTGCATCGTGGTGACCAAAACTGAATGCAGTATTCCAAGTGTAGCCATTATAAAATGGTATTAACACTCCACGTGATCTTGATTCTATCCCTTTGTTAATGCAGCCTAGAACGGTGTTGGCTTTTTTTTTTTGGCAGCTGCTGCACACTTCTGGCTCATATTTAAATGGTTGTCCACTAGGACTGCAAGATCCCTCTCACAGTTACTACTCTTGAACAATGTACCACATATGCTGTATCTGTGCATTTTGTTTCTCTTGCCTAAATGTAGAACCTTACTTTTTTCACCATTGAATTTCATTTTGTTAGATAGTGCCCGGTGTTCAGGTTTGTCAAGATCCTTCTGTATTTTGCATCAATCTTCTGGAGTGTTGGCTATTCCTGCCAGTTTGGTGTCATCTGCAAATTTGATAAGTTCCCCATCTATCCTCTTGTCCAAGTCATTGATGAAGATGTTGAAGAATACTGGCCTAAAACAGCTTTGGGGTACTCCACTGCATACATCCTTCCATGTAGATGTAATTCCATTGAGTGTGGTTAGTTAGCCAGTTTTGAATCCATTTGGAAGTGTTCCTGTCCATCCCACTTTTTGCTACTTTATTTAGTAGTAGGTTATGGTCTACTTTGTCAAAAGCCTTACTGAAGTCCAAGTAAACCACATCGACAGCATTCCCCTTGTCCACTAATTAGAAACATAGAAGATTGATGGCAGAAAAACACCTCACGGTCCATCTAGTCTGCCCTTATACTATAATCTGTTCTGGGTCCTATTCTTTTTAATATGTTTGTGAGTGACATAGGGGAAGGTTTGGTAGGGAAGGTTTGCCTATTTGCCGATGACTCTAAAGTGTGCAATAGGGTTGATATTCCTGGAGGGGTCTGCAATATGGTAAATGATTTAGCTTTACTAGATAAATGGTCAAAGCAATGGAAACTGCAGTTTAATGTTTCCAAATGTAAAATAATGCACTTGGGGAAAAGGAATCCTCAGTCTGAGTATTGTATTGGCAGTTCTGTGTTAGCACAAACTTCAGAAGAAAAGGATTTAGGGGTAGTGATTTCTGACAGTCTCAAAATGGGTAAACAGTGCAGTCAGGCAGTAGGGAAAGCAAATAGGATGCTTGGCTGCATAGCTAGAGGTATAACAAGCAGAAAGAGGGAGATTATGATCCCGCTATATAGAGTGCTGGTGAGACCACATTTGGAATACTGTGTTCAGTTCTGGAGACCTCACCTACAAAAAGATATTGACAAAATTGAACGGGTCCAAAGACGGGCTACAAGAATGGTGGAAGGCCTTAAGCATAAAACGTATCAGGAAAGACTTAATGAACTCAATCTGTATAGTCTGGAGGACAGAAGGAAAAGGGGGGACATGATCGAAACATTTAAATATGTTAAAGGATTAAATAAGGTCCAGGAGGGAAGTGTTTTTAATAGGAAAGTGAACACAAGAACAAGGGGACACAATCTGAAGTTAGTTGGGGGAAAGATCAAAAGCAACATGAGAAAATGTTATTTTACTGAAAGAGTAGTAGATCCTTGGAACAAACTTCCAGCAGACGTGGTTGGTAAATCCACAGTAACTGAATTTAAACATGCCTGGGATAAAAATAGATCCATCCTAAGATAAAATACAAAAAATAGTATAAGGGCAGACTAGATGGATCATGAGGTCTTTTTCTGCGGTCAGTCTTCTATGTTTCTATGTTGGGCTCACTCATGGTCACAAGTCAAGGACTACCTGTATGCAGGTAACTAGGGCACAATTGACCATAATCAGGGTCTGCTGATCCAGGAACAGCCACAACTGGCTCTCAAGTGAATTTTTAAAAAATGTTACGCTTTCTGATCTTCAGTGACAGCCAAAACCTTCTAAAATGCAGGAACCTTTAAATCAGATTCCAGCCTGCAAACTAGTAATACAGAGAGATGACAGTATGTCCTATCTAAATGTCATTGGAAACAGCGTGGGAGGCACTTCCAAGTTTTGTCCCGTATTATTCTACTAATAAGATAGGCAGGATGTTAATCATTTAGGCGCTGCGACCCAAAACAAGAACACCACGGACTTTTAGATGAAATTAGAGCTGTTGCTGGCTAGATGGCGCTCTATGGTTACGCAATAGAGTCGTGGATTGCTAGAGGGAACATGAAAATGCGAGGCGCAGGGAAACCTCGTCTTACGGCTGCCTAATGGAGGATAGCGGGGGCTGTTGTGCTTTTCCTGGGTTTAAGCGGCAGCTGGAAGGTGAGTGGAGGGCAGGTCGGAGGAGAGGCCGGGAGCAAGTCGAGCTGTTCAGGTTTGCTCCATGTTGTAGTAGCAGATAAGCAACTATGCTGAAATATGTCAACCCCTGCATATCCCTCCCCCCTCCCCAATTCCTGCAGCCCACTTTTATTTCGCCAGAGCTGCACGTTTTAAGTTGCCTGCAATCTTCTATTGATGGGGAGATTTCAACTACAATATACCGTCATTTTAGGGTTGATTCCGTGTGTTTTTTTTATGAGCGGGTTGTTTTGTTCGAAAGAGAGGAGATTCACACCGGTGCTTTAAATCTTGCAGAGGCTTTACCATTTCAGAATCAGAATACTGTACAGTAGACCCAAAAGGGACCTGTGAGGTCTTCCAGTCGAGCCCCCTTCTCAAGCAGGACATCCTGTATCATTTCAGGAAAGCGACTGTCCAGTCTCTTCTTTAAAACTTCCAGTGAGGTTCTGATGGCAAAGTTATTCCACTAATTAATTGTCCTTATTGTTAGGCATTTTTCCTTAACTATAAGTTTGTTTATTTATTTATTTATTTAGTTAGTTAGTTAGTTAGTTAGTTAGTTAGTTAGTTAGTTAGTTAGTTAGTTAGTTTAACAATTATAGGGTGATAATTTGTACAAATAAAACATTAAATAAGTAATGATAAAAAGTAACAAAAGAAGACAATAGGACAGGGACGGTAGGCACAGTGGTGCGCTTATGCACGCCCCTTACAGACCTCTTAGAAAGGGGGAGAGGTCAATTGTAGATAGTCTAAGGTTAAAGGTTTTGGGGTTAGGAGTAGAAACCACAGAATCAGGTAGTGCATTCCAGGCGTTGATTACTCTGTTGCTGAAGTCGTATATTTTGCAGTCAAGTTTGGAGCAGTTAACATTTAGTTTAAATCGATTTCGTGCTCGTGTGTTGTTGCGGTTGAAGGTGAAGTAGTCGTTAACAGGTAGAACATTTTGGTATATGATTTTATGAACTATAATTAAGTCGGAATGGAGACGACAAAGTTGTAAGTTGTCTAAACCAAGAATTTCAAGTCTGGCGGAGTAAAGTATTTTGTTGTGAGAAGAGGAATGAAGCACTCTTCTTGTGAAATATTTCTGGACTCTCTCAATTGTGTTGATGTCAGATATGCAATGTGGGTTCCATACAGGCGAGCTGTATTCTAGGATTGGTCTGACAAATGTTTTGTAAGATCTTGTGGGCAGTTCAAAATTACCAGAGAAGAAGCTGCGAAGGATTAGGTTAACAACTCTTAAAGCCTTTTTGGCAATGGTGTTGCAGTGGGCTCTAGGACTTAGGTCATTGGATATGAGTACTCCAAGGTCTTTGACAGATTGAGAGTTATCAATAAGTTCAATTCCTCCAAATTTATATTTAATATTCTGATTCTTTTTACCAATGTGTAAGACAAAGTTGTTTCTCTCTTAGATTAATTTCCATCCATTTTTTCTTGTCCTGCCTTCTAGTGCTTTGGGGAATAATTTGATGCCTCTGGAATACTGCTATTATCATGTTTTAGACTCTGAGCCTTTAATCATTTCAATTGCCCTTCTGGCCACTTTTTCCAAAGTCTCAATATCTTTTATGTAATGTGATGACCAAAACTGGATACAGAATTCCAGGTCTGTTCTTCCAAGACTTTATAAATTGGTACTAATACTTCACACGATTTTGATTCTGTGCCTCTGTTTATACAGCCAAGGATTGTATTAGCCTTTTTGGCTGCTGCGACACACACTGCTGCTGCTGCGACACACACTGCTGACTCATGTTTAAGTGATTGTCCACTAAGAGTCCTGATTAGTTATAGTTATAGTTAAAATGGTGGAGAATCTACTCAAAAAGAGGATAAATCAGCACCTAAAAAAGAATAACTTATTGGACCCAAATCAATATGGCTTTACTGAAGGCAAATCATGTCAGACTAATCTCATTGATTTCTTTGACTATGTCACAAAGGTGTTGGATGAAGGTGGTGCCGTGGATATTGCCTATCTGGACTTCAGCAAAGCCTTTGATACAGTCGTTCAGCTGCACTGTTCAATGACACCTCATTGACTCACTTTCGCAACATTTTGAAAAGCAGGCAAAAGCAGATGTCATTGGATAAATTTCTTATGAAAAGAGCTGCTCCAAGTGAAAGTGCAGCCAAAAAGGCAAAAACAGATGATTAGGCTACTGTGTACATATGTAAATTTAAAAGTTTAAGAAAGTTTACAAGTTAAGTGAAAGAAACTTCATTATTCATTTATATGTACATGTACATTTCTTCATTAAAAACATGTCTTTTTTCATAATTTAGACTAACTTTGTGAGTTTTTTGAGGGCTGGAACCAATTAAAATTATTTACATTAATTCCTATGGGGAAAAGTCGTTCGAGATAAGAGTTGTTCGACTTAAGAGCCCAGGTCCAGAACGAATTAAACTCGTATGTCGAGGTACTACTGTATTGTATTGGCAGTTCTGTGTTAGCAAAAACTTCAGAAGAGAAGGATTTAGGGGTAGTCATTTCTGACAGTCTCAAAATGGGTGAACAGTGCAGTCAGGTGGTAGGGAAAGCAAGTAGGATGCTTGGCTGCATAGCTAGAGGTATAACAAGCAGAAAGAGGGAGATTATGATCCCGCTATATAGAGTGCTGGTGAGACCGCATTTGGAATACTGTGTTCAGTTCTGGAGACCTCACTTACAAAAAGATATTGACAAAATTGAAAGGGGCCAAAGACGGGCTACAAGAATGGTGGAAGGTCTTAAGCATAAAACGTATCAGGAAAGACTTAATGAACTCAATCTGTATAGTCTGGAGGACAGAAGGAAAAGGGGGGACATGATCGAAACATTTAAATATGTTAAAGGGTTAAATAAGGTACAGGAGGGAAGTGTTTTTAATAGGAAAGTGAACACAAGAACAAGGGGACACAATCTGAAGTTAGTTGGGGAAAGATCAAAAGCAATGTGAGAAAATATTATTTCACTGAAAGAGTAGTAGATCCTTGGAACAAACTTCCAGCAGACGTGGTTGGTAAATCCACAGTAACTGAATTTAAACATGCCTGGGATAAACATGTATCCATCCTAAGATAAAATACAGAAAATAGTATAAGGGCAGACTAGATGGACCATGAGGTCTTTTTTCTGCCATCAGTCTTCTATGTTTATATATTTCTACAACCAGGAAGTAAAGCTGGATGGTACAGTAGACTCTGCAGTGCAAGAAGGACTGGCTAAGTTGAGAATGAGCCTTGCCAGTTAGGTTTTCACTTCTCCTGTTTTTAAGTCCCCAGAACTGGTTGACTGCATTCTCAGATAGGCTCCTTCTAGGCTGCGGACATGCTCTCCTTTTCCCCAGCCATTATGACTGCATGGCAGTATGTTGTTGCGGCCGTGCAGCCACACAGCTTAGAGGGAACAGTGTGGTACACACAGAGTCTTTCTGTATTTTTTGTGAATATATGTGTATCCATGTTCCTATGCTCAGTATTTCCATGTGTCTATATGATTATAACAATTTGCAGTTCTGACAATCCGTGATTTGCACAAGTCAACAATAGAATTTCATGATAGTACGAAGATTTTAACTTAATCTTTTCTGTTTCATAATGAATGGCAGTGGTTAATCTAGCAGTTGGGTATGTTTGCTATTTCATTGTTATGTATGATGTTTTTCTTGTTTTCAAATCTTGCAAGAGTAACTAAAGTATCTCTTTTATATGAATCTTACAGGCAAAGGGAATGCCAAAAAGAGAGTTCTGGACATCGGAGAATCAGAAGCAGCTTTAAAAAGGAAAGAGAATGTGATACATCTGGTAATACGTCTTTTCTCCAGACAACCACAAAACTCTTCTCTTACCCCAGCCAGAAAGAGACAAGAGAAAAAAACAGGAAAAGAGCTTTGAACTGATAAACAAGCCTTGTATGTGAAACTCAAAGAAACATTATGTAAAAAAAGAAAGGTGGAACATTTGCAGAGGAAATATCTAGAAGTCTTTGGGGAGGAATCACTCATTCCAGACAATAATGCAGCCCCCCCTCTATGAGGAAACAAAGTGCTTGAATCATCCAAGAAGAGATCGCAAATATTTTTGACCTCCTCAAGAATCTTAAAATATCAACGATGGAAACGCTCCACAATGATGCATATTGTGGGAAAAGCACAGATTTCAAATCAGAGCTGATTATGCATCAGAAATTCCAGACTGGTGAAGAACCATACAAATGTCCTGAATGTGGCAAGGTCTTTTGCTACACTTCCCAACTCATTGAGCATAAAAGAACCCATACTGGAGAAAAGCCCTATCAATGCACACAGTGTGCCAAAACGTTTAGTAAACGTGGCAATCTGGTGATACACCAAAGGACTCACACAGGAGAAAAACCATATCAGTGTTCAGATTGTGGAAAAAGTTTCAGTATCAATTCTAACCTTCTGAAACATCAAAAGAGTCACACAGGAGAAAAAACATATGAGTGTTCGGATTGTAGGAAAAGTTTCAGTAATAAGTCCAACCTTTTGAAACACCAGAGGAGTCACACAGGAGAGAAACCGTACAAATGTCCAGATTGTGCAAAAAGTTTCAGTAATTATTCTAACTTCCTGAAACACAAGAGGACTCACACAGGAGAGAAACCGTATGAGTGTCCGGATTGTGGGAAAACTTTCAGTGATAATTCTAACCTTCTAAAACACCAGAGGACTCACACAGGAGAGAAGCCTCGTGAGTGTCTATACTGTGGGGAAAGTTTCAGTCATCATTCCGACTTAGTTATACACCAGAGGATTCACACAGGAGATAAACCGTATGAGTGTCCAGATTGTGGGAAAAGTTTCTGTGATAATTCTAACCTTCTGATCCATATGAGGACTCACACAGGAGAGAAGCCATATGAGTGTCCAAATTGTGGGAAATGTTTCAGTCAGAAGGATAGCCTGGTTATACACAAGAGGAATCACACAGGAGAGAAACCATATGAGTGTCCAGATTGTGGGAAAGGTTTTAGTCATAATTGCAACTTAGTTGCACACCAAAGAACTCACACTGGGGAGAAACCATATGAGTGCCAAGATTGTGGGAAACATTTTAGTCAAAATTTCAACTTAGTTATACATCAAAGAACTCACACTGGGGAGAAACCGTATGAGTGTCCAGATTGTGGAAAATGTTTCAGTGATAATTCTAACCTTGTGATCCACATGAGGACTCACACAGGCGACAAACCATATGAGTGTTTGGACTGTGGGAAAAGTTTCAATAATAATTCTAACCTCCTGAAACACCACAGGACTCACACAGGCAAGAAACCATATGAGTGTTTGGATTGTGGGAAAAGTTTCAATAATAATTCTAACCTTCTGAAACACCAGAGGATTCACACGGGCGAGAAACCATATGTGTGTCTATACTGTGAGAAAGGTTTCAGTCTTAATTCCTATTTAGTTATACACCAGAGGACTCACACAGGAGAGAAACCATATAAGTGTCAAGATTGTGGGAAAAGTTTCAATAATTATTCTAACCTTCTGAAACACAAGAGGACTCACACAGGAGAGAAACCATATGAGTGTTTGGATTGTGGGAAAAGTTTCAGTGATAATTCTAACCTCCTGAAACACCAGAGGACTCACACAGGAGAGAAACCACATGAGTGTCTATACTGTGGGAAAAGTTTCAGTCATCATTCCGACTTGGTTATACACCAGAGGACTCACACAGGAGAGAAACCATATGAGTGTCCGGATTGTGGGAAAAGTTTCAGTCAGAAGTGTAAATTGGTGATACATCAGAGGATTCACACAGGCAAGAAACCATATGTGTGTCCAGATTGTGGAAATAGTTTCAGTGATAATTCTAACTTTCTGATCCACATGAGGACTCACACAGGAGAGAAACCATATGAGTGTCCGGATTGTGGGAAAAGTTTCAGTCAGAAGGGTAGCCTGGTTATACACCAGAGGACTCACACAGGAGAGAAACCATATGAGTGTCCGGATTGTGGAAAAAGTTTCAGTCAGAAGGGTAGACTTGTGATACATCAGAGGTCACACACAGGCAAGAAACTGTATGAGTGTCCAAATTGGGGGGAAAGTTGCAGTGATAATTCTAACCTTTTGAACCACATGAGTACTCACACAGGAGAGAAACCATATGAGTGTCCAGAGTGTGGGAAAAGTTTTAGTCATAATTGCAACTTAGTTACACACCAAAGAACTCACACTGGGGAGAAACCGTACGAGTGCCCAGATTGTGGGAAACATTTTAGTCATAATTTCAATTTAGTTATACATCAAAGAACTCACACTGGGGAAAAACCGTATGAGTGTCCAGATTGTGGAAAAAGTTTCAGTGATAATTCTAACCTTGTGATCCACATGAGGACTCACACAGGAGAGAAACCATATGAGTGTCTGGATTGTGGGAAAAGTTTTAGTCAGAAGTGTAGCCTGGTGATACACCACAGGACTCACACAGGAGAGAAACCGTATGAGTGTTTGGATTGTGGGAAAAGTTTCAATAATAATTCTAACCTTCTGAAACACCAGAGGACTCACACAGGAGAGAAGCCACATGTGTGTCTATACTGTGGGAAAAGTTTCAGTCTTAATTCCAACTTACTTGTACACCAGAGGATTCACACGGGCGAGAAACCATATGAGTGTCCAGATTGTGGGAAAAGTTTCAATAATAATTCTAACCTCCTGAAACACCAGAGGACTCACGCAGGAGAGAAACCATATGAGTGTCTGGATTTTGGAAATAGTTTCCAGCAGAATTCCAATCTGGTCATACACCAGATAAGTCAGTAACTGTATGAGTGCCAAGAAAACATTTTTAGTCGAAATTCCCAACTGATGATATACCAGAAGACACACACTGGTTCTGTTCCTGGATTGTAGGAAAAGTTTCCGTTTAATGGAAGTTATACTAAATGGAATGGAACTTCAATGGAATTAAAAGTTTAATGGAATAATAGGGAATTGACATAGAAGAGGAGCCTTTTGAATGTCCCAATTGTGAGAAAGTTCTCACAAGTAGGTCTAATCTAAGAAATCATGTCAGTTTACACACAGATCAGAAGCCAATCAGATGCCAAAACTGTGGTCATTATTTTGGTCAGAAACGTTCAGCTTTTTGATTGGAAAGAAAGCTTGATGGGATCTTATAAATTTTTCAAATGTTCACAGGGATACACATTGTTTGTGTTCATCTTGCTGGATTATTTTCAGCTAAAGAGCCAAGTTTATTCAGATATCAGAGACTGAACCAGAAGAAAAACTCAGACACAAGGGGATTTGCTTGCAAAAATCAATGAATCAGTAAATGAGAATAAAACTTTGGCATCAAACCATTCTTATTGCATCCAAATTGATACATTATAGAAAGAAGAGAATCCTGAAGGCACAGTGGTTAGAATGAACTATTGCAGAGACAGTAACCATTCCATGATACTTGTAGGTCTTGACTTAAAGCCATTCATTTAGTGACCGTTCAAAGTTACAACATCACTTTAAAAAGTGACTTATGACCCTTTTTCATACTTAGAACCATTGAAACATCAACATTCAGATGATGGCAATTGATGGTGCAATGTCCTCAGGCCATGGGATCCGATTTTGGGACTTTCTGACAAGCCAAATCAATGGGGAAGCCAAATTCACTTAACAACTGTTGCGAGAAATGTTATAAAATGAGGCAAAAATCATTTAAAAACTGTGTCGCTTAGCTACATAAATTTTGGGCTCAATTGTGTTTGTAAGTTGAGGACTACCTGTAATAGGAATTGTTGCCTCGCTGCTGCTAATATTCTGCAGTAATGTTTTTAAACATTAGGTCCCACAGAGTTGGCCTTCTCCAGATCCCGTCACCTAAACAATGCCGTTTGGCAGGACCCAGGGGAAGAGCCTTCTCTGTGGCAGCCCTGACCCTCTGGAACCAGCTCCCCCCAGAGATTAGAACTGCCCCCACCCTCCTCGCCTTTCGTAAACTCCTTAAAACCCACCTTTGCCGTCAGGCATAGGGCAATTGAAACATTTTCCCCGGGCCTATACAGCTTATGTATGGAATGCTTGTGTGTATGTTTGCTTTTAATAATGGGGCTTTTAGTGTTTCTTTTAAATTATTAGATTTGTTATATATTGTTTATTATTGTTGTGAGCCGCCCCGAGTCTACGGAGAGGGGCGGCATACAAATCTAATAAATAAATAAATAATAAATAAATAAATAAATAAATACACATTATTTCATGAGAATCATTAATTTTGTTGTGATAGGCTCTAATTGTCTCTCATCCTGGACTATTTGCTGTAGTTAATTCATGAACCTTACATACTTACAGTGAAATGGGTGACATACATATTTAATAAATAAATGTAAATATATTTAGGATGCAGACAGACAGATGCACATTAAATATTATTTTGTGGTTGGCGTGAAATGTTGCATAGAGTGTTTCTGCTCAGAAATCTATCTAGCCAGTCTCGCTTCTGGTTATTCCATTTCAACATTTTCCCATCAGGACTCTGCTGTAGGGCATTGGATGCCAAAACAACTAGACGCAAAGATTGTTTCTACCTCTGAGCCATCAGCCGGTTAAACAACCAACCCCTGCACCACTGTCTCCTGCCCAAAGATATTTATCCATGTGGTCAGCTGTATTGCTATCATCCTCGTCATTTTATGCTACTCATCTTTCTTACTACCTTCTATCAATATACAGTGATACCTTGTCTTACAAACTTAATTTGTTCCAGGACAAGGTTCTTAAGGTGAAAAGTTTGTAAGACAAAACAATGTTTCTCATAGGAATCAATGGAAAAGCGATTAATGCATGCAAGCCCAAAATTCACCCCTTTTGCCAGCCGAAGTGCCCGTTTTTGCGCTGCTGGGATTCCCCTGAGGCTCCCCTCCATGGGAAACCCCACCTCTGGACTTCTGTGTTTTTGCTATGCTGCGATTTCACTGAGGCTCCCCTCCATGGGAAACCCACCTCCGGACTTCCATTGCCAGTGAAGCGCCCATTTTTGCACTGCTGGGATTCCACTCCTGGGATTCCCCTGCAGCATCACAAAAACACAGAAGTCCAGAGGTGGGGTTTCCCATGGAGGGGAGCCTAAGGGGAATCCCAGCAGTGCAAAAACGGGTGCTTCGCTGGCAACAGAAGTGCAGAGGCATGGCATCCCAGCCATGGTGGTGGGTTTGTAAGGTGAAAATGGTTTGTAAGAAGAGGCAAAAAAATCTTAAATCCCGGGTTTGTATCTCGAAAAGTTTGTATGATGAGGCATTTGTAAGATGAGGTATCACTGTATTATGTGAGCAATTATTTTATTTTATGATTTATGACACTCACTTTGTATGTACAGTGTTCCCTCGATTTTCGCGGGTTCGAACTTCGCGAAAAGTCTATACCACGGTTTTTCAAAAATATTAATTAAAAAATATTTCGCGCGTTTTTCCCCTATATTACGGTTTTTCCCACCCAATGACGTCATATGTCATCGCCAAACTTTCGTCTGCCTTTAATAAACTTTAATAAATAAACATGGTGAGTAATAATCTAAATGGTTGCTAAGGGAATGGAAAATTGCAGTTTGGCGGTTTAAAGTGTTAAGGGAAGGCTCGCGATACTGTTCCTAGCCAAAAATAGTGTATTTACTTCTGCATCTCTACTTGGCAGAAATTCGACTTTCGCGGGCGGTCTCGGAACACATCCCCCGCGAAAAGCGAGGGAACATTGTACACTGAAGTGTATGCATCAGAGACCATTTCTTTGGCCAAAGAATTGTATTTTATTCTTTCCAAGTTTTTTGATATTTTTTTTCAAATTACACCTCTGTCTACAAGCACTGAATTGCTCTGAGTCTCTCTGCCTTCATTTTTCCACCTATAATAGAATAGAATAGAATTCTTTATTGGCCAAGTGTGATTGGACACACAAGGAATTTGTCTTGGTGCAGATGCTCTCAGTGTACATAAAAGAAAAGATACATTTGTCAAGAATCATTTGGTCCAACACTTAATGATTGTCATAGGGGTCAAATAAGCAATGAAGAAACAATCAATATTAATTAAAATCTTAAGGTAGAAACAACAAGTTACAATCATACAGTCCTAAGTGGGAGGAAATGGGTGATAGGAATGATGAGAAAAAAACTAGTAGTAATAGTGCAGACTTAGTAAAAAGTTTGACAGTGTTGAGGGAATTATTTCTTTAGTAGAGTGGTGGCGTTCACAGAAAAAACTTCTTGTGTCTAGTTGTCTTAGTGTGCAGTGTAATAGGGGGTGGGTTTGTCGCTCCTGGTGTTTTCTGTCGGAAATGTTTCCTTTCCTTCCTTCCTTCCTTCCTTCCCTCCCTCCCTGCCTCCTTTCTTCCTTCCCCTTTCCCTCCCTTTCTCTTTCCATTTTCTTTCTCTCCACTTCTCTCTCTCTCTTCCCTCTCTCTCCCCCTTTTTGCTCTTATTTCTCTCACTTTCATTTCTGTTTTTCTCTTTCCTCTCCCTTTTTCTTTCTCTCCCCTTCTCTGTCTCGTTTGTTTCCCTCTTCCCCCTATCTCTCCATCTTGCCCTCATTTCTCTCTCACTCTCTCCCTTTTATTTCTGTTTTTCTCTTCCCTCTCCCTCTCTTTTTCCTTCTCATCTCTTCTCTCTCATTTGTACGTTTTTCCTCTCCCCGTTCTTTCCCTCCGTCAGTTTCTTACTTTTCTCTTTCTCCTTTTCTCTCACATTCCTTCCACATCTCACTTCCCTCCCCCTCTGTCTCTCCGGGGACGAGACAGCAGCTTAACCCACTTCTTAGCTTGTCCTCTGGGGATGAGTGGGGTGCGAGGCATCCAGCCAGTGGAGGAGCTTCATCATGCAAACGGGGCTCGGCTCCATCAGCCACCCACCTCCTCTGCTACAAGCATCTCCACAGACAGTTGCGCCCTCCCAAAGGCGGGAAATTAGGGTGGATACGTTGAGGAGACACCCTCCCGCTTCTTGGAAGCTGCTGCTGCGCGCCCCGTCTCAACTGCCTGATGGTGGGGATTCCATGCGTTCCTCCCAGGGTCCCTGCTGGCACTGCCCCAGCAGTGGTGGCGACTGTCCCCAAAGCCGCCCGGCAGTCATCGTCTGGAGGCCGGCAGCTCGACCCTGGGGATGAGTGGGGCATGTGGGCATTCAGCCAGCAGAGGAGCACGCGGGGCAGAGGATGGGGCTCGGCTCCATCAGCCCCCACCCCACTGGGGCACCTTTGGGAGGGCGCAGCGGTCGGAGAAGGCGATTGTTCGGAGATTGGGGGCTTACAAAGCGAAGCTGCCGCCACTGGGATGCCCCGCCTCCAGACTTCTGTTGCCAGCGAAGCGCCCATTTTTGCACTGCTGGGATTCCCCTCCATGAGAAACACCACCTCCGGACTTCCGTGTTTTTGCAATGCTGCACCGGAATCCCAGCAGGGGAATCCCAGCAGCGCAAAAACGGGCGCTTCGCTTGCAATGGAAGTCCAGAGGTGGGGTTTCCCAGCGAGGGGAGCCTCAGCGAAATCGCAGCATCACAAAAACACGGAAGTCCAGAGGTGGGGTTTCCCATGGAGGGGAGCCTCAGGGGAATCCCAGCAGTGCAAACACGGGCTTCGTCTGGCAAAAGGGGTGAGTTTTGGGCTTGCACGCATTTCAATTGATTCGCTTTTCCATTGATTCCTATGGGAAAAATTATTTTGTCTTACAAACTTTTCACCTTACAAACCTCGTCTCGGAACCAATTAAGTTCGTAAGATGAGGTATCACTGTACAGGAATCTTTAGATCAGCTTCCAGCCTGCAAACTAGTGACCTCCAAGTGTTTTGCCAAAGCAGAACTGGAAATTGTCAAGGCTGAAATCTTAGTACTGTACTCTTGGAAATTGGGAAAGGCTGCTCTAGTGAGCAGAGAGCATTATACAGAGAGGATGACAGTACAGTGATACCTCTACTTTAAGAATACCTCTACTTAAGAATTTTTCTAGATGAGAACTGGGTGTTCAAGATTTTTTTGCCTCTTCTTAAAAACCATTTTCTACTTAAGAACCTGAGCCCGAAAAAATTTCCCAGGAAATTTGAATGGCATGAAGGCCTGGCCAGTTTCCTGCCATTCCCCCTTTAATCCCAGCCATCTCGGGCTTTTCTGGGCTGCTAGAGGAGCCTTTCGGTGGTGCTTAAGGAGGCTTTGGGAGTCCAGAGGGAACAGAGCGTTTTCCTTTCTCTGGGCACTTGGAGAGGGAATAAACCACTGCGCTGTGGTGACTCCCTCACGCTGGCTCCCATACACTCAATACGAGGTTGCCTCCCGCAGCATCTGGGTGAAGAAAGGCAAAAGGGGGTGTTTCGCCCCGGCTGGATCAACTCAGCTTCAGGCAAACCAAGGAGTCACCACAGTGAAGGAAAGGCGCCAGCTACAAGAGAGAGGGGTGCCCTTCAGCATGGGAAGAAAGAGGAAGCAAGTAGCAGCAGCAGCAGCATCTGCCTTTCGGTCGGAAGGTTCCCCCCTCTTCCCGCCTGTGTTTCTCTGTCTGGCACAGTGTATGGGAGGCAGCCTGGTGCTGGGTGTGCCGCCTCAGAGTCCCTCTTTATTTTTAAGCCTTAAAAGTTTTGGATTTTTTTGATTCCCCTCACCTCACCTTCTTCGGCAGTGACTGTCCTCCTCCTCGTCCTCCCACCCAAATTCTGAGCTTTTATTTCTTTCCTAATGGGTTTGCATGCATTATTTGCTTTTATTGATTCCTATGGGAAAAATTGCTTCTATTTACAAACTTTTCTACTTAAGAACCTGGTCACGGAAGGAATTAAGTTCTTAAGTAAAGGTACCACTGTATGTCCTATCTAAAATGTCATTGGAAACAGTGTGGGAGACACTTCCAAGCTTTGTCCTGTATTATTCTACAAATAAGATGAAGATGGCAGGATGTTATTAATTAATTAATTAATTAATTAATTAATTAATTTATTTATGTATTTATTTATGTATTTATTTATGTATTTATTTATTTATTTATTTATTTATTTATTTATTTATTTATTTATTTATTTATTTATTTATTTATTTATTTATTTATTTATTAGATTTGTATGCCGCCCCTCTCCGTAGACTCGGGGCGGCATACAAATTAATAATTTAGGCGCTGCGACCCAAAACAAAAACTTCACCAACTTTTAGGAGCCAGCAAGCACACAGCTAACGTGAGGAAAATACAGCTGGGACGATCTAGCTATTGCTGGCTAGATGGCGCTCTGTGGTTTGGCAATAAGCTCGCCTGGATAGTCATTGCTACCATAGAGTCGTGGATTGCTAGAGAGAATATGGAAATGCGAAGCACAGAGAAGCCTCGTCTTACGGCTTCCTAATGGAGGATTGGGGAGGCTGTTGTACTTTCTCCTGGGTCAAAGCGGCATTTGGAAGGTGAGTGGAGGGCAGGTCTGAGGAGAGGCCGGGAGCAAGTCGGGCTGTTCTGCTTGCTCCACATTGTACTAGTAGATAAAAAAAACTATGCTGAAATATGTCGCCTCCTGCATATACCCCCCCCCCCCCCAAATTCCTCTAGCCCAGTGTTTCCCAACCTTGGCCACTTGAAGATACCTGGACTTCAACTCCCAGAATTCTGGGAGTTGAAGTCTAAATATCTTCAAGTGGCCAAGGTTGGGAAACACTGCTCTAGCCCACTTTTATTCCGCCAGAGCTGCACGTTTTAAATTGCCTGCAATCTTCTGTTGATTGTCACTTTAGGGTTGATTCCGTGTGTTTTTTATGAGCGTGTTGTTTTCTTTGCAAGGGAGGAGGTTCACACCGGTGCTTTAAATGAGGCTTTACAATTTCAGAATCAGAATAGACCTGGGAGGGACCTTGGAGGTCTTCCAGTCGAGCCCCCTTCTCGAGCAGGAGATCCTGTACCATTTCAGGAAAGCGACTGTCCACTCCCTTCTTAAAAACTTCCAGTGTGGTTCTGATGGCAAAGTTATTCCACTAATTAATTGTCCTTATTGTTAGGCATTTTTCTTAACTATAAGTTGTTTCTCTCTTAGATTAATTTCCATCCATTTTTTCTTGTCCTGCCTTCTAGTGCTTTGGAGAATAATTTGACGCCCTCTTCTTTGTGGCAGCCTCTGGAATATTGCTATTGTGTCACCACTAATTCTTCTTTTCTATAGATTATCCATACTCAAATCCTCCAACTGTTTTTCATGTTTTAGACTCCGAGCCTTTAATAATTTTAATTGCTATTCTGGCCACTTTTTTTCCAAAGTCTCAATATCTGTAATGTAATGGGATGACCAAAACTGGATACAGAATTCCAGGTCTTGTCTTACCAAGCCTTTATAAATTGGTACTAATACTTCACGTGATTTTGATTCTGTGCCTCTGTTTATACAGCTAAGGATTGTATTAGCCTTTTTGGCTGCTGCAGCACAAATTGCTGACTCATGTTTAAGGGATTGTCCACAAAGAGTCCTAGGTTCTTCTCTCAGTTACTATTTTGGAGCCAGGGTTTACCTAATCTTTACTTGTACCTTTGTTTTTTTCTGCCCAGATGTAAACTTAGCTGTTCTCTGCATTTTGTTCGATAGGGCCCATTGTTCAAATCTGTCAAGATCTTTTGAGGTCCTTAGCTTGTCTTCTGGGGTGTTGGCTGTTTCTGCCAATTTAGTGTCATCCGCAAATTCGATGAGTTCTCCTTCTATTCACTCATCTAATTAATTTATGAAGATATTGAAAAGTATGGGAACTAAGACAGAACCTTGTCATACCCCACTATTTATTTCCCTCCGTGTGGATGTACCATTAAGGACTATTTGAGTATGGTTTGTCAGTCAGTTACAAATTCATTTTGTGGTATGTTGTCTACCCTGCATTTTTCTAGCTTAGCAAGAAATAGGTTATGATCTAATATCTCAGTGGTTGCCACAATGCACCTGAGGGTAGAACAAGAAGCAATGAAAATTTCCGGTCACAATTCAAAGTGTTGGTTATGACCTATAAAGCTCTTCATGGCATTGGACCAGAATATCTCCGGGACCGCCTTCTGCCGCACAAATCCCAGCGACTGATTAGGTCCCACAGAGTTGGCCTTCTCCGGGTCCCGTCGACTAAATAATGTTGTTTGGCGGGGCCCAGGGGAAGAGCCATCTCTGTGGTGGCCTCGACCCTCTGGAACCAGCTCCCCCCTGAGATTAGAACTGCCCCCACCCTCCTTGCCTTTTGTAAGCTCCTTAAAACCCACCTCTGCCGTCAGGCATGGGAGAACTGAGATAACTTCCCCAGGCCTATACTGTTTATGTATGGTATGTTGTGTGTATGTTTTCTTAAATTATGGGTTTTTAGTTTTAATTATTAGATCTGTATTGTATATTGTTTTTTTCTATTACTGTTGTGAGCCACCCCGAGTCTACGGAGAGGGGCGGCATACAAATTAAATAAATAAATAAATGGGTGGAAACTAAACTAGGAGAGAAGTAACTTAGAACTACGGCGAGGAGGGTGGGGGAAGTACGGATCTCTGGCGGGAGCTGATTCCAGAGGGACGGAGCCACCACCGAGAAGGCTCTTACCATAGGCCCTGCCAAACGACATTGTCTAGTTGACGGGATCTGGAGAAGGCCGACTCTGTGGGACCTTACCGGTCGCTGGGATTCATGCGACAGTAGGCAGTCTCGCAAGTAATCTGGCCCGATGGTTGGGTGGCTGGCCTGTAGTATATTCCTATAGCAATGTCATTTTTCTTTCCTTTTATATTGGCCAATATGGATTCTTGGAGGTTTTCATGCTTTCTGTAGAGATGTAATAATGTTTTATATATAATGCAACTCCACCTCCTCTTTTCTTAGGTCTGTTTCTCTTGAATAGTTTATATCCCTCCATATAGACATTTCAGTCATGAGTTTCATATCACCCAGTTTCAGTAATGGCAACTATGTCATACCTGCCTATACAGGATGTACTCAGACTTCTGGTTCATCCTGTTTGTTCCCTAAACTTTCAGCATTAGTGTATGGGCGTTTCTTCCCTTAATGCCCACATACTGTACCTATTTCATTTTGTAGACAGAAAATACACATGGATTTTCTACATACTTACATATGATACACCAATGCTCCCTCTAATTATTTTTTGGTGTGTGCAGAAAAGTATAGTGTTTGAGCAGCACATTTTCATATTTGAGCACCTTAATTTTTGGGATGTGCATCTCACAGGCTCGCCATTGGCTTGGCGCTTCCTGACACAAAAATTTCCACTGATGGTTATAGGGTACAAGTAAGCAACCACGAAACAAGGGGTAAGGTTTGTTTGCTCCATATGTTACTGTATTTATAATTTAAAAAGGTGAAATAAAATGATTGCAAAATGTAATACAGTGTTCCCTCGACTTTCGAGGGTCCGAACTTTGCGAATAGCCTATGCCACAGTTTTTTAAAAAAATATTAATTAAAAAATACTTTGCAATACTTTGTACAAATTTCAGACACACACACGTTTGAAAATTCAAAACAATGTTCTTTATAATGAAAATTCACTTAAACTAAGCCCTCTTTTTGTATAGCAAAGAGCACTGGTCTCCAAACAAACTGGTAATTGGTACAAGTCCCTTATCAGTTCTGTGATACTTAGCTTGCAGCTGTGAGGCAATTCACAGTCCTTTTTTTTTTCACAAAGTGACACACACTTTGCTCTGGTTTAGTTTCAAAGCGGGGGAAAATCAGCACACAAAAGGTCAAACGCAGCAAAGCAGGCACGAAACACAAGGATCAGATAATCCTCCTCAATGGCCAAACCCACAGGCTGCTATTTATAGCAGCCTCACTAATTACCACAGCCCCACCCAACCACAGGTGGCCTCATTTTCTTTGATAATAATCTCTCAGTTGTTGTTGCCTATGCATCGCTCTCCGCATGTGTGGCTGTAACTCTTGTTCTGAATCCAAGGAGGAGCTAGATAATTGATCTCCCTCTGAGCTGTCTGCCACACTCTCCTCCTCCCTGTCACTCCTGTCTTCTTGGTCAGAGGAGCCTTCATCAGCAGATTCGACCGGGGGCAAAACAGGCCTGCAGCATGTGGATGTCTCCCCCACATCCACAGTCCTTGGGGCAGGAGCTGGGCCAGAGCTAACCACAACATTTCTATACCATGTTTTTCCCCACCTGATGACGTCATACGTCATCGCCAAACTAATAATTTTTGCAAATAAATAACAGAAAAAATAATTATTGTTCATAAATAATTATGTTTATAAATATCCGGATCACTAAGTGTCTTATTCAATGGTGAGTACCAATAATAATCGTGAGTAAATGGTTGTTAAGGGAATGGGAAATGGTAATTTAGGTGTTTAAAGTGTTACGGGGTGGCTTGTTCATAGCCAAAAATGGTGTATTTACATCCATATCTCTACGCGGAAATTTGACTTTCGCGGGAGGTTTCAGAACGCATCCCCCGCGAAAATCGAGGGAACCCTGTTCTATCAAATAAAGCCCCTTAAGCAAGAGATCTTTCTGTACTTTTTTGGTCTTCATACCAGAATCTAATGGCATTTGTCTTCCTTGTAAGACTAACTTTAGGTTTCCCCCTTTAAAAGGTAATTGGTGAGAAGACACAGCAGTACATAAAGGGGGGGAAAAAACATTTCCCCCACCTGCAGATCTGATTGAACAACTCCCATGTTCCTTTGCTGGCATCCCCCCCTATGAGTAACCTCACTGACCTCAACACTGTCCTCAATTTCCCCCCAGCAGATATACTTGAACTCTTCAAATTCCTATTTTACATAGTTCACATCATATGGACACTCTAGGATGATTTGAGAGGAACGAGTTGGTGGTGGTGGATTCTGGAGGCAAATCGGAATAAAAGGGTGGAGGAAAGCTGACGGGGCAATAGAAACATAGAAACCTAGAAGATTGACGGCAGAAAAAGACCTCATGGTCCATCTAGTCTGCCCTTATACTATTTCCTGTATTTTATCTTAGGATGGATATATGTTTATCCCAGGCATGTTTAAATTCAGTTCCTGTGGATTTACTAACCACGTCTGCTGGAAGTTTGTTCCAAGCATCTACTACTCTTTCAGTAAAAATAATATTTTCTCATGTTGCTTTTGATCTTTCCCCCAACTAACTTCAGATTGTGTCCCCTTGTTCTGGTGTTCACTTTCCTATTAAAAACACTTCCCTCCTGAACCTTATTTAACCCTTTAACGTATTTAAATGTTTCGATCATGTCCCCCTCTTTTCCTTCTGTCCTCCGGCCAAATCCATTTGGCTTTGACTCACCAAGAGCTCACTGCAGTTTCTGCTCCTTCCGTTCCCTCTTTCCTTCTCTTTTTACGCAGGGCAATCTCTACTCCTCCTGCGCACCCTTTCCAGAAAAACTACAGGAAGTAAAGCTGGATGTTACCATAGATTCTGCAGTGCAAGAAGGACCGGCTAAGGTGAGAATGAGCCTCGCCAGTTAGGTTTTCACTTTCCCTGTTTTTCAAGTCCCCAAAACTGATTGACTGCGTACTCAGATAGGCTCCTTCTGGGCTGCAGACACACTCTCCTTTTCCCCAGCCATTATGACTGCACGACAGTTTTTGGTTGCGTGTGCGGCTACGCGGCCATGAAGCTTAGAGGGAACAGTGTTGTACACACATATAGAGGGGAATCTTTTTCTAATTTTTGTGAATATACAGTGGTACCTCTACTTAAGAACATTTCTAGATCTTGAACCGGGTGTTCAAGATTTTTTTGCCTCTTCTCAAGAACCATTTTCTACTTAAGAACCCGAGCCCGGAAAAATTTCCCAAGAAATTTGAGAGCGGCACAAGGGCTCGGCCACTTTCCTGCCATTCCTGTTTTAATCCCAGCCATCTCGGGCTTTTCTGGGCTGCCAGAGGAGCCTTTCAGTGGCGTTTAAGAAGGCTTTGGCAGTCCAGAGCGAACGAAGCATTTTCCTTTCTCTGGGCGCTTGGAGAGGGAATAAACCTCTGCCAGTGGCCAGAGAAAAGAAATGCTCCTTTCGCTCTGGGCAGCGACTGTCCTCCTCCTCTTCTTCCTCCTCCTCCCACCCAAATTTCGAGCTTTCATTTCTTTCCTAATGGGTTTGCACGCATTATTCACTTTTACATTGATTCCTATGGGAAAAATTCCTTCTACTTATAAACTTTTCTACTTAAGAACCTGGTCACGGAACGAATTAAGTTCTTAAGTAGAGGTACCACTGTGTGTGTATCCGTGTTCCTATCCTCAATAGCTATATGGTTATAACAATATGGCAGTGCTGACAATTGAAAGCATGCAGCCCTCCCCTGGTGGGTCGCCCACTAGGGAGGCACAGCATGCCATGATTGCCACATCAGAATGAAGTGACAGAGAGAGTTTTCTCGATGAGGCGACCTCGAATGACAAGATCTCTCCTTTTTATTGTATTTTACTCTTCTGACATGTGGTGCAGAATAACCAATTCACGAACGCCACATACATTAAGCCATCCTCCAACTACTATTCACTCTTGCACCATATAAGGCAAGCTTCTCCTGACTTCCCTATAGATAATTAACGGAAGCTACATTCTTTGCCTTTTTCCTGGATTGTATGTTTACTGGTGATTAGCAAAGGAATGTGAGAGAGGCATATATTTCCTTATATGGAAGTTAGCTATAGGTTTTGTTCATATTGCATACCAAGTTAAATTGCTTTTCCCCGTGGTCATAGATTCTGCAGGATGCTTACTCAGCCTGGACTTTGCTGCCTTTCCATAGAGGAAGAATTAAGGTTTTATACAGCACACAATTGGGCCTAAAACATCACCCTCCAGTAATATTTTATTCCCAAATTTCAGTGCCCGTAAACCTATGGTTACAATAGACAATCTGTGATTTGCACAAGTCAACAATAGAATTTCATGATTGTGTGAAGATTTTAACTTAGTCTTTTATGTTTCATAATGAATGGCAGTGGTTAATCTAGCAGTTTGCCAATGTTTGCTTTTTCATTGTTTTGCATGCTTTTTTGTCGTTTGCACAACTTGCAACTATATTATAGAGAGTAACTAAAGTATCCTTTTTATGTGAATCTTACAGGCAAGGGGAATGTCAAAAAGAGCCTTCTGCACAGCAAAGAATCGGAAGCAGCTTTAAAAGGGAAAGAGAATATGATACATCTGGTAGTGGAACATTTGCAGATTCAGAAAAAGAGGAAATATCTAGAAGTCTTTGGGGAGGAATCACTCATTCCAGACAATAATACAGACCCCCCCCTCTGTGAGGAAACAAACTGCTTGAATCATCCAAGAAGAGATCACAAATATTTTTGACCTCCTCAAGAATCTAAGACTATCAATGATGGAAACGCTCCACAATGATGCATATTGTGGGAAAAGCACAGATTTCAAATCAGAGCTGATTATGCATCAGAAAATCCAGACTGGTGAAAAACAATACAAATGCTCCGAATGTGGCAAGGTCTTTCGCTACACTTCCCAACTCATTGAGCATAAAAGAACCCATAATAGAGAAAAGCCCTACCAGTGCCCACAGTGTGCCAAAAAGTTTAGTAAGCATAGAAACCTGATGATACACCAGAGGACTCACACAGGAGAGAAAGCATATGAGTGTCCGGATAGTGAGAAAGGTTTCAGTAAGAAGGGTAGACTCGTGATACACCAGAGGACTCACCCAAGCAAGAAACTATATGAGTGTCCAAATTGTGGGAAAAGTTTCAATAATAATTCTAACCTTCTGAAACACCAGAGGACTCACACAGGAGAGAAACCATATAAGTGTCCGGAGTGTGGGAAACGTTTCAGTCTTAATTCAAACTTACTTGTACACCAGAGGATTCACACGGGTGAGAAACCATATGAGTGTCCAGATTGTGGGAAAAGTTTCAATAATTATTCTAACCTTCTGAAGCACCAGAGGACTCACACAGGAGAGAAACCATATGAGTGTCCGGATTGTGGGAAAACTTTCAGTGATAATTCTAACCTTCTGAAACACCAAAAGACTCACACAGGTGAGAAACCACATGAGTGCCTATACTGTGGGAAAAGTTTCAGTCATCATTCCAGCTTTGTTATACACCAGATGATTCACACAGGAGAGAAACCATATGAGTGTCCAGATTGTGGGAAAAGTTTCAGTCAGAAGTGTAAACTGGTGATACACCAGAGGATTCACACAGGCAAGAAACCATATGTGTGTCCAGATTGTGGGAAAAGTTTCAGTGATCATTCTAACCTTCAGAACCACATGAGGACTCACACAGGAGAGAAACCATATGAGTGTCTGGATTGTGGGAAAAGTTTCAGTCGGAAGAGTAGCTTGGTTACACACCAGAGGACTCACACAGGAGAGAAACCACATGTGTGTCTATACTGTGGGAAAACTTTCAGTCTTAATTCCAACTTACTTATACACCAGAGAACTCACACGGGTGAGAAACCATATGAGTGTCCAGATTGTGGGAAAAGTTTTAGTGATAATTCTAACCTCCTGAAACACAAAAGGACTCACACAGGAGAGAAACCATATGAGTGTCCGGATTGTGGAAAAAGTTTTGGTCAGAAGGGTAGACTTGTGATACACCAGAGGTCTCACACAAGCAAGAAACTGTATGAGTGTCCAAATTGGGGGGAAAGTTCCAGTGATAATTCTAACCTTCTGAACCACATGACAACTCACACAAGAGAGAAACCATATGAATGTCCGGATTGTGGGAAAAGTTTTAGTCATAATTGCAACTTAGTTACACACCAAAGAACTCACACTGGGGAGAAACCTTATGAGTGCCCAGATTGTGGGAAAAGTTTCAGTGATAATTCTAACCTTGTGATCCACATGAGGACTCACACGGGAGAGAAACCATACAAGTGTCCAGATTGTGGGAAATGTTTTAGTCAGAAGGGTAGCCTGGTGATACACCAAGCAATTCACATGGGCCAGTAACCATGAGTGTCCAGATTATGGGGAAAGTTTCAATAATTACTCTAACCTTCTGAAACACCAGAGGACTCACACAGGAAAGAAACCATATGAGTGTCTGGATTTTGGAAATAGTTTCAAGCAGAATTCCAATCTGGTCATACACCAGATAAGTCAGTAACTATGAGTGCCCAGACATTTTATTCGAAATTCCCACCTGCTGATATACCAGAAGGCTCAAGCTTGGTCTGTTCCTGGATTGTAGGAAAAGTTTCAGTTTAATGGAAGTTATAGTAAATGGAATGGAACTTCAATGGAATTAAAAGTTTAATGGAATAATAGAGAATTGACATTGAAGAGGAACCCTTTAATTGTCCCAATTGTGGGATAACTCTCACAAGTAGATCTAATCTAAGAAATCACACACAGATCAGAAGCCAATCAGATGCCAAAACTGGTTAGTATTTTGGTCAGAATTCTACTTTTATTAAAGGCTAGAGGACTCATACAGGAGGAAAACCATCTGCTTTCTGATTGGAAGGAAAGCTTGATCGGATCTTAGAGAACGTTGAAATGTTCACAAGGATATACATTGCTTGTTTTCAGCTTGTTGGATTATTTTCAGCCAAAGAGCCAAGTTTATTTAGGTATCAGAGATTGAACCAGAAGAAAAGCTCAGACACAAGGGGATTTGCTTGCAAAAATCAATAAATGAAAATAAAAATTTAGCATCAAAGCATTCTTATTGCATCCAATGTGATATATTACAGAAAGAAGAGAATCCTGGAGGCACAGTGGTTAGCTTGTACTATTGCAGAGACAGTAACCATTCCATGATACTAGTAGGTCTTGACTTACAACCTTTCATTTAGTGACCATTCAAAGTGACAACATCACTAAAAAAAGTGACTTATGATCCCCTTTCATACTTAGGACCATTGCAGCATTAACATTGAATTGCATGCATGGCAATGGGTGCAGTGTCTTGGAGACATGGGATCCCCTTTTGGGACCTTCTGACAAGCCAAATCAATGGGGAAGCCAGATTAATTTAACAACGCTGGCAAGAAATGTTATAAAATGAGGCAAAAATCACTTAACAACTGTCTCGCTTAGCAACATAAATTTTGGTCTCAATTGTGGTTGTAAGTTGAGGACTACTGTAATTGGAATTGCCCCTGCCTGTATACTAATATTTTATTTATTTATTATTTATTTATTTATTTATTAGATTTGTATGCCGCCCCTCTCCGTAGACTCGGGGCGGCTAACAACAGTAAAAACAATATAAACAAATCTAATATTAAAAGTAGTTTAAAAACCCCAATTTAAGAAACCAATCATACATTCAAACATACCATGCATAAATTTTGTAAGCCTAGGGGGAAGGGAATATCTCAATTCCCCAATGCCTGATGACAGAGATGGGTTTTAAGGAGCTTACGAAAGGCAAGAAGGGTGGGGGAAACTCTGATATCTGGGGGGAGTTGGTTCCAGAGGGTCGGGGCCGCCACAGAGAAGGCTCTTCCCCTGGGTCCCGCCAAATAACATTGTTTAGTCGACGGGACCTGGAGAAGGCCAACTCTGTGGGACCTAACTGGTCACTGGGATTCATGCGGCAGAAGACGGTCCTGGAGATATTCTGGCCCGATGCCATGGAGGGCTTTATAGGTCATAACCAACACTTTGAATTGTGACCGGAAACTGATCGGCAACCAATGCAGACTGCAGAGTGTTGGTGTAACATGAGCATATTTAGGAAAGCCCATGATAGCTCTCGCAGCTGCATTCTGCACGATCTGAAGTTTCCGAACACTTTTCAAATGTAGCCCCATGTAGAGAGCGTTACAGTTGTCGAGGTTCGAGGTGATGAGGGCATGAATGACTGTGAGCAGTGAGTCCTGGTCCAAATAGGGCCATAACTGATGTACCAGGCGGACCTGGGCAAACGCCGCCCTCGCCACAGCTGAAAGGTGTTTCTGTAATGTGAGCTGTTCTGCAGTAATTTATTTAAAGATGTTTTTAAAGATACATTATTTCATGAGAGCCATTAATTTTGTCGTGATAATTGCCTCTCAGCCTAGACTATTTGCTGTAATTAATTCATGAACTTTAATTACTTGGGTCAGTGAGATGGATGGCATACAAATTTAATAAATAAATGTAAATATATTTAGGATGCAGGCAGACAAATACACATTAAATATTATTTTGTGGTTGGCATGAAATGTTGCATGCTCAGAAATCTATCTAGCCAATCTCACTTCTAGTTATTCCATTTCAACATGTTCCCTTCAGGACTCTGCTATAGGGCATTGAATGCCAAAACAACTAGACACAAAGATTGTTTCTTCCTCTGTGCCATCAGCCGGGTAAACCACAAACCCCTGCACCATTGCCCAAAGATATTTACCCATGCCGCCAGCTATATTGCTATCATCCTCGTCATTTTATGCTACTCATCTTTCTTACTACCTTCTCCTATCAGTATATTATGTGAGCAATTATTGTATCTTATGATTTATAACACTACTTTGGATGTACACTGAAGTGTATGCACCAGAGACCATTTCTTTGTCCAAAGCACACTTGGCCAAAGAATTGTATTTTATTCTTTCCATTTTTTGATACACAGTAATCCCTCGCTACTTCGTGTTTCATCTTTCACGGATTCACTACACTGGTTTTCAAAAGGGGCTTAAATCCATTAAAAAATTTAAGTCCATTAAAAATTCATAAAATTCTTCTACACTACTACTATACTCTATTAAAGAAACTAGTAGGATATCACATGTAGTTCCATCTGAGAAACATTATAGAATGACTGTTTAATGCAAAGGGTGGGTTTTAAAAGTCCAAATACTCGTTAAATACATTAAAAAATATATTTCATGGAAATTCATTTTTCATGGGTGGTCTTGGAACACATCCCCTGAGAAAAACAAGGGATCACTGTATATTTTTTCAAATTCCACTTCATGGTCTCTCTAATCTGCCCTTATACTATTTCCTGTATTTTATTTTAGGACTACAAACTCATTTTTCCACCATTCATTTTCCATAAAGATCTATCTATCTATCTATCTATCTATCTATCTATCTATCTATCTATCTATCTATCTATCTATCTATCTATCTATCTATCTGAATTGATAAGGGTGGAGTGACCATTCACCATTAGAACAGCACGGAGAAAAGTGACATGATCATTTTGCACACTTCTGAGCATATCAGCATCCTCATGATCATGTGATTTATATTCGGATACTTGACCACTGGTTGTATTTATGACGGTTCCAGTGTCCCAGGGTCATTCGATCATCTTTTGTGACCTGACAAGCAAAGTCAATGGAGAAGCCAGATTCAGTTAGCAACTAAGTGTTACTAAGTTATCAACTGCAGTCATTTCCTTAACAAATATAGAAAGAAAAGTCATAAAATGGTGGAATACTCATTTAACTAATTTCTCACTTAGCAACATAAATTTTGGGCTCAGCCATGGTTGTAAGTGAAGGACTACCTGTATACAGGCAAGGAGGGCATAATTGGATGAAAGCAGGGTGTGCAGATCTGGGAACACCCACAACTGGCTATCAAGTGAATCAGTAAAAAAAAAAAGGGATGTAGAAGCCAAATCCTGCTAAAATGCCGGGATCTTTAGATCAGCTTCAAGCCTGCAAACTAGTGACCTCCAAACGTTTTACCCGAATGGACTCCATAGTGTCATCCCCAAACCCCCAACACTTTACCCTTAGATTATTTTACTATGAGTGTCTCCTCTATAACCTTCACCATGTATTTTACTATGTGTATATTGATATATACTCACTAAAACCCTCATTGTGTATTGGACAAAATAAATAAATAAATAAACAAATAAACAAATAAACAAACAAACAAATAAATAAATAAATAAATAAAATTATCTATGGTTGACCTATCCAGATTCCTAAGAGGTCAGTAAGGGGCGAGTACAAGTGCACTACAGTGCCTTCCATCCCCTGACCTATTGCTCTCCTATATCTCCTATACCTTTCTTCTATTCCTATATCTCTTCTTCTATTCTTTCATTGATATGTTCTATTACTATATCTTCTTTTCTATTATTTCTTAGATATATTTTACTATGGGTATCTCCTCTATAACCTTCATCATGTATTTTACTATGTGTATATAGATATATACCCACTAAAACTCTCATTGTGTATTGGACAAAATAAATAAATAAAAATAAATAAATACTTGGGAAATTGGGAAGGCTGCTTTAGTGAGCAGAGAACATAATAGTAATAGAGAATGACAGTATGTATGTCCTATCTAAATGTCATTGGAAACAGCGTGGGAGGCACTTCCAAGTTTTGTCCCGTATTATTCTACTAATAAGATGAAGGTGGCAGGATGTTAAGCATTTAGGCACTGCGCCCCAAAACAAGAACTTCGTGAACTTTTAGGAGCCAGCAAGCACCCAGCTAACGTGATGAAACTAGAGCTCGGACGATCTAGCTATTGCTGACTAGATAGCGCTCTATGGTTAGGTAACAATTGCGCCTGGATAGTCGCCAAGGTATTAACCCAGAACTAGAGACTGAGAACTGATATGACGTTGCTGCTAACCAAATTCCTATATTCCTATATTCTCTACATATACACTCTATATATTACTGAGTAGATTGGACTCATTTTAATTAACTAAATTATTACACCATTATTCATATTTTTATATATTTTTATATCTATTATTTTTACTAGTATTCTAATTTTAGTATTTTTAACTATAAATTGCTCTATATTTTAACTAAATTTTTTTGGGGGGTTAATGATGGACAATTGGGGAGGGTGTGGTATGTATGGAGTGAATGATGGGGATGGATGGGATGGATGGGGTTATAATATGGGTGAAATGAATGGGAAGGATGCAAGTAACATAGTTGGCCCACCTGGCGCTGGAGAGGCAGGAGGGGGGGAGGCACCTATCTTTGGGGGGACAGAGGGTCAGAACATCCCGGTGTTGCTGGGGAGAGGCAGATATGGCGGGGGCCACAGAGTTAGCCGTTCCAGGGGAACGAGGGATCGTTGCGTAATAACGATCCCTTGTTCTGGCTCTGTGAGCACAACCTTGGGTGCTGGTGATGAGTGTAATTCTGGCCCTGGGCTCAGGTTGCTGCTGCTTAATGCCAGGTTGGTGGTAAATAAAGCTCTCCTCATCCGGGATCTAATCCTGGATGAGGAGGCCGACCTGGCATGCATTACTGAAACCTGGCTGGGCCCAGAGGGAGGAGTTCCTCTCTCTGAAATTTGCCCAGCTGGGTTTCAGATATGGCATCAACCTCGACCCCAGGGAAGGGGGGGGGGAGTGGCTATTGTAGCCAGGGAGAGCCTTTGCCTGCGTGGACTCATTGCTCCAGAGATTGCGGGTTGCGAATCTCTCTTGATGAAGTTGGACCTAGGGGTTCAGGTGGGCTTGTTTCTTACATACCTGCCTCCCAGCTGCGTGTCAAAAGCCCTGCCTGTGCTGCTCGAGGAGGTGGCCGGGTTGGTGGTGGAGTTCCCCAGACTTATTGTCTTGGGGGACTTCAATCTACCGTCACTCGGCGAAGCCTCTGGATTGGCACAGGAGTTCATGGCCACCATAACAGCCATGGACCTGACCCAAGTAGTACAGGGTACGACTCACGAGGGAGGGCACGCACCCGACATGGTATTCCTCTCTGAGCAATTGAGTAATGGTCTGAGACTAAGGGGCTTAGAAATACTGCCTTTGTCATGGTCAGACCATTTCCTACTACGGCCTGACTTCCTGGCTCCTATCCTTCCCCGCAGGGAGACGGAACCTATTAAGATGTTCCGCCCCAGACGCCTGATGGACCCAGAGGGCTTTCAGACGGCGCTTGGGGTTATTCCAGATGCACTCGTCCACAGTTCGGCGGAGTCTCTTGCGGAAGCCTGGAACAAGGCTGCAGCGGAGGCTCTTGATCGGATTGCGCCTTTGCGACCTCTCCGTGGCGCTAGACCCCATAGAGCCCCATGGTTCAACGAGGAGCTCCGGGAGTTGAAACCTCAAAAGAGACATCTAGAGAAGCGATGGAGGAAGAGTAAGTCTGAATCCGATTGAACACTTGTAAGAGCTTTTATTAAGACTTACAAAGTGGCGCTCAAGGCGGCAAGATGCGCGTATCATGCTGCCTTGATTGCATCAGCGGAATCCCGCCCGGCCGCTCTGTTTAGGGTGACCCGCTCCCTTCTTAATCAGAGGGGAGTTGGGGAGCCCTTACAGAGTAGTGCCGAGGATTTTAACTCGTTTTTCGCTGATAAAATCGCTCAGATCCGGGCGGACCTCGACTCCAATTGGAAAACAGAGTCAGCTGACGACGAGTCAGTTGAGGTGACTGGGGCACGTACTTGTCCACCTGTCTGGGAAGAGTTGGATCTGGTGACACCTGATGAAGTGGACAAGGCCATTGGAGCTGTGAGTTCCGCCACCTGTTTACTGGATCCGTGTCCCTCCTGGCTGGTTTCGGCCAGCAGGGAGGTGACACGGAGCTGGGTCCAGGAGATTATCAACGCTTCCTTGGGGAGGGGATCCTTTCCATCATCCTATAAAGAGGCGCTCGTGCGCCCCCTCCTCAAGCCTTCCCTGGACCCAGACGTTCTTAATAACTACCGTCCAGTCTCCAACCTTCCCTTTATGGGGAAGGTTGTCGAGAAGGTGGTGGCACTCCAGCTCCAACGATCCTTGGAAGAAGCCAATTATCTAGGTCCCCAGCAGTCGGGTTTCAGACCCGGTTACAGCACGGAAACTGCTTTGGTCGCGTTGATGGATGATCTCTGGCGGGCCCGGGACAGGGGTTTATCCTCTGTCCTGGTGCTTCTTGACCTCTCAGCGGCTTTCGATACCATCGACCATGGTATCCTTCTGCACCGGCTGGAGGGGTTGGGAGTGGAAGGCACTGTTCTCCAGTGGTTCTCCTCCTACCTCTCCGGTCGGTCGCAGTCGGTGTTAGTGGGGGGTCAGAGGTCGACTCCGAGATCTCTCCCTTGTGGGGTGCCTCAGGGGTCGGTCCTCTCCCCCCTGCTATTTAATATCTACATGAAACCGCTGGGTGAGATCATCCAAGGGCATGGGGTGAGGTATCATCAGTACGCTGATGATACCCAGCTTTACATCTCCACCCCATGTCCAGTCAACGAAGCAGTGGAAGTGATGTGCCGGTGTCTGGAGGCTGTTGGGGCCTGGATGGGTGTCAACAGACTGGGTGTCAACAGTGGCTGTGGGTTTTGCCTCCCAAGGACAATTCCATCCGTCCTTCCATTACCCTGGGGGGGGGAACTTTTGACCCCCTCAGAGAGGGTCCGCAACTTGGGCGTCCTCCTCGATCCACAGCTCACATTAGAGAAACATCTTTCAGCTGTGGCGAGGGGGGTGTTTGCCCAGGTTCGCCTGGTGCACCAGTTGCGGCCCTATTTGGACCGGGACTCACTGCTCACAGTCACTCATGCCCTCATCACCTCGAGGTTCGACTACTGTAATGCTCTCTACATGGGGCTACCTTTGAAAAATGTTCGGAAACTTCAGATCGTGCAGAATGCAGCTGCGAGAGCAGCCATGGGCCTACCTAGGTATGCCCATGTTTCACCAACACTCCGCAGTCTGCATTGGTTGCCGATCAATTTCCGGTCACAATTCAAAGTGTTGGTTATGACCTTTAAAGCCCTTCATGGCACTGGACCAGAATATCTCCGAGACCGCCTGCTGCCGCACAAATCCCAGCGACCGATTAGGTCCCACAGAGTGGGCCTTCTCCAGGTCCCGTCAACTAAACAATGTCGGTTGGCGGGCCCCAGGGGAAGAGCCTTCTCTATGGTGGCCCCGACCCTCTGGAACCAACTCCCCCCGGAGATTAGAGCTGCCCCTACTCTCCTTGCCTTTCGTAAACTCCTTAAGACCCACCTCTGTCGTCAGGCATGGGGGAACTGAGACATCTCCCCCGGGCATATACAATTTATGAATGGTATGTGTGTATGTATGTGTGCTTAGAAAATGGGGTTTTTAAAATGTTTTTAGTAGAAATTTAGATTTGCTGAAATTGTTTTCTGTTATTCTGTTGTGAGCCGCCCCGAGTCTGCGGAGAGGGGCGGCATACAAATCTAAATAAACATAAAACATAAACATAAACAAACATAAACAGCAACAAGCCCCTATTGCTGAACTGAAAGGAATTGACACCATAGAGTCCTGGATTGCTAGAGAGAATATGGAAATGCCGGCTTCCTAATGGAGGATTGAGGTGGCTGTTGTATTTTCTCCTAGGTCAAAGCGGCAGCTGGAAGGTGAGCGGAGGGCAGGTCGGAGGAGAGGCCGGGAGCAAGTCGGGCTGTTCGGTTTGCTCCAAGTTGTAATAGCAGATAAGCAACTATGCTGAAATCTGTTGCCTCCTGCAAATCCCCCCCACAACACTCCTCCAGCCCACTTTTATTCCACCAGAGCTGCAGCTTTTAAGTTGCCTGGAATCTTCTGTCGATGGGGAGATTTCAACTATACCGTCACTTTAGGGTTGATTCCATGTGTTTTTATGAGGGTGTTGTTTTGTTTTCAAGGGAGGAAGTTCACACCGGTGCTTTAAATCTTGCAGAGGCTTTACCATTTCAGAATCCTGGGCCTAGAAAGTTTAGAACTAAGACGCCTTAAACAAGATCTAAGTATTGCCCACAAGATCATATGCTGCAACGTCCTGCCTGTCGGCAACTACTTCAGCTTCAACCACAACAACACAAGAGCACACAACAGATTTAAACTTAATATTAACCGCTCCAAACTTGACTGTAAAAAATATGACTTCAGTAACCGAGTTGTCGAAGTGTGGAACTCATTACCGGACTCCATAGTGTCATCCCCAAACCCCCAACACTTTACCCTTAGATTATCTACGGTTGACCTAACCAGATTCCTAAGAGGTCAGTAAGGGGCGAGTACAAGTGCACTAGAGTGCCTTCCATCTCCTGTCCTATTGCTCTTCTATATCTCTTATACCTTTCTTCTATTCCAATATCTCTTCTTCTATTCTTTCATTGATATGTTCTATTACTATACCTTCTTTTCTATTATTTCTTAGATATATTTTACTATGAGTATCTCCTCTATAACCTTCATCATGTATTTTACTATATATACCCACTAAAGCCCTCATTGTGTATTGGACAATATAAATAAATAAAAAATAAATAAATTTGCAGAAGTTTTCACGGGTTAGCCTACATTTTTACACAACAAATGCAAAGGAGGTGCACTTTCTCGCTGCCCACAAGGGCACGTTCCTTTGGTTTGGTAGCTGCTTATTGCAAACGAAGCTTCGGGGCTTTTCTCCAGGGGGGACGAGTGCACTCTTGGGGGACCTGAAAGGATAGGTGGTCAAGGACAAAAGCTATCGGCGTGCTCGGTGGGAATCGAGTACGACTTCACGGCACGGAACCGACGTCTTTGCAAACGCCTTAACAGTACAAACAGAGTGAGCGTGCCTTACGCCGCTAGATGGCGCTCTATAAAAAAGCACCACAAACACTCGCGCCTAGAAAGCAGTGAATACAGTATCGTAGTGGCATTGCTATACAGTATCTACGAGTGCGAGCGGCTTGAGCTGGAAGGAGCCGAAAGGATAAAGTAGCGGGTTGCTAGAGAGTATGCGGAGGAGAGGAGGCGAAGGACAGAGGAACTTCCTCTTCCGGCTCACCCACGGGTGGAGGATGGTGTCGGCGGAGCGTCTGGTGTCGCTTGAAGGGTGGAAGCGGCTCCTGGGAGGTGAGTGGAGGGCAGGACAGAGGAGAAGCCGGGCCCTTTGCTTTCCTCCATGGCGTGGAAGCAGAGCAAGGAACACGAACACTGAAACATGGCTGCTGCTGTTGGATGGTCTTCCTCTCCCCCAAATGTTTTTATCCTTTTGCTGCATGATTTAGAATGGGTGGCTGTGATTTTACCAATGGAGGATTTGATCAATTGAAAGAAATATTTATATACTGCCCCAAAAAATAAGGAGGACACTCAGAGAACACATCCTAGATCTCAATGAATGAAATACATGTATTCCCATTGAATACTTTGTTCTATACAAAGTTAAATGTGCACATCATAACGGGCGTGCATAGGTGCACTAGAGTGCCTTCCAACCCCTGTCCTATTGTCTCTCCTATATCCCATATATCTTCTATCCCTATATCTTTCTTCTATTCTCTCATTAATTATTTTATCCTATACTCTCTCTTCTATTCTTTATCTAATTTTATTTCCTCGAAGGTGTCCTCTATTACCTTCATTGTGTATTATTGTGTATTGGACAAAATAAATAAATAATAAACAAAAAAAAAAGTGAAATGGATTGTCAATCAGTGTTGCTTCCTAAGTGGACAGTTTGATTTCACAGGTTTGATTTACTTGGAGTTATATTGTGTTGTTTAAGTGTTCCCTTTATTTTTTTGAGCAATGTATATTCTTCATATTTTAAACCACTCATCTCTCTTACCCTTCACGTAACCCTTGATTCCTTTTTATGACATGTTGATTCATTTTATGGACATGTCATTTTCCCGGCAAGTGAGGTGTTTAAAAAGCAAAATGGGTATTTTAAATTTGCAGAGGTTTTGAGCACCATTTCGTATGTTAATGACCCCACCTTTTTAAAATAAGATTAAAAAATCTGAGCGAATCCATTTGTGGGACTTATTACACAGGGAAACACATAATTTTTTTCCTTCATACATAAAATGCATAGATGTGTAAATTTATGTGTTCATATACATGCATGCTATAATCTTCAGTATTTTCAGGTAAATTTTATAAAATCAATTTGCTATGTAATAATTTTATGATTTTCCTAAATCAAAAAGAGAATGTCATGATTGGATATATGATTGGATATTTGATCTTGGATCTTGCTGGTTCTCTATATGCCAAATGGATTGCAATTAATAAGGATTAAACTAGCTTTTTGATATGTTTGTTTTTTCATGATAATATATGCAAGGTGTTTTTTTTGCTGTTTTCACAGGTTCCGCAGCCATTTATAAACCACAATTAAATTAATCAGCTAATATCAATCTTATAGACAGAGGATACCAAGAAGAGCACCTACGATTCAAGAGAGTTTAAATCCAAGCACCACCAGTTAGAGATTAGAAATATTTTTGACCCCCTGAAGAATCCAAAATTATCAGTCTGTCTATTGTGGGGGAAAATACAGATTGCTGATCGCAGCTGATTATGCATGAGGGGATCCATACCACAAAAAATACGTAAAAATGCTTGGAATGTGGCAAACACTTTACTCAGAAGAACTTCCTCACAGAAGCACCCACACTGGAGAAAACTTCTACCAGTGCTCCCAATGTAGCAAAAGGTTTAGCACACATACCAATCTGGTGAGACATAAGATAACTCACACTGGGGAGAAACCCTTTCAATGTCCTCATTGTGGGAAAAGTTTCACTCAGAATTCTGACCTGGTGATACATCAGAGGACTCACACAGGAGAGAAACCATATGGCTGTCCAGAATGTGGGAAACGTTTCAGTAAGAACTTTAATCTGGCGATACACCAGAGAATTCATACAGGAGATAAGCCATATGAGTGCCTGTACTGTGGGAAAAAGTTCAGTCAGAATGCCAATCTGGTAATACACCAGAGGACTCACACAGGAGAGAAACCATATGCATGTCTGTATTGTGGGAAAAGTTTCAGTCAGAATGCCAACCTTGTGATGCACCAAAGGACTCACACAGGAGAGAAACCATTTGAGTGTCCGGATTGTGGGAAAAGTTTCCAGCAGAATTCCAAGCTGGTGATACACCAAAGGACTCACACAGGTGAGAAACCATATGAATGTTTGGATTGTGGGAAAGGTTTCAAGGAAAATTCTACACTATTGTTACACCAGAGGACTCACACAGGAGTAAAACCATATAAGTGTCCAGATTGTGGGAAAGCTTTTAGTAGGAATTCCAACCTGCTGATCCATCAGAAGGCTCATACTGGAGATAAATCATATGAGTGTCCAGATTGCGGGAAAGGTTTCAATTGGAATTCAGATCTGGTGATACATCAGAGGATTCACACAGGAGAAAAACCTTATCAGTGCCTGGATTGTGGGAAAAGGTTCAGTCGGAATTCTCATCTGGTAGAACACCAGAGAACTCACACAGGAGAAAAACCATATGCGTGTCCTGATTGCGGGAAAGGTTTCTATCGTAATTCTAACCTGGTTGTACACCAGAGAACACACACCGGGGACAAACCTTATCAGTGTCTAGAGTGCGGTAAGCGTTTCCATTGGAATTCTGCCCTCGTGATACACCAGAGAACACACACAGGAGAAAAACCGTATGGGTGTCTGGAGTGCGGGAAAAGTTTTATTCGGAATTCTGACTTGGTGATACACTGGAGGACACACACTGGAGAGAAACCGTATGAGTGTCCGGATTGTGGGAAAGATTTCAGCACACAGTCTAGCCTCATAAATCATGTAAGGTTACACACAGGGGAGAAACCATTCAAATGCCCAGATTGCGGGCAGTGTTTCACGCAAAATTCGTCCTTTATCACACATAAGAGATTCCACATGAGACAAAATTTGACGTGTGTAGAGGATTCTTGAAGTTCATTTTTCATCTGTCGTTGCAAGCTCAGCTGAGGAATTAAGTAATGTCTTGCCTTCTTTTTAATCAAACATTATTTTAATCAAACGCTATTGAACAAGATGATTTGAGCTCTTTCATAGAAACATAGAAGTCTGACGGCAGAAAAAGACCTCATGGTCCATCTAGTCTGCCCTTATACTATTTCCTGTATTTTATCTTAGGATGGATATATGTTTATCCCAGGCATGTTTAAATTCAGTTACTGTGGATTTATCTACCACGTCTGCTGGAAGTTTGTTCCAAGGATCTACTACTCTCAGTAAAATAATATTTTCTCATGTTGCTTTTGATCTTTCCCCCAACTAACTTCAGATTGTGTCCCCTTGTTCTTGTGTTTACTTTCCTATTAAAAACACTTCCCTCCTGGACCTTATTTAACCCTTTAACATATTTAAATCTTTCGATCATGTCCCCCCTTTTCCTTCTGTCCTCCAGACTATACAGATTGAGTTCATCAAGTCTTTCCTGATACGTTTTATGCTTAAGACCTTCCACCATTCTTGTAGCCCGTCTTTGGACCCGTTCAATTTTGTCAATATCTTTTTGAGCTTCCTTGCCTCTCATGTAAGTGGAGATACACGCATATTGCCTGCCACTTGTGCAGCTCGGGGAACCCCTGTTCTAGGATCAAAATTCTGATCCCCATTGTCCCCTTTGTTGTTATGTATCCCGAAGGTTCAACTTAAACTGAAGTGGAGGAATGGTTGGTGGAGATGCTGGTATTTTCAGAGACCACGATACTGATTTCGTAAGTCAGAGAAAAGACATTCTCTATATTTATTACTGATTGGAAGTTCGTTAGAGATTTGCGTGAAACAAAAAAAATGAAGTTATCATTTCATAGTTGTGATTGTAAAAAAAATCCAGACCAGGTAATAGAAAAGAAAGTCGTTGTATCCCTAGAGTAAGAAATAATTTTGTTTTTCTAATTATAATTACTGTAAAGAAAGTTATTTCTTTAAAAGTAGTATAATTACTACTTTTAGTAATAACCTCTCTCTTATTTTTGTTTTTCTTTTTACCCTTTTAATTTCTTTTTTCTTCTCTGGTGTATTTGTTGTTAGTTTTTTTTTAATAATTTCAAATTATTAATATAAATTATATTTAAAAATCCAGTGTAAGAGTCAGACACTGAATGGAAACCATGATTTCCAGTGTTAGATTAAGCAGGAAGGTGGCTGCCAGGTGCTATGAAATCCCAATTTAAGGAGCCGATTAAAGGGTCGAAAATAAGCCTGGGCAGATGGATGGCAAAATGAGAAAATAGCCTCTTTTTTGACTCAGGATGCCAACCAGGAACTGCTTTGTATGTCGCCTTTAGTTTCTGAACAAAAAGGGAATCAATAAACTACATTTTTAATTTATTAAATGTATATGCTTGTTATCTGATTATTACAATGTCATAAATAAAGCTATAAGGTTAAAAAGATCAAAGCATTGGGCGTATATGTTGGGTTATTTTATTCCAGATTCCTCCATGCAACAGAGCTGAAAGCCAATAGCTGAAATGGGAACTATCACCACCCATACCTTATTAGATCTGCAATGAAAATGGCAGTTTAGGGTGCCCCTCTAAAATGGTCAGCAGGCCATGTGATTTGTTGGGATATTCTACTTTTGCCTTTTGATTTCACTTGATATACATTTCCACTTCACATTCGTTCCTGGACATACTAAACTGCCACGCAAAATTTCTTCCTTCCTTCCTGCCTTCCTTCCTGCCTGCCTGCCCGCCCCCTCCCTCCCTCCCTTTCTCTCTTTCCTGCCATTCTCTGCCTCAATCATTTTCTCATTTCTCTTTTTTCTCACCCCTTTTTTCTGTCATTTCTCTCTCTCTTCCTTCCACTCTTCTCTCTTTTGCTTTCTCTCTCTGTCTCACACACACACTCTCTTGCTTTCTTCTCTCTCTCACGCTCTCTCTCTTTCTTCCTTCCTCTCCTCTTTCTTGCTCTCTCACTCTCTCGCTTCCTTCCTCTCTCTTCTTTCTCTCTCTCTTGCTTTCTCTCTTGCTTTCTCTCTCTCTTTCTCACTTTCTATCTCGCTATATCTGTTGCTCTCTCTCTCTTGTTCTCTCTTTCTCTCTCTTCCTTTCTTCTCTGCGGAGGCCGGCGAAGGTTTTTCTTATTTTGAATGGCAGGGGGACGGGGAGCCTGCACGCATGCGCACTCAACATTCCAAATCACCTTCGCCTGCCTCCGCTGTGAGAAGAACGTCCGCCCCGCCTCTCCTGTAGCCCCGTCACCGACAGCCGGGATGAAAGCGCTCTTGGCGAAGGGACTGTGAGAGGAGTGGGGTGGACGTTCCCAAAGCGCTCGAAGCGGCTAGCGGCCGGATCAGGAGGACGAGAAGCCGCAGCCA
The DNA here is from genome assembly GCF_031021105.1 of Erythrolamprus reginae. Classification (NCBI taxonomy): domain Eukaryota; kingdom Metazoa; phylum Chordata; class Lepidosauria; order Squamata; family Dipsadidae; genus Erythrolamprus; species Erythrolamprus reginae. Next base: position 28,905,923 of record NC_091951.1, on the reverse strand, counting down.
CCAGCACCGCTGCAGCCACCGCGCCCCAAGGCGGGAAGCGGAGGAGGAAAAGGGCGGATCGGGCGGGCAGGGGAGAGCAGTGAGAAGCCAGGGGCACGAGGGGGCTGGAGGGGTGGGGGCGGCTGCGGCTCCTTGCGCAGCCTTGGAAAAGGGTGTGTGTGGGTGTGTTTTTGGTTGCAAGCACAGAGTTAATATCATTTCTTGCTTATAGTTTTTAAGGCTGGCAGTCTGTTTCACTCTGCATTGGACCCTGCATGAGTAAGTATTTGGTCCTTCAGTTCTTGCTGCCTTTGAGTCATAGTGCCAGGTGTTTCATGCGTATCTTCTTGCTGTCTCTCCAAATTTTCATCAGGTTCCAGTTGTGCATTGACTCCAAATCTTATTGGGGCTTCTACTGGTGCAGATCACACTTTGGGGTTTCTATTTTGCAAGGGTTTTTTTAAGAGCAACAACAACAATAATAATAATAATAGTCACTTGGCGGTATCTAGAGGAAGGGCCTTCTCTGTGGGGCTCCGGCCCTCTGGAATCAGCTCCCGCCCCCGAGATACAGATTGCCCCCACCCTCCTCGCCTTTTGAAAGAGTACAGTCACCTATGCCGCCAAGCATTGAGTAATTAGACGCTGCCCCCTGGCCAATGAATGTATAATGGGTTTATTTGAATGGATGTGTGTATTTTAATAGGTTTTTAGGTTTTAAATGAAACTTCTTTAATGTAATTTTAATTTAAATTAAATGTATCTTAAAGTATACAAATAAATTTAAGGGAAAATATCCCCCCCTTTGTTTGTATGTTGGTCTTGTAGATATGTATGTTTTGTATTTTGTACATTGTTTTTTTTTTAATTCAATAAAAATCATTTGAAATAAAATAAAATAAATTTAGGGCTCAGCACGAATCTACTCTTGGTGGTCCAGTAGCATCACATTTCACTATTTCACTTGGCTCACTTGCAAAGGTGAGTTGCTAGAAGTGAAAAACGATTGGATAGCATTTATTCAATGAAAACATCTTGCAAACGCCTTAGGTAGAGACGGGACAAAAGAGTTTTACGCCGCTATCAGGAGATGGCAGTCAGATACGAACATCTGTTCCTGAAAAGTAACTAATAGATCAGTTAAAACCATCGAGTGCCCTATTCCTAGAAGAGATCGGAAGAGAGAAGAAACACAGAAACTTCCTCTTCCGGAAGAAATGGGAGGAAGGTGGGGTGCAGAGCGGCTTTTGTGCTCTTTCGAGGACCGAAGCAGCAGCTGGAAGGTGAGTTGGAGGCAGGTGGGGGGAGAGTCCGGGAGCAAGTCGGGCTGTTTGGTTTCCTCCACGGCCTGGAAGCAGAGAAGCAAGTGGGCTGAAGCGTGTCAGCTGCTGCTGCTGCGGATTCCCCGCCTACCCAAATTTAAGCCCACTGGTGCTGCACGCTGTGAAACTGGTGGCTGCAATTTTCCGCTGGTGGGAAGATTGAAAAAGTCTCAAGTTAAGGTTGATTCTTTGGGAATGGCTTCCCTGCAGAGGTTGTGGGTTGCTCCATCACTGGGGGTTGTGAGAGAGTTGGAAGGGACCTTGCAGGTCAAGACTCAATACCATTTCAGGCAATTGGTTAATTGTTCTCAGTGTCAGGAAAATTCTCCTTAGTTGTGGGCTGGTTCTCTCCTGGGTTAGTTTCCACCCACTGATTCTTGTCTTGCCTTGTAGTGCCTTGCAAAATAAGTTGACTCCCTTCTTCTTGACCCTCAAGTGTTGGAAGGTGGCTATCATGTCATACCTACTCCTTCCTTTATAACTTTTAGCCTCCAGTCCCCTAGTCATCCCTACTTCTCTTCTCTGCTCTCTTTATAGACACTCTACTATCCTTTATGTATACAGTATATATATTGTGACAATCAAAACTAGTTGCAGTAATCCTAAGTGTGATCGTACTAATGCATTATACATTTTTTAGAATATTTTAAATTGATTATTTATGTTAACTGGATTTAGATGTGTTTTATATACTGTGTTTTTTACTCAAATGTTGTGAGTTTTTCTTAGCTAAGTGTACACCCTACTTAAACACCGGGTTCGTATCACGAAAGGTTCGTATGAAGAGGGGTTTGTAAGACAAGGTATCACTGCATTTGAATGTTTTGAATGTACAAAAAGTTTCGATCAAAGTTCCCAGCTTGTGATACACCAGAGGACTCACATATTAGAGAAAGACTTTGAATGTCCTGATTGTTGGATGTTTCAGTTGGAATTCTAGCCTTGTGATACATCAAAGGACTCACACAGAATAACAGAGTCGGAAGTGACCTTGGAGGTCTTCTAGTCCAACCCCCTTCCTGGGCAGGAAACCCTAACACCACTTCCGAAAAATGGTTATCCAACATCCTCCTAAAAACCTCCAATGTTTTTCTTGTGGCGCATCTACAACTCCTGAAAGTAAGCTGTTCCACGGGTTATGTGTTCTCACTGTTAGGAAGTTTCTCCTGACATAGAAACATAGAAGTCTAACGGCAGAAAAAGACCTCATGGTCCCTTATACTATTTTCTGTATTTTATCTTAGGATGGATATATGTTTATCCCAGGCATGTTTAAATTCAGTTACTGTGGATTTATCTACCACGTCTGCTGGAAGCTTGTTCCAAGGCTCTACTACTCTTTCTGTAAAATAATATTGTGTTGTCTTTTACAATATACTATATACATGCAGTTACATGCAGTTGTAAGTTGCTTCTCTCCTTCGTTAGATTCATCTATGGTTTCTTGTCTTGCTCACTGTTTCTTTGGAAACTAAGCTGACACCCTCTTCTTCCTAAAACTCCTCCAGTATTGGAACATTGTTTAACCGTTCAAGTTTGTTTTTTATTTCCATGTCTTGCCAATAAGTATGGTATTTCTTATCGTATCCATGTATTAAAAAGGTTCAATTGTGCTTCGTCTGACACTTTCTAAGAAATAGTTACTGAACAACTTTTGGCATCTTTGGCTGCACAGGTAGTCCTTACTTAATACTCCTTCCTTGAGCCTTCAAAGTTACTATGGCAGAGTAGAAGCAGATGGGCATCTGATCCACCAAATTTGTGGTAATCCTAGTAGTTGTTCAGTGACCGCACTTCAGCAGTGGCTATTTGGCAATAGTTGCTTATTTATGATGAACAAAAGTGGTTCTTCAAAGCTTGCTAAGGCTTTTCATCAGTTAAAGCCCCCAGATCTCTAAATTTAGCTCAGAAGGTTTCATATTAACCATTTTCTTACATTTTATTAGGGTTGGAAGTCATAGATTTTATTCACATATATGTGTGTGTGTGTGTGTGTGTGTGCGTGTTTGTGTGTTTCTCTAAATGCATTGTTGTTGTTGTTGTTGTTGTTGTTGTTGTTATTATTATTATTATTATTATTATTATTTAGATTTGTATGCAGCCCCTCTCCGTAAACTTGGGGCGGTTCACAGCAATAATAAAACAATGTACAATAACAAATCATTGTTATGTATATATATATATGTATATATTCTTTTTTCACATCATCTCTAATTATTTTATAAACATTAAATTTCTATTTCTCTTTGAATCTTACAGACAAAGAGGATGGCAATAAGACCACTCGGGACATTTGAAATAAAAAGAAACCTTGAAAAGGGAAGAAAATCCATCGAAAAATAAAAATATTTTCCATTTCTTTTAGAAAACCATACGATTCTCCTCCTCTTCCAGCAGCTGTTAGACAAGAAAGAGAAAATCAAGAAAGATTTCAAGGTCGAATAAGCAAATTATACAGAACTCAGGAATAGGTGACATGAAAAGTCAAAGGAGATTATTTTTCAATCAGCAAAAAAGGGAGATATCTGAAAGTGATTTGAGATGAAAAGGTCAGTACTAAAGCCGTGTAGAGCAGAGAGGAATGCAGGCGTCTCCCTGTGAAGAAGAAAACGGCTTGAACGAAAGCACCACTAAACAAGGCATTGTCCATATTTTTGATGAACTCAGCTGTGGAAAAGCATCATAGCTTTGCCTATTGTGGAAAACGAAGAGATTGCAAATCACAGCTGTTTATGCAATGATCAACTAGACAGGAGAAAAGCCATGCACACTATCTCAATGTAGCAAAAACTGGTCACAACAGCTCCCTTGTTACTCATGGAAGCAGAAACACAACAGGGAAACCACAAAAGAACTCCCAATGTGCTAAGTGCTTTAGTGAGCATGGCAACATGGTGGTATACCAGAACACACACATGAGGGAAAAAAACATATGACTCTGCAGATTGTGTGAACATTTCATTAGAAATTCCCAGGATGTGAGAATTTAAGTGATGCCCCCACAGGAATACCACCAGTTGAACATCATTTTTGTGAGAGAATTCCAGTCTGGCAAAGTACCCAAGACTCACAAAGAAGACAAAACATTTGAATGTGCTGACTGTGTAAAAAAAATTCAGTCACAATTTCAGTCATGAAACACCAGAGGACTCACACGGGAGAGAAACCTTTCGAATGTCCTGAGTGTGGGAAAAGTTTTAGTCGCAATTCCAATCTAGTGCAACACCAGAGGATTCACACAGGAGAGAAACCCTTTGAATGTCCTGACTGTGGGGAAAGTTTTAATCAAAATTCCAGTCTTGTGAAACACCAGAGGACTCACACAGGAGAGAAACCCTTTGAATGTCCTGACTGTGGAAAAAGGTTTAGTTGCAGTTCCAGCCTGTTGCTACACCAGAGGACTCACACAGGAGAGAAACCTTTTGAATGTCTTGACTGTGGGAAAAGTTTTAGTCGCTTTTCCACCTTGGTGCAACACCAGAAGACTCATACAGGAGACAAACCCTTTGAATGTCCTGTCTGTGGGAGAAGTTTTAGTCGCTTTTCCACCTTGGTGCTACACCAGAGGACTCACACAGGAGACAAACCCTTTGAATGTTCCGACTGTGGGAAAAGATTTAGTCACGATTCCAGCCTCGTGAGACACCAGAGGATTCACACAGGAGAGAAACCTTTTGAATGTCTTGACTGTGGGAAAAGTTTTTGTCAAAGTTCCAGTCTTGTGAAACACCAGAGGACTCACACAGGAGAGAAACCTTTTGAATGTCTTGACTGTGGGAAACGTTTTTGTCAAAATTCCAACCTGGTGCAACACCAGAGAACCCACACAGGAGAGAAACCCTTTGAATGTCCTGACTGTGAGAAAGGTTTTATATAGAGTTCCTACCTGGTGACACACCAGAGAACTCCTATAGGAAGGAGAGCGAGGTAGGAGGGAACAAGGTAAGGGGGAGGGAACAAGAAAAGGTGGATGGAAGAGAAGGAGATAGAGGGAGGCTAGTAACATGAAATATAGAAGGAAAACAGATGGGAGATAAAAGTAACAGTGCAAATTTAGGATATTTGTTTGTGATATATTGGAAAAATGTGCATGTTTGTAACATGGTGATATGGTATATGAATAAATGTAAAGTTTGTAAAATAAAAATAAAAAAATATGAAAAATAATGTCCTTTCTGTGGGAAAGGTTTCAGTCAGAATTGCAACCTCGTGGTGCACCGGAGGATTCACACAGGTAAGAAACCATTTGAATGTCCTTTTTGTGGGAAAGGTTTTAGTTATAATTCCAGCCTGGTGAGACACCAGAGGAGTCACACCATTGAGAAATCTTTGAAATGTCCAATCTGTGGATATTACTTCAAGCATAAATCATCCCTTATTGCACACAAGGAAATTTACATGAGAGAACATTTCAAGACTTTAGAGAAGTCTTGAATTGGCAGGTAATATATCTTGTAAGAATTTATAAACCTCTACTGGTAATCTATCTAATCCTGGGGTCCTACTATTATTATTTTCCTTTTTATCACCTCTGTCAAATCCATCATTGTTATTATTTCATTTAACCTATTTTTAATATTCTCAGGCACTTTTGTCAATTTAGCTCTTTCCAAATTATCTTTACTCTGAATGTTTTTCTTTATCATATAATTTTTCATTAAGTTCTTCAATTATTTTTATTTAATCTCATTTCAAAATTGCATACATCCGTTCTCATCTAATTACCAATTTTTTGTTTTTCAATTTATATGCTAACCATCTTCCTGTTTTTTTTGTAATTTTCTAAAAAGTTAAACTTTTTAACTGCATCTACATGGAGGGATATATGTATTCGAGTACTCAAGGCTCTCTTTTAGGCCCAGTACTCTTCACTACCTTCATCAATGACTTGGACGAGGGGATAGATGGGGAACGCAATAAATTTGCAGATGACACCAAACTGGCAGGAATTGCCAAATCTCCAGAAGATAGGTTCAAATACAGAAGGATCTTGACAAATTTGAATATTGGGCTCTATCAAATCAAATGAAATTCAATGGTGAAAAAGGTAAGGTTCTACATTTAGGCAAGTAAAACAAAATGCACAGGTACAGTATATGTTGTATATTGCTCAACAGTAGGAGATGTGTGAGGGCTCTTGGTGTCCTAGTGGACAAACATTTAAATATGAGCCAGCAGTGTGCAGCAGCTGCAAAAAAAGCCAACATGGTTTTAAGCTACATTAACAGAGGGATAGAATCGAGATTACATGAAGTGTTAATACCAGTTTATAATGCCTTGGTAAGTCCACACTTAGAATACTGCATTTAGTTTGGGTCACCACGATGCAAAAAGGATGTTGAAACTCTAGAAAAAGTACAAAAAAGAGCAACAAAAGTGATTGGGACTAGAGGCTAAAACATATGAAGAATGGTTGCAGGAACTAGGTATGTCTAGTTTAATGAAAAGAAGGACCAGGGGTGACATGATAGCAGTGTTCCAATATCTCAGGGGTTGCCACAAAGAAGAGGGAGTCAATCTATTCTCCAAAGAACCTAAGTGTAGAACAAGAAGAAATGGGTAGAAACTAAAAAAGGAGAGAAGGAGAAATTTCCTGACAGAACAATAAAGTTGTGAATGTTCCAACACTGGAGGTTTTTAAGAAGATATTGGATAATCATTTGCCTGAAGTAGTGTAGGGTGTCCTGCCTAAGTAGGTAGTTGGACTAGAAAACCCCCAAGGTCCCTTCCAATTATGTGGTTGTAATGTTGTTGTTGTTCTTAGCCTGGTTGTCAGTTAGCCATATAGTTTAATGGGCTATTCTCTTTTTCTTGTTTACAAAGAAACATTTCTTCTACCATATATAAGCCATCACTCCCTCTTTCCTAGACCCCACTTTCTAAACCCTGCTGCATACTGTTCCCCTCTCTGGAGACTTCCTTGCAGATCAATTTACAAAGGAACATGACATTTAGCAGATCTAAAATTTCTTCTTTCAGGTATCTTATTTGCTCTTGGATGCAGCCCACAGGGGTGAAGTTGGTTCCTTTAGAGTGTTTGGCCTAATGGTGCTACAATGGAATAAATCCTTTGGAGCTTTGGGAAAACAGTTTTGAAGTTTTGGGATATAGAGAGTTTTGATTTCCACTGAGAGTCGCCCTTAAAAAAGATGATTGTGTCATTCTTTAAACTTTCATGAACCATTTATGATTGAGAGTCCAGAAATATTTAAGAGTCCTCCATTCCTCTGCTCACAACAGAATACCTTATTTCACCAGAGTTGAAATTTTGGGCTTAGAATGTATGTCGCCTTCGATCTGATCTAAATGTAGTTCATAAAATCATCTGCCATTTTTACCTGTCAATGAATAGCTCAGCTTTAGCTGCAACCACACACAGGCACACAATAGATTGAAACTCAATGTAATGCCTCAAAACAGGACTGCAGAAAATACGACTTCAGCAACAGTGATCAATGCCTGGAATGCACTACCTGAATGGTTTCTCCCCCAAACTCCAAAAACTTTAAATTTGGAGTAAAGTCGAACTCAACCCTTTCCTAAGAGGTCTGTAAGGGGTGTGAATAAGTGCATCACTGTGCCAACTGGCCCTGTCCCATTGTCCAAATTTACCTATACCTATTTTGCTTTTGTTTATACCTATTATGTACACATTTTGACAAATAAATAAAATAAAATAAAAATATGTCCTTTAAAAAATAAGTTTAGGAGAAAATTTCCCCTCCCCTTTTTGTGTAGGCTGGTCTCTTAGATATGTATGTTTTGTATACTGTATTGGGTTGTTTTAAATTAATTTAAAATATTTAAAATAAAATCAATTTATGGCTCAGCACATCTCTAATTTTGGTAAGCCAAGTAGCATCATATTTCACTATTTCACTTGGTTCACTTGGAAAAGTCAGTTGCTAGAAGTGAAAAACGATTTGATAGCATTTATATAGTGAACAAGAGTGTTTTTATGCCGCTATCAGGAGATGGCAGTCAGATAAATAACACCCGTGCCTGAAACCTGAATAATAGCTGAGTGTAAACCATCGAGTACCGAATTGCTAGAAAAGATCAGAGGAGAGAAGAAACACAGAACTTCCTCTTCCGGAAGACTCGTGGGAGGAAGGTGGGGTGCAGAGCGGCTTTTGTGCTCTTCCGAGGATCGAAGCAGCAGCTGGAAGGTGAGTTGGAGGCAGGTGTGGGGAGAGTCCGGGAGCAAGTCGGTTTGTTTGTTTTTCCTCCACGGCCTGGAAGCAGAGAAGCAACGGGGCTGAAGCGTGTCAGCTGCTGGTGCTGCAGGTTCCCCTCCTGCCCAAATTTAAGGCCAATGGTGCTGCACGCTACGAAACTAAAACCTTCTATTTTCCGCTGGTGGGAAGATTGGAAAACTCTCAAGTTAAGGTTGATTCTTTGGGAATGGCTTCCCTGCAGTGGTTGTGGGTTGCTCCATCACTGGGGGTTGTGAGAGAGTTGGAAGGGACCTTGCGGGTCTTCTATTCCGACGCCCTGCGGAAGCAGGAGACTCAATACCATTTCAGGCAGTTGGTTAATTGTTCTCGATGTGAGGAAATTCTCCTTAGTTGTAGGCTGGTTCTCTCCTGGGTTAGTTTCCATTCATTGCTTCTTGTCTTGCCTTCGGGTGAATTGCAAAATAAATTGACCCCTTTCTTCTTGACCCTCAAGTGTTGGAAGGTGGCTACCATGTCATACCTATTCCTTCCTTTTACTGGACTAGACATACCAAAGGGAACAGAAGGAGATAGAAGGAGGGGGATGTTCTGATTTCAGGCCGATTCATATAATACGTGGAATAAAGGAATTCTCAATGCATCTCAATGTAAAACATATACTCGTTATTTTCTCCTCTACATTTCAACACTGCACTCAAGTGGGGGGAAACGATGTCTATCGCCTGCAGCCTTCCTTCCCTGCGTGGTCTCTCTTCCACGCACCACACACCTACACACAAACACACATGCACCCTCTCTCACAACTTTCTCTCTCTCACACACACACACACACACACACATATTTACACAATCCTCTCTCACACACACACACTCTCTCTCTCACCCCCCTCTTTGAAAGCCACCAGCTGGAAAAAACCCCATCTTTTGGAAATCCACACCTCCCCTCCTTCTTTGTGCTCCAATGGTCTGGATTTCCTCTGCCATTTGAAAGCCCTCCTCTTCCTCCCGTCTTCCACCTTCCTCCCAGCCTCCCGACCGGCCGACAGCTCCCCGGCGTTCGCCTTCTTCCGCTACCACCAGCACCCATCTCCTCCTCCTCTTCTCAGAAGATGACAGCCGGGCAGCGGCGTGGAGGCTGGGAGAGTGGCGGGGATTCCCCTCTGCCTGCCGTCCCCCCACTCCCCTTTCCAAAGAGCCCGGGAGTGAGCTAAGGCTGCCCTGGGCAATGAACGCAACAGGGAGGGAAAGCCGCGCCGCCTCCGAGCCCAAAGTTTCCCCACCTCGGGAATGGTGCTGCAAGCAAAAGGAGGCGGGGAATCCCATTTGCCACCCAAGCTGGGATTCTGGGGGCGGAGCTTTGATATCACGGAGACACCTTCATGACCTGTGGCTTTATTTCCTCAACTCCCCTGTTTCGGGCCCCGGCCAGGAAGGAGTCCCTGTGATGTCAAAGCCCCGCCCCCTGAATCCCACTATGGGCGGCAAGCAAATGGGATTCCCCACCTCCTTTTGCTTGTAGCGCCTTTCCGAGGCGTGGAAATTTGGGGCTTGGAGATGACGCGGCTCTCCCCCCCTGTTTCGCCCATTGCTCAGGGCAGCCTGTGGCCGTGTGTCTCCTTTTATTTACTCTGGAAAAGGGGCGGCTGCGGCGTCCAAGCCTTTTCCGTAAGAAATAAAAGGAGACAGGCGGCTACAGGCTACTTTGGCGGAAGACGGGAGGGCAGGGCCAGAAGAGTTGGGGTTTGCGTTCGGCGAAATTACCCGAACTCCGCCACCAAGTTTGGCCGAACCCACTGAACCCAAATTTCGTCGGGTTAGCCCAACACTAGCAATAACCAATTTCCTTAAATTTCTGTAAAAAAAAAAAGGTAGTTGAAGAAAACATAACAAATAACAGAATTTGAAAAAATCATTAAAATATGTCAAGTTTTGATTGATTTGAACATGTTCAAACGTTATGATGACCAAAAGTCAGGTGTTTCCTTTTTTTTGTCCAACCCCTCTGTGTGTGTGTGTTTGTGTGTAGGTGGGTGTATCTGTGTTTCTCTCAATGCATATACAGTTTCCCCCCGAAAATAAGGAAGTTTATTTATTTATTTATTATTTAGATTTGTATGCCGCCCCTCTCCGCAGACTCGTCGGCTTCTGCCACTGAGCTCTGCTGGATGTTTGGCTGTAAGGCAGCCCTCAAGAGTTTCTTTCCCTTCCGCCCGACAGGGGTCAGTGGATACAACATCAGGAATGTGACAGAACTCCACATCCCATGTAGGACGTGTGGCCTGCCCCACCCTGCTCCGCTCTGCCCTGCCCAACCTGCTACCCCCAAACTGTGTCCCACCACGAAATGGGCATCTTACAGGTGGTCGGGCAGTAGGAAAAGCAAGTAGGATGCTTGGCTGCATAGCTAGAGGTATAACAAGCAGGAAGAGGGAGATTGTGATCCCCTTATATAGAGCGCTGGTGAGACCACATTTGGAATACTGTGTTCAGTTCTGGAGACCTCACCTACAAAAAGATATTGACAAAATTGAACGGGTCCAAAGACGGGCTACAAAAATGGTGGAAGGTCTCAAGCATAAAACGTATCAGGAAAGACTTAATGAACTCAATCTGTATAGTCTGGAGGACAGAAAGAAAAGGGGGGACATGATCGAAACATTTAAATATGGGAAAGGGTTAAATAAGGTCCAGGAGGGAAGTGTTTTTAATAGGAAAGTGAACACAAGAACAAGGGGACACAATCTGAAGTTAGTTGGGGGAAAGATCAAAAGCAACGTGAGAAAATATTATTTCACTGAAAGAGTAGTAGATCCTTGGAACAAACTTCCAGCAGACGTGGTTGGTAAATCCACAGTAACTGAATTTAAACATGCCTGGGATAAACATATCCATCCTAAGATAAAATACAGAAAATAGTATAAGGGCAGACTAGATGGACCATGAAGTCTTTTTCTGCCGTCAGTCTTCTATGTTTCTACGTTTCTTTTGGAGTTTAGCAGCTCTATGTGTCTGTCGGTTGGTCTGTTTAGGGGAAAAAAGCTTCAAAATACAGAAACTCTGGTCGCGAGGGCAAGTTATTAACAACTTCTCACATTGAGAAGAGTCTTTGTACGGTACAAGTTTTTTTTATGTAAAGAGACCAACTGAGAGACACACAGAGCTGCTAAACTCCAGTACAGGCAAGACGCCCCTCTCATGTTCAACCCCACCCTTCCCCCTCTGCTCCACCCCAACTGCCCTGCCACCCCCAAATAGCGTCCCACCATGAGACAGGCCGCTGTCTTATCTTCGGGGAAGCACGATATCTACAATTATATAATCTACCCCCAGCAGTGGAAGATAAATTTGATGATAGTCCTTTGCATTGCTAAGAATGCTTGATTGACCTAATTAAACAACTGAATTTGAATGGATAATTTAAGTGCTTAGTATTGGGGCATGTTTGATTTTTCATTGTTATATATATACAGTGTTCCCTCGATTTTCGCGGGTTCGAACTTCGCGAAAAGTCTATACCACGGTTTTTCAAAAATATTAATTAAAAAATACTTTGCGTTTTTCCCCCTAAACCACGGTTTTTCCTGCCTGATGACGTCATATATCATCACCAAACTTTCGTCCACCTTTAATAAACTTTAATGGTGAGTAATAATCTAAATGATTGCTAAGGGAATGGGAAATTGCAATTTAAAGGTTTAAAGTGTTAAGGGATGGCTTGTGATACTGTTCATAGACAAAAATAATTTACTTCCGCATCTCTACTTCGCGGAAATTCAACTTTCACGCGCGGTCTCGGAACGCATCCCCCGCGAAAATCGAGGGAACACTGTATATATATTATATGTCATATGTTTTTTTGCTGAATTTGAAAATTAAGGGAGACTAGGATAGATCTATTTTGGTCTTATTTTGGCCTCATCAGCTAGCCATACCCTCACTGGGACTTGAACCTGCAACCTTTGCCTTGTAAGGCAGACAATTAACCTATAGGATACAGTATCCAATCCCTTCAGCTCTGCACCAGGGAAGGGTTACATATTTTTGTGTGGAATCAACCTGGTGTATTGATATATATATTATTGACCCTCTCCGAGGGGGGTCTATATATTGACCCCCCTCGGAGAGGGTCCGCAACTTGGGCGTCCTCCTCGATCCACAGCTCACATTAGAGAACCACCTTTCAGCTGTGGCGAGGGGGGCGTTTGCCCAGGTTCGCCTGGTGCACCAGTTGCGGCCCTGTCTGGACCGGGACTCACTGCTCACAGTCACTCATGCCCTCATCACCTCGAGGTTCGACTACTGTAATGCTCTCTACATGGGGCTACCTTTGAAAAGTGTTTGGAAACTCCAGATCATGGAGAATGCAGCTGCGAGAGCAGTCATGGGCTTACCTAGGTATGCCCATGTTTCACCAACACTCCGCAATCTACATTGGTTGCCGATCAATTTCCGGTCACAATTCAAAGTGTTGGTTATGACCTTTAAAGCCCTTCATGGCATTGGACCAGAATATCTCCGAGACCGCCTTCTGCCGCACGAATTCCAGCGACCGATTAGGTCCCACAGAGTGGGCCTTCTCCGGGTCCCGCCAACTAAACAATGTCGGTTGGCGGGCCCCAGGGGAAGAGCCTTCTTTGTGGCGGCCCCGGCGCTCTGGAACCAACTCCCCCGGGAGATTAGAACTGCCCCTACTCTCCTTGCCTTTCGTAAGCTCCTTAAAACCCACCTTTGTCGTCAGGCATGGGGGAACTGAAACATCTCCCCCGGGCATATACAATTTATGAATGGTATGTTTGTTTGTATGTTTGTTTAGTAAATGGGGTTTTTAAATATTTTAAACTATAATTTAGATTTGTTATGAACTGTTTTATTTTGTTGTGAGCCGCACCGAGTCTGCGGAGAGGGGCGGCATACAAATCTAAATAATAAATAATAAATAAATAAATATATGTATCTATATATTCTTTTTTTCATTTCAAACACATATATTCTTTTTTCATTTTCATTGATATATATATATCACATGATTCTTGACAAATGTATATTTTATTTTATGTACGTTGAGAGCATATGCACCAAGACAAATTCCTTGTGTGTCCAATCACACTTGGCCAATAAAAATTATATTCTATTCTATTCTATATATATATATATATATATATGTAGATTGTTCTGAGTTCGGGTTTTGCCCTGTGTAATATTTTGCATGTCTATGCGACGTTTCGGTGAAATCACATTCACCATCATCAGGCTGAAGTTCCAAGCTTCGTGTTGTTGTAAAATGGAATGTTTGCAACTGTCATTTCTTCCTAGTATATAGTGTGGGGGTGGAGATTTGGTTTGAATGTAGCAAATAGATTGGGTGATTATGTTTTAGTGATCTGATTGGTTGGTGTAATCATAATTATTAGAAGGATTGACATGGTGATTTTTATGAAGTGTTTTTTTTGTTTAAGGCTGGTTTCCAAATCTCTGGTAGGCGGGACGTGTCATCTCTTTTATTTATGCAAAGGGGGCTCCTCTCAATTTCTATGGCTTCCATTTCTATGGCTTCCATATATATATATATACAGTATATATATTCTTTTTTTCACATCATGTCTAATTAGTTTATAAACATTAAATTTCTATTTCTCTTTGAATCTTACAGACGATGGCAATAAGACCACTCGGGACAATTGAAATAAAAAGCAACATTAAAAAGGGGAGAAAATGAAAGGAAAATAAAAATATTTTCCATTTCTTTTAGAAAAACAATACAATTCTCCTCCTCTTCCAGCAGCTGTTACACAAGAGAGAGAAAATCAAGAAAGATTTCAAGCTTGAATAAGCAAATTATACAGAACTCAAAAATACGTTACATGAAAAGTCAAAGGAGATTATTTTTCATTGGAAATTCTCAGGACGTGAGAATCTAAGGGAGGCCTTCACAGGAATACCACCAGTTGAACATAATTTCTGTGAGAGAATTCCAGTCCGGCAAAGTACCCAAGACTCACAAAGAAGACAAAAACATTTGAAAGCGCTGACTGTGTAAAAAAAATTCAGTCACAATTTTAGTCATGAAGCACCAGAGGACTCACACAGGAGAGAAACCCTTTGAATGTCCTGACTGTGGAAAAAGATTTAGTTGCAGTTCCAGCCTGGTGCTACACTACAGGACTCACACAGGAGAGAAACCTTTTGAATGTCTTTACTGTGGGAAAAGTTTTAGTCAGAATTCCAGCCGTCTGAAACACCAGAGGACTCACACAGGAGAGAAACCTTTCGAATGTCCTGAGTGTGGGAAAAGTTTTAGTCGCAATTCCAACCTGGTGCAACACCAGAGGACTCACACAGGAGAGAAACCATTTGAATGTCCTGACTGTGGGGAAAGTTTTAATCAAAATTCCAGTCTTGTGAAACACCAGAGGACTCACACCGGAGAGAAACCCTTTGAATGTCCTGACTGTGGAAAAAGATTTAGTTGCAGTTCCAGCCTTGTGCAACACCAGAGGTTTCATACAGGAGAGAAACCCTATGAATGTCCTCACTGTGGAAAAAGATTTAGTTGCAGTTCCCACTTGGTGCAACACCAGAGGACTCACACGGGAGAGAAACCCTTTGAATGTCTTGACTGTGGAAAAAGATTTAGTCAGAAGCCCCACTTGGTGAAACACCAGAGGACTCACACAGGAGATAAACCCTTTGAATGTCCTGTCTGTGGGAAAAGTTTTGGTTGCATTTCCAGCTTGGTGCAACACCAGAGGACTCACACAGGAGAGAAACCCTTTGAATGTCCTGAGTGTGGAAAAAGATTTAATCGCAATTCCAACCTGGTGCAACACCAGAGGACTCACACAGGAGAGAAAACCTTTGAATGTCCTGACTGTGGAAAAAGATTTAGTCGCAATTCCAGCCTGGTGCAACACCAGAGGACTCACACAGGAGAGAAACCATTTGAATGTCCTCACTGTGGAAAAAGATTTAGTTGCAGTTCTCACTTGGTGAAACACCAGAGGACTCACACAGGAGAGAAACCCTTTGAATGTCCTGACTGTGGGAAAAGTTTTGATTGCATTTCCACCTTGGTGCAACACCAGAGGACTCACACAGGAGAGAAACCCTTTGAATGTCCTGACTGTGGGAAAAGATTTAGTTGCAGTTCGAACTTGATGAAGCACCAGAGGACTCACAGGAGAGAAACCTTTTGAATGTCCTGACTGTGGGAAAGATCTTAGTAATAATTCCAACCTGGTGCAAAACCAGGACTCCTATAGGAAGGCGAGCGAGGTAGGAGGGAAGAAGGTAAGGGGGAGAGAGCGAGAAAAAGTGGATGGAAGGGAAGGAGATAGAGGGAGGCTAGTAACTCTGGACACCTTCAAGAGGAGATTGGACTTCCATTTGGCTGGGGTGCTGTAGGGTTTCCTGCTCAGGCAGGGGGTTGGACTCGATGACCTAACAGTCCCTTTCAACTCTATTAATTTTTTAAAAAATGAAATATAGAAGGAAAGCAGATGGGAGATAAAAGTAACAGTGCAAATTTAGAATATTTGTTTATGATATATTGGGGAAATGTGCAAATTTCTAACATGGTGATGTGGTATATGTATAAATGTAAGGTTAGTGAAAAAAATAAAAAAAATATGAAAAATAATGAATGTCCTGTCTGGGAAATGTTTTAGTCAGAATTGCAACCTCGTGGTGCACCAGAGGATTCACACAGGTAAGAAACCATTTGAGTGTCCTTTTTGTGGGAAAGGTTTTAGTTATAATTCTAGCCTGGTGAGACACCAGAGGAGTCACACCATTGAGAAATCTTTGAAATGTCCAATCTGTGGATATAAATCATAAAGCATAAATCATCCCTTATTGCACACAAGGAAATTCACATGAGAGAACATTTCAAGACTTTAGAGGTTTAATATATCTTGTAAGAATTATAAACCTCTACTGGTAATCTATCTAATCCTGGGGTCCTATTATTATTATTTTCATTTTTATAACCACCATCAACTCCATCATTGTTATTATTTCATTTAACCTATGTTTAATATTCTCAGGCACTTTTGTTAATTTAGCTCTTTCCAAATTATCTTTTACTCTGAATTTTTTTCTTTATCATATAATTTTTCATTAAGTTCTTCAATTATTATTACTTAATCTCATTTCAAAAATGTATACATTATTTTTTATTATTTATTAGATTTGTATGCCACCCCTCTCCAAAGACTCCTTACATCCGTTCTCATCTCCTAATTACCAATTTCTTGTTTTTCAATTTATATGCTAACCATCTTCCTGTTTTTTTTTAATTTTCAAAAAAGTTAAACTTTTTAACTGCATCTAAATGGAGGGATATATGTATTGAATGACCCAAGGCTCTCTTTTAGGCCCAGTACTCTTCACTATCTTCATCAATGACTTGGACGAGGGGATAGATGGGGAACGCATTAAATTTGAGGATGACACCAAACTGGCAGGAATAGCCAAATCTCCAGAAGATAGGTTCAAACACAGAAGGATCTTGACAAATTTGAATATTGGGCTCTATCAAATAAAATGAAATTCAATGGTGAAAAATGTAAGGTTCTACATTTAGGCAAGAAAAACAAAATGCACAGGTACACTATATGTGGTATATTGTTCAAGAGTAGTAACTGTGCGAGGGATCTTGGTGTCCACCGAGTGGACAGCCATTTAAATATGAGCCAGCAGTGTGCGGCAGTTGCAAAAAAAAGCCAACACGGTTTTAGGCTACATTAAAAGAGGGATAGAATCAAGACCACATGAAGTGTTAGTAACCACTTTATAATGCCTTGGTAAATCCCCTCTTGGAATACTGCATTTAGTTTGGGTCACCACGAAGCAAAAAGGATGTTGAAACTCTTAGAAAAAGTACAGAGAAGAGCAACAAAAATGATTGGGACTGGAAGCTAAAACATATGAAGAACAGTTGCAGGAACTAGGTATGTCTAGTTTAATGAAAAGAAGGACTAGGGGTGACGTAATAGCAGTGTTCCAATATCTCAGGGGTTGCCACAAAGAAGAGGGAGTCAATCTACAGTATTCTCCAAAGCACCTGAGGGTAGGACAAAAATCAATGGGTAGAAACTAAACAAGGAGAGAAGCAACTTAGAATTAAGGAGAAATTTCCTGACAATTAGAACAATAACCAGTGGAAGGGATTGTCTCCAGAAGTTGTGAATGCTCCAACACTGGAAGTTTTTAAGAAGATATTGGATAATCATTTGTCTGAAGTAGTGTAGGGTGTCCTGCCTAAGTAGTTAGTTGGACTAGAAAACCCCCAAGGTCCCTTCCAATTCTGTTGTTTTAATGTTGTTGATGTTGTTAGCCTGATTGTCAGCCATATAGTTTAATGGGCTATTCTCTTTTGCTTGTTGTTTTTTACAAATCCTTTTAGAAACATTTCTTCTACCATATATAGGCTATCACTCCCTCTTTCCTAGACCCCATTTTCTAAACCCTGCTGCATACTGTTCCTCTCTCTGGAGACTTCCTTGCCGATCAATTTACAAAGGAACATGGCATTTAGCAGATCTAAAATTTCTTCCTTCAGGTATGCTGGTTGCTCTTGGATGCAGCCCACAGGGGTGAAGTTGGCTCCCTTAGAGCAGGGGTCTCCAACCTTAGCCACTTTAAGACTCGTTGACTTCAACTCCCAGAATTCCTCAGCCAGCTTTGCTGCCTGAGGAACTCTGGGAGATGAAGTCCACAAGTCTTAAAGTAGCCAAGGTTGGAGACCCCTGCCTTAGAGTATCTGGCCTAATGGTGCTACCATGGAATAAATCCTTTAGAGCTTTGGGAAAACAGTTTTGAAGTTTTAGGATATAGAGAGTTTTGATTTCCACTGAGAGTCGGCCTTAAAAGAGATGACTCTGTCATTCTGTAAACCTTCATGAACATTTACGATTGAGAGAGTCCAGAAATATTTAAGAGTCCTCCATTCCTCTGCTCACAACAGAATACCTTCTTATTCCACCAAACTTGGGCTTAAAATGTATGTCACCTTCGATCTGATCTAAATGTAGTTCATAAAGTCATCTGCCATTTTTACCTGTCAATGAATAGCTCAGCTTCAACTGCAGCAACACACAGGCACACAATAGATTGAAACTCAATGTAAATGCCTCGAAACAGGACTGCAGAAAATACGACTTCAGCAACAGAGTGATCAATGCCTGGAATGCACTACCTGAATGGTTTCTTCCCCAAACTCCAAAAACTTTAACCTTGGACTAAACTTGACCTCACCCCTTTCCTAAGAGATCTGTAAGGGGTGTGCATAAGTGCACCACCATGCCAACCGTCCCTGTCCTATTGTCCAAATTTACCTATACCTATTTTGCTTTGGCTTTTGTTTACACCTGTTATCATGTACACGTTTTGACAAATAAAATTAAAATATGTCCTTTAAAAAATAAGTTTAGGAGAAAATTCCCCCTCCCCTTTTTCTATATGCTGGTCTCTTAGATACGTATGTTTTGTATACAGTATTGGGTTGCTTAAAATTAATTAAAAATATTTAAAATAAAATAAATGTAGGGCTCAGTACATATCTAATTTTGGTAAGCCAAATAGCATCATATTTCACTGTTTCACTTGGTTCACTTGGAAAGGTCAGTTGCTAGAAGTGAAAAACGATTTGATAGCATTTATATAGTGAACAAGAGTGTTTTTATGCCGCTATCAGGAGATGGCAGTCAGATAAATAACATCCGTGCCTGAAACCTGAATAATAGCTGAGTGTAAACCATCGAGTACCGAATTGCTACAAAAGATCAGAGGAGAGAAGAAACACAGAACTTCCTCTTCCGGAAGACTCATGGGAGGGAGGTAGCGTGCAGAGCGTCTTTTGTGCTCTTCCGAGGATCGAAGCGGCAGCTGGAACGTGAGTTGGAGGCAGGTGTGGGGAAAGTCCGGGAACAAATCGGGCTGTTTGTTTTTCCTCCACGGCCTGGAAGCAGAGAAGCAACGGGGCTGAAGCGTGTCAGCTGCTGGTGCTGCAGGTTCCTCCCCTGCCCAAATTTAAGCCCACTGGTGCTGCACGCTACGAAACTAGTGCCTGCTATTTTCTGTTGGTGGGAAGATTGGAAAGCTCTCAAGTTAAGGTTGATTCTTTGGGAATGGCTTCCCTGCAGAGGTTGTGGGTTGCTCCATTACTGGGGGTTGTGAGAGAGTTGGAAGGGACCTTGCGGGTCTTCTATTCCGACGCCCTGCGGAACCAGGAGACTCAATACCATTTCAGGCAATTGGTTAATTGTTCTCAGTGTCAGGGAAATTCTCCTTAGTTGTAGGCTGGTTCTCTCCTGGGTTAGTTTCCATTCATTGCTTCTTGTCTTGCCTTCGGGTGAATTGCAAAATAAATTGACCACTTTCTTCTTGACCCGCAAGTGTTGGAAGATGGCTACCATGTCACACCTATTCCTTCCTTTTACTGGACTAGACATACCCAATTTCTGCAACCCTTCTTATATATTTTAGCCTCCAGCACCCTAATCATCCCTACTTCTCCCCTCCCGGTCCTCGGTGAGGGGCGGCATACAATTCTAATAAATTGAATTGAATTCTCTGCTCTGCTCTCTTTATAGAGTCTCTACTAACCTTTTAAAATATATATATTGTGGCAATCAAAACTAGTTGCAGTAATCCTAGGTGTGATCATACTAAAGCATTATACATTTTTTAGAATATTTTAAATTGATTATGTTAACTGGATTTAGATGTGCTTTATATACTGGATTTTTAAATCAAATGTTGTGAGTTTTTCTTGGCTAAGTGTACACCCTACTTTTTTTCTCTGATTAATTTCATTTTGTTGGAAAAGACCCAGTGTTCAAATCTATAGATAGTGAAGTCCAAAGCCCACAAGGAAAGTCTGAGGTTCACAGTCCAAAAACCCAATCCACAGTTCAAAATATAGGATTCAGCAAAGATTGATTGATTGATTGATTGATTGATTGATTTGAAAGGGACCATGCAGGTCATCAAGTCCAGCCCCCTGCCTGAGCAGGAATCCTAAAGCACCCCAGCCAAGTGGCAGTCCAATCTCCTCTTGAAAGTGTCCAGAGTTGGGGAGTTCACAACCTCTGCAGGCAGGTTGTTCCAATGGTTGATCGCTCTGACCGTCAGGAAGTTCTTCCTTACTTCTAGGTTGAACTTTTCCTTGGTCAGCTTCCAGCCATTATTCCTCGTTCGGCCCTCTTGTGCTCCGGAGAATAGAGTGGCCCCCTCCTCTCTGTGGCAACCCCTCACATACCTGTATACAGCTATCATGTCCCCTCTGCCCCTCCTTTTCTCAAGGCTATCCATGCCCAGTTCCCGCAGTCTCTCTTTGTAAGTCTTGGTTTCAAGTCCCCTAATCATTTTGGTTGCTCTTTTCTGCACCTTCTCCAGAGTTTCAATGTCTCTTTTGAAGTGTGGTGACCAGAACTGGATGCAGTACTCCAGATGTCTGACCGGGGCATAGTAGAGTGGTATTAATACTTCCCTGGTCTTGGAGTGTATCCCTCTGTTGATGCAGCTTAGGATGGTGTTGGCTTTTTTGGCTGCTGCTGCACATTGCTGGCTCATGTTTAGTTGATTATCCACCAAGACTCCAAGATCTCTTTCATAGTTACTGCTGCTAAGTGGGGTTTCTCTGAGGCTGTATGTGTGTCTAGGTTTTTTTTTAATCAAGGTGAAGGACCTAGCTCTTGTCGACGTTGAACATCATGTTGCTAGTGTGGGCCCATAGTGTTAATCTGTCTAGATCTTTATGTATTTTGAGCCTGTCCTCTAGGGTGTTGGCTACCCCTGCCAGCTTGGTGTCATCTGCGAATTTGATTAGTTCCCCTTCTACTCCCACGTCCAGGTCGTTAATGAAAATATTGAAGAGTACAGGGCCCAGGACGGAATCCTGTGGTATCCCACTGCCTACCTTCTTCCATGTGGATTTGGATTTTCAAGATGGGAAGATGCACACCAAAACAAGGAGGTGTTCCCGAGAAACACACTTTTACCCAGCATCTGGTTAAATCAGTCTTCCACAGCTGTTCCTTGTGTGGAGAAGTGGAGCTGCTTCCTCTCAAGCAGCCTTGCTGACCTCTGTGCCTCCCTCCAGTCTGCTTTCTTCTCTAAAGAGGCTTTATGGATTTGTGATTCAATTAAAAACATTGTGAACTTTGGAAGACTACAAAGATGAAAAGAACTGAAGGGAAAAAACAGATTAACAAATACACAGAGATTTACAGTAAAGAAAAATGAAAAGGAACTTGAAAATAAAAGACAGATTGATGATTATATTGTGATTTATAATAATTACACTGGGATTGCCAGTGACAAGAAAAAAACCAAGAGGGGAATATTACTATCAGAAGATGCGGTTTTAAAATGAGGGGGTAATAGGGAGGAGGGGTAGTAAGAAGAGATTAAGAGAGATTGAGAATATACATACAGAAATAATATATTCAAAAGGAAGAAAAGGAGTTGGGGAAGTTATTGGTACAAAAATAAAAGAAAAAGATAAGGTTAAAAGAGTGGTATTGGAAGGGAAATATTTATAATGATGGAATATTTAAGAGATTAAAAGAGAATGGATGATTGATGGTGGAATGTGATATAATTTTTTTACAGTTATAATACCTAATTGTGTTAACAATATTAGTTGTTTATAAGTTTATATAATGTATAATTATTTTAGTTAAAAGGTTTTTTGAAAGGCCGTGAAGACCTGGCTTTGCCGGCAGTCCTGGGCGTCATGAATACTACCATCTTTCACAGCAAAATTGTATTGATTTGATAAGTGTGTGTGTTAGATCGATTGGATTGAGAATACATTTTTATTATGGGATTTTATGGTTTATAATTTTAGTGTGTTTAATTTTAATGCTGACTTCTTTCAATACAATATTGTATTGTTTTATATTATTGTAAGCTGCCCTGAATTCTACGGGATTGGGGAGCATAGAAGTCAAATACATATATACAGACACACATAAAAAAATTCAATTAATTTAATTAAAAAGTGATGCTAACAAGGAATAAAAAAGAAATAAGAAAAGGGAAATAAATTAGATTATAGTAGGTCATTTGTTGGAAGGATATATAATTTGGACAATTACTAGTCTTTTTTATAAGATTTGTTTTCTATAAAATTTGTCTAATCTAGAAACCTGATTTAATATTGAAAGGATTCACATGATGATTGATATTTTTGGTATGATATCAGATCTGTATAATCAATATTATTTTTTCTTTTTTAATTTTTTTAAAGCTTTTATTGAAAATTCATAAAAACAAACAATGATACATAGAAAAAATAGAGAGATATTTTAGTTTCTCTTTCCTTGCTTATTTTACTTTATATACAATTTTACATCAATATTCTTAAAGGTGTTTATATAAGTTTATATAATTTATAAGTTGGATTTTTTGTTTTCAGGAATTTAAAATGTTAATAGCTAAGGGATGGAATAGTAATGACCTGAATTGTATTTGTTTACATATAGAGAATGAGTTAAAACAAAAATTTAGAATGTTAGAATGTTGGAAGGGAGATATGAAACGGGAGAAGAAATTAAAAATTTAGAGCATCTAGAACAAAAAAAAAAGTGACGAGTAAAGATACCAATTGAGGGGAGGAAGAAATATGGCCTAAAATCAGAGGCATAAGTGATAATGACTATTTTTGGAAGTTAAGTCATAGCGATTACCGTAGTTAGGAAAAATTATTTTTTGTAACGTATTTCAAGGTCGATGGTCTGTTATTTTGCATATGTGATTGGAGTGAAAAAATAAGGTTTTTTTATGTAGAGACAAGCCGAGAGACACACAGAGCTGCTAAATTCCAGTACAGGCAAGACACCCCTCTCATGTTCAACCCCACCCTTCCCCCTCTCCACCCCAACTGCCCTGCCACCCCCAAATTGCATCCCACCATGAGACAGGTCCCTGTCTTATCTTTTATTTATTTGTGGTTAGAGTTGAAAGGGACCATGAAGGCCATCGAGTTCAACCCCCTGCCCAAGAAGGAACCCTATAGTACACCAGTCAAGTGGCAGTTTAATCTTCTCTTAAAAATGTCCAGAGTGTTGGAGTTCACAATGTCCGCTGGTAGGTTGTTCCATTGATTGATCGCTCTGACCGTCAGGAAGTTCCTCCTTATCTCCATGTTGAATCTCTCCTTGGTCAGCTTCCAGTCATTGTTCCTGGTCCGGCACTCTGGTGCCCTGAAGAATAAAGTGATCCCCTCCTCTCTGGGACATCCCCTCATATACTTGTAGACTGCTATCATGTCTGCTCTGGCCCTCCTTTTCTCTAGGCTATCCATGCCCAGTTCCCGCAGTCTCTCTTCGTAAGTCTTGGTTTCCAATCCCTTAATCATTTTGGTTGCTCTTTTTTGCACCTTCTCCAGAGTTTCAATGTCTCTTTTGAAGTGTGGTGATTAGAACTGAATACAGTACTCCAGGTGTGGTCGAACCAGGGCGTAGTAGAGTGGTATTAAGACTTCCCTGGTCTTGGAGTGTATTCCCCTGTTGATGCACCTTAGGATTGTGTTGGCTTTTTTAGCTGCTGCTGCACATTTTTGGCTCATGTTTAGTCGATTGTCCACCAAGACTCCGAGGTCTCTTCCGAGGTTTCTTCGGGGAAGCACAATATCTACAATTATATAATCTACCCCCAGCAGTGCAAGATAAATTTGATGATAGTCCTTTGCATTGCTAAGAATGCTTGATTGACCTAATTAAACAACTGAATTTGAATGGATATTTGAACATGGATCTCGATAGTTTTCTATGAATCATAAATAACATAAGTGATTAGTATTGGAGCATGTTTGATTTTTCATTGCTTTATATATATATATATGTATGTATGTATGTATCACATGTTTTTGCTGAATTTTTAAAATTAAGGGAGACTAGGATAGCACTATTTCGGCCTTGTTCTGGCTTCATCAGCCAGCCATACCCATATATATGTTTTCGTAGATTTTCACGGGTACGGGTAGTATGATGGTCTTGGTATATTTGGGTTTCTTCCTGTGTAGGATTTAGAAATTTCTGGCGACGTTTCGACGAGGTCCCACTCATCATCTTCAGGCTGGTGCTTCTGTCCATGTTCTAGTGTTCGCCTTAGAACAAGGACAGAAGCACCAGCCTGAAGATGACGAGTGAGACCTCGTCGAAACGTCGCCAGAAATTTCTAAATCCTACACGGGAAGAAACCCGAATATACCAAGACCATCATATACCAAGAGCTCGGGTTATGCCCCGTGTAATATTTTGAGTGTCTACATCACATAAATATATATTCTTTATAAACATCATCTCTAATTATTTTATAAACATTAAATTTCTATTTCTCTTTGAATCTTACAGACAAAGAGGATGGCAATAAGACCACTCGGGACAATTGAAATAAAAGACAACCTTGAAATGGGAAGAAAATAAAGCGAAAAATTAAAATATTTTCCATTTCTTTTAGAAAACCATACGATTCTCCTCCTCCTCCAACAGCTGTTACACAACAGAGAGAAAATCAAGAAAGATTTCAAGCTCGAATAAGCAAATTATACCGAACTCAAGGATAGGTGACATGAAAAGTCAAAGGAGATTATTTTTCATTCAGCAAACAAGGGAGATATCTGAAAGTCATTTGAGATGAAAAGGTCAGTACTAAAGCCCTGTAGAGCTGAGAAGAATGCAGGCGTCTCCCTGTGAAGAAGAAAACGGCTTGAACGAAAGCACCACTAAACAAGGCATTGTCCATATTTTTGATGAACTCAGCTGTGGAAAAGCAACATAACTTTGCCTATTGTGGAAAATGAAGATATTGCAAATCACAGCTGTTTATGCAATGAGCGGATAGACAGGAGAAAAGCCGTACACATGAAGGGAAAAACATATGACTGTGCAGATTGTGTGAACATTTCATTGGAAATTCTCAAGACGTGAGAATCTAAGGGATGTCCTCCAGTTGAGCATCATTTTTGTGAGGAAAGCTTCAAATTGAGAATTCCAGTCTGGCAAAGTACCCAAAACTCACAAAGAAGATGAAACATTTGAATGCTCTGATTGTGTAAAAAACATTCAGTCACAATTTCAGTCATGAAACAGCAGAGGACTCACACAAGAGAGAAATCCTTTGAATGTCCTCACTGTGGAAAAAGATTTAGTTGCAGTTCTCACTTGGTGAAACACCAGAGGACTCACACAGGAGAGAAACCCTTTGAATGTCCTCAATGTGGAAAAAGATTTAGTCAGAGGTCCCACATGGTGAAACACCAGAGGACTCACACAGGAGAGAAACCCTTTGAATGTGCTTGCTGTGGGAAAAAATTTAGTTGTGTTTCCAACTTGGTGCAACACCAGAGGACTCATACAGGAGAGAAACCCTTTGAATGTTCTGACTGTGGAAAAAGATTTAGTCATAATTCCAGCGTTCTGAAACATCAGAGGACTCACACAGCAGAGAAACCCTTTGAATGTCCTGACTGTGGAAAAAGATTTAGTTGCAGTTACCGCCTGGTGCAACACCAGAGGACTCACACAGGAGAGAAACCTTTTCAATGTCTTGACTGTGGGAAAAGTTTTCGTCAAAGTTCCAACCTGGTGCAACACCAGAGGACTCACACAGGAGAGAAACCCTTTGAATGTGCTGACTGTGGGAAATGTTTTAGTAATAGTTCCAGCCACCTGAACCACAAGAGTACTCACACAGGAGAAAAACCCTTTGAATGTTCTGAGTGCGGGGAAAAATTTAATTTCACTTCCAGCCTGGTGAGACACCAGAGGACTCACACAGGAGAGAAACCTTTTCAATGTCTTGACTGTGGGAAAAGTTTTCGTCAAAGTTCCAACCTGGTGCAACACCAGAGGACTCACACAGGAGAGAAACCCTTTGAATGTGCTGACTGTGGGAAATGTTTTAGTAATAGTTCCAGCCACCTGAACCACAAGAGTACTCACACAGGAGAAAAACCCTTTGAATGTCCTGAGTGCGGGAAAAAATTTAATTTCACTTCCAGCCTGGTGAGACACCAGAGGACTCACACAGGAGAGAAACCTTTTGAATGTCCCGACTGTGGGAAACGTTTTATTTGTAATTCCAACCTGGTGCAACACCAGAGGATTCACACAGGAGAGAAACCCTTTGAATGTCCTGACTGTGGGAAATGTTTTAGTTGTAATTCCAACCTTGTGCAACACCAGAGGATTCACACAGGAGAGAAACCTTTTGAATGTCCTGACTGTGGGAAACGTTTTAGTTGTAATTCCAACCTTGTGCAACACCAGAGGATTCACACAGGAGAGAAACCATTTGAATGTCCTGACTGTGGGGAAAGTTTTAATCAAAGTTCCATCCTTGTGAAACACCAGAGGACTCACACAGGCAAGAAACCCTTTGAATGTCCTGACTGTGGGAAAAGTTTTAGTCATAGTTCTCACCTGGTGACACACCAGAGAACTCACACAGGAGAGGAAACCCTTTGACTGTTCTGACTGGAAAAAGATTTAGTTGCAGTTCCAGCCTGATGGTATACCAGAGGACTCACATAGGACAGAAACTGTTTGAATGTCCTGACTGTGGGAAACATTTTAGTCGTAATTCCAGCCTGGTGCAACATCAGAGGACTCACACAGGAGAGAAACCTTTTGAATGTCCTGACTGTGGGAAAGATTTTAGAAACATAGAAGACTGACGGCAGAAAAAGACCTCATGGTCCTTATACTATTTCCTCTATTTTATCTTAGGATGGATATATGTTTATCCCAGGCAGGTTTAAATTCAGTTACTATGGATTCACCAACCACGTCTGTTTTATTCATAATTCCAACCTGGTGCTACACCAGAGGACTCATACAGGAAGGAGAGCAGAGTAGGAAGGAAGAAGGTAAGGGGGAGGGAACAAGAAAAGGTGGATGGAAGGGAAGGAGATAGAGGGAGGCTAGTAACATGAAATATAGAATGAAACGGATGGGAGATAAAAGTAACAGTGCAAATTTAGGATATTTGTTTATGATATATTGGAAAAAAATGTGCATGTTTGTAACATGGTGATGTGGTATAGATATAAATGTAAAGTTTGTGGAAAAAATAAATAATAGGAAAAATAATGAATGTCCTATCTGTGGGGAAGGTTTCAGTCAGAATTGCAACCTCGTGGTACACCAGAGGATTCACACAGGAAAGAAACCATTTGAGTGTCCTTTTTGTGGGAAAGGTTTTAGTTGTAATTCTAGCGAAAATGTTTCAGAATTTGTCGACAAACTGTTGGAAATGCAGCGATTTACCTGGCTCATTCTATCACATGTGGCGGCCTCTCCGGAAGCACGTAAATTTTGGACACAAATTCAACACTGGATTCAGAAGATTTTAAGAAAGACTATTGATCTTAGACCCGAGATATACCTTCTGGGTATACTGCCAGATAATTTTGATAAAGAAGAGATGTATTTAATTATACATATAATTACAGCAGCTAGGATTGTATATGCACAATGCTGGAAATTGAATAGGATACCAACGGAAAGGGAAGTTTTGAGAAAAATTATGGATTGTGCAGAGATGAGTAGATTGACTTTGAAACTTAAATATAAACAAGACTCGGATTATTATAAAATTTGGGGGAAGTTCTATGATTGGATAGAAAATTAAGAGACACATTATGTATATATTAGTAATTGGTTAGTTTTGGAAAAATTGAAACAAGAGAATTTGATTTATGCTTTGCAAGCCAGATGGCAAAGAATTGCTAATAATGTATAAAATTAACAGAAAATTTTACATAAGACCCTACATTGAGTGAGTAATGAGAAAAGAAAAGTTTGTATACAATTGATTCTAAGCATTATTCTTGTGTTTATAACTATATATCGTTTTATTTTATGGTTGAGAAAAATAAAAATGTTATACTGAAAAAAGAAGAAATCTTTGAAATGTCCAATCTGTGGACATTACTTCAAGCATAAATCATCCCTTATTGCACACAAGGAAATTCACACGAGGCAACATTCCAGGACTTTAGAGAAGTCTTGAATTGACAAGTTTAATATGTCTTGTAAGAATTTATAAACCTCTGCTGGTAATCTATCTCAGTGTTTTTCAACCAGTGTGCCGTGGGACATGGTCACGTGTGCCGCGAGCCTGGCCCAGTTGGAGCTTCCCTGGCGGTGATGGCAAGTGAGCTTTGGGGCCCGGTGGGAGGGCACCGGCCACTGTTACCGCTAAGCTGTGTGGGCGTGTGCCCGCACAGCCATTAGGGGCCCTTCCCCCGCAGAAACTTTTGAAGTGGCGCAAAGCCATGCAGTCCCAAATTGCTCCCTTCTCCGGCCAGCAAAGTCGGCTGCCCAGGAAAGCGCCACGTTTGAAAAGTGCGCGTTTAAAACACGCGCTGCTTTCCCGGGCAGCCGGCTTGCTGGCCGGAGAAGCGAGCAATCCGGCACTGCATGGCTTTGCGCTGTGATGACAATAACGTTGCCGTGGCGGCTTTCAAGAGCCGCCCTTCGTCGCGCCCCACCACCCATTCCTGCAGGTTGAAGTCGGGTGTGCTACTGGGTGGCGGAGGCGGCACGTGGCCGGGTGCTGGGCGCCGTGGACGCCTGGGAGGGCGAAGGGGTGGATGTGGCTGCTGCCTCTTAGCTGCAGAGCCAGACGGGGGCGGAGGCAATGGCGGAGTCCACGCTGGGGCCATGCGGGGCCGCTCATCCAGGGGGCCACGGACCAGCAAGCTGCTCTCCACTCTCTCTCTGCTCTCTCGCTCTCTCCGCTCTCTCTCTCTCTTTCTCTCTCTGTTGCCGGTGTGGTGTCTGAGAGAGAAAGAGAGAGAGAGAAAAAGGAGGGTAGAGAGAAAGAGAGAGAGAAAGCAAGCAAGAGAGAGAGAAAGCAAGCAAGAGAGAGAGACAGAAAGAAAGCAAGAGAGAAAGAGACTGGACATGGGTTGGTGGAGTTGAGGTGATAAAAAGGCAAAAAATAATAAGACCGCAGTATTAGATAAAATAGGCTATCACTCCCTGTTTCCTAGGCCCCATTTTCTAGATTTCCTTGCAGGTCAATTCACAAAGGAATATGGCATTTAGCAGATATAAAATTTCTTCTTTCAGGTATGCTGGTTGCTCTTGGATGCAGCCCACAGGGATGAAGTTGGCTCCCTTAGAGTGTCTGGCCTAATGGTGCTACCATGGAATAAATCCTTTGGAGCTTTGGGAAATCAGTTTTGAAGTTTTGATTTTCACTGAGAGTTGCCCTTAATAAAGATGATTGTGTCATTCTCCATGATAGTTGGAGTCAGCCTTCAGATAGGGTTTTCCTCATCCAATCACATTGGGGACTGAGCCTGTCAATCAAAATAGCATAATATACATATCTGGCCATCATGTAATATCTCCAGTTTGAAACTCAGTCCTCCATGAGGAAGGACGTGGAATTCCTATCTGACTGCTGATTAATAGGTAGCAACAAGAAAAGAAATTTTAACACTACAAGAGTTTCTTCTGCTGTTATCTCATCACAATTGACTGTATGCAATGGGAGAATATTTAGATAATGAATTAAAGGGGAGGGATAAAATGGCAGGAGCGAGCATCCAGTGGACTGTATTAAAAAAGGCCATCTTAAAAGCCACTGGACTGTATGTAAGACAAATAACTAAAGGTAAAAGGAAGAAGAAACCGCTATGGTTTAGCAATGATGTAAGGGCTATAGTCAATGAAAAAAAGGCTGCCTATAGGAGGTATAAAGAGTCTGGAAGTATAGCTGATAGGGAGGTATATAAAATGAGACAGAAGGAGGCGAAACAGATAATATATGCTGCTAAAGCCTCAAAAGAGGAAGAAATTGCCAAATCTGTAAAGAAGGGGGATAAAACCTTCTTCAGATATATTAATGATAAGAAGAAGAAAAACTGCGGCATCACGAAGCTTAGTACTGGGAATAATACATGCATTAATGGGAATAAGGAGATCGCTGACCATTTCAATAGCTACTTCTGTTCAGTTTTCTCAAAAGACACCTTACAAAATAATACTATAGAGGGATATAGCATTGCTTCCAGCTGTACGGATTCAGCTCCAGTGATCTTAGAAGCCGATGTCTTAGAAGAACTTGAACGATTAAAGATAAATAAGGCAATGGGTCCAGATGGCATCCACCCCAGAGTTCTTAAAGAACTCAGATCTGTCATTGCTACCCCCCTGACTGATTTGTTTAACCAATCCTTGTTAACAGGAGAAGTTCCTGAGGATTGGAGAATGGCCAGTGTTGTGCCTATTCACAAGAAGGGCAGTAGAGAAGAAGCTGGTAACTACAGGCCAGTTAGCTTGACATCAGTTGTAGTTAAAATGATGGAGACTCTACTCAAAAAGAGGATAAATCAGCACCTAAAAAACAATAACTTATTAGACCCAAATCAGCATGGCTTTACTGAAGGCAAATCATGTCAAACTAATCTCATTGATTTCTTTGACTATGTCACAAAGGTGTTGGATGAAGGTGGTGCCGTGGATATTGCCTACCTGGACTTCAGCAAAGCCTTTGATACGGTTCCACATAAAGAGCTGATAGATAAATTAGTGAAGATTGGACTTAATCCCTGGATAGTTCAATGGATTTGCAGCTGGCTGAAGCGTAGACATCAGAGAGTTATTGTTAATGGCGAGTATTCCGAGCAGAGTCAGGTTACAAGCGGTGTGCCATAAGGATCTGTTCTGGGTCCTATTCTTTTTAATATATTTGTGAGTGACATAGGGGAAGGTTTGCCTATTTGCCGATGACTCTAAAGTGTGCAATAGGGTTGATATTCCTGGAGGCGTCTGTAATATGGTAAATGATTTAGCTTTACTAGATAAATGGTCTAAGCAATGGAAACTGCAGTTTAATGTTTCCAAATGTAAAATAATGCACTTGGGGAAAAGGAATCCTCAATCTGAGTATTGTATTGGCAGTTCAGTGTTGGCAAATACTTCAAAAGAAAAGGATTTAGGGGTAGTGATTTCTGACAGTCTCAAAATGGGTGAACAGTGCAGTCAGGCGGTAGGGAAAGCAAGTAGGATGCTTGGCTGCATAGCTAGAGGTATAACAAGCAGGAAGAGGGAGATTATGATCCCGCTATATAGAGTGCTGGTGAGACCACATTTGGAATACTGTATTCAGTTCTGGAGACCTCACCTACAAAAAGATATTGACAAAATTGAACGGGTCCAAAGACGGGCTACAAGAATGGTGGAAGGTCTTAAGTATAAAACGTATCAGGAAAGACTTAATGAACTCAATCTGTATAGTCTGGAGGACAGAAGGAAAAGGGGGGACATGATCGAAACATTTAAATATATTAAAGGGTTAAATAAGGTCCAGGAGGGAAGTGTTTTTAATAGGAAAGTGAACACAAGAACAAGGGGACACAATCTGAAGTTAGTTGGGGGAAAGATCAAAAGCAACATGAGAAAATATTATTTTACTGAAAGAGTAGTAGATCCTTGGAACAAACTTCTAGCAGATGTGGTAGATACTGTAAATCCACAGTAACTGAATTTAAACATGCCTGGGATAAACATATATCCATCCTAAGATAAAATACAGAAAATAGTATAAGGGCAGACTAGATGGACCATGAGGTCTTTTTCTGCCGTCAGACTTCTATGTTTCTATGTTTCTATTTTAACTTGGCTGCAATATTTTACCTCAGTAACCGGACCGCTTGTCACAGGCTGTACTTCTCAAAGTCAGCTCAGGACAGTAATCCAGCCATACTGATCACAAAGGGCTTGCCCGATCATTTTATACTATCTCCTGGCTGGTATTTGTTTTTCCGCTCTACAAGGTGATTACCGGAGCTTGCTCCAGTCACCAGATTTTAAATCTCCCGCTCATGTCCACCATCTTACAGGCACTGGGGGCTTGCTGCCGCACCCCCCCCCAAAAAAAACAACAAAAAACCCCCCAATAGCTTCAGGCTGTGTTATCCAGTCTGTCAGCAGATTCCCTCACTTACTGGGCTGAGGAGAATCTCTATGGAGGATTTACATCAGATTTCCCAGCAGCCGATGCCATGCAAGGAGAACAAAACAAAACAACAACAAAAGCAAAGGCATCACATTCTGAGCGGAAGGCTTCTTTACCTGTTGAAATGCCTCAGTCATCCAGAGCAGGAAAGCCAAGTGACAAAAATCATGAGCGAACGCACAAACCTGACAATAAAGTGGAAAAGTGGTCATCTTTACCACCTCACTTTTCCTCAACTTCAACAGGCAAGGCCAGTCAGCTTTGGATTATGAGAGGGTGTCTCTAATTAACACAAATGTGCGGGGGGAGGCAGGTTTTAAAGCCCCAGCTCAGCAAGTGGGGCCCCCCTCAGGTGGCTTCACCCTTTGGATCCAATAACCCACCCATGGCAACTGCTTCACAGTTACAACTGCTGGTTAGTAATATAACAGCCTTGCCTACTACACCTGGCATTCAGGTAGGGCAACAACCAGGGGCTGTCCAAACAGCCCAGCCACCAATATTGGATCCTAACAACATTCAAAATATTATTGCCAATATTATACAACAGTGTATGGCTGTTTTTCCACTCTACATGGTGATTACCGGAGCTTGCTCCAGTCACCCACAAAACCAGGCCCAACCTCTGCTGAACCCGCCTCCTTTGCAACACAAATCCTTTGGAGACTTAGAGTCAGTGTTCCCTCTAATTTTTTTGGGGGGTGGGCGGAAAAGTATAGTGTCTGAGCGGCAGTCCCTTCGGGACTGGGCGGCACAGAAATAATAAATAAACAAACAAACAAAAAACCCACCCTGTTTTGCCTCAGAGAATTTCAAAATAAAATACTGTACTGTGTGTCTATAACAGTGAGCTCATAATATATTGGGCAACTCTATCAATATCAAAATGCCACTTAAATAGTTGAACTAGTTTCAAACTAGATTTTGATTTTCTTTCTTCCTTACTCCCATTCCTTTTCTTTCTCTTTTCCTTCCTCTCTTTTTTCTATCTGTTTCTCTCTCTCTCCTTCCCTCTCACTCTTTCCCTCTCGGCTTCTGGGCAGGTTTGGAAAACTCTTGAGTTGATGATGATTTTTAAGTGAGCGATTGCTCACTGCTCAGCTTAGAGGGAACTATGTAGAGGATCATAATTATTCAGATACCTCAAATAATGAGAGCCAAGCCTCAGCACTGGAGGAGGCAGAGTGCCAGGATGAGGCCCTCTCTGCTGATGAGGCTTTACTAATAGAGCAGCCTACTCCTGCAGGCCTTTTTCCACCAGCCTTATTTAAATCACTTCTCCAGAAGGCTAGCAATGCTTTTGGCCTGGCCACGCCTCCTATCACAGGAACTGGAAACAAAGCTTCTACTTCCCATTCCATATATTGCTGAACAAGTCCAGGCAGTGGCCCTTATTCCAGCTCTTCAGCTGCTCATGGATAACATTCAGAAGCAGTTCGCTGCTCCTGTGGCAGGCTCAATGCCTTCAACTTTTGACAAGAAGCATTTCAATGTCGCTCCCGCAACTTGCTCAAGCCCCTAACTGTAGATCCTCCTGTGGCTGCACCCCATTCCCAAAATTACATACTGGGGAAGTGGAGGAGTTGCTGAAGCTGGAGGATAGACGTTTAGAACAACTATTGCTTAAGACACACCATAGTTCAGCTTGGGAGGTGTGAGTATCTTCCTCTGCTTTTTTCTTTGCCAGAGTATCATTAATTTGGCTTCGCCAACTTCAGGAACAAATACCTACCTCAGAAGTTCACCAGGGCCTGAAGAAGGTGAGTGTGGCTTCACAGTTTTCAGCCTATTGTTTGGAGGTATTTTGGAGACCAAAGGAGATCATGCCTTCCTTCACCAAAAAAAAAAAAAAAAAGTGAATTCCCAGTTTACTCTTTATAATAAACGGCCCTTTTGCCAGGCTGATCAGGGGTCTAATTTTCCCCAGTCCTCTGGTCAGTATACCTCCAGAACTTTCTTTAATGACAGATCTACCAGGGGCAAAACCAAATAGACGCCCAACAAAAGGAAGTAATTCAAATTCCAAATTTACCAGAAGATACAAGTAATTATTTCGGGGATATTCCAATTGGGGGGCATTTATAGAAACATAGAAGACTGACGGCAGAAAAAGACCGCATGATCCATCTAGTCTGCCCTTATACTATTTTCTGCATTTTATCTTTTCTCCTTTTTCTCCCACATTTGGGATTCAACCACTCAAGATTTGTGAGCAGGGTTGACTGTAAAGCTTGGAATTATGTTGGAATTTATATCTATTCCCCCTCCTTGCTACCTGCAAGGTTCAGTATCCAACGATCCAATTAAAAGAAAGTCCATGGAAGATGCAATATAACACCTTCTTGATATTCAAGCTATTGAACCTGTTCCTAATGAACAGAGAGGTTCCAGTTTTTACTCTATTATTCCTTGTTCCCAAAACATCAAGGGATTGGCACCCCATTCTTGATTTGAAGCGGCTGAATTACTTTATTAAATATGAACAGTTCAAAATGTACTCCCTGAGATCTATTTTAGCCAATATTCACAAGGGTGATTTTTTAGCTTCCTTGGATTTGTCAGAAGCATACTTTCATAATTCTATTTTCCTTCCCACAGACAATATCTCCGGTTTTGTTTTGTAGGCTACCATTTCCAGCATAAGGCGCTACCATTTGGGTTGTCATCAGCCCCTAGAACATTTACCAAGTGTTGTGGTTCAGCCTGAGGCTGCTCAGGGACCAGCTGTGTCTCTGCTGGCTCCATGTCCGGAGGAGGATGACAGCGAAGAGGAGGGGGCTGAGCAGTCGGACGGGGGAGGGGAAAGTCAGGAATGGGATGAAGGAGAACAGCATGAGAGCCCTGGGGGGGGGGGCTCTCCCCAGCCAGTAGCTTGGAGTCATTAGGGGATGAAGCACAAGCCGTCATTGACATGCGACAGAGACGGTCAGATCAAAGAAAGGAGCAATTAAAGAAGTATTATCATCACTGAATTAGGAACAGCTGGGCTTGGGTGTGGTCCTCCTTAGCAGGGTTTAAAAGGCAGGCAAGCCCTTGAAGCCATGTGGAGTGTTATCAGTTGGAGTTATGGTGACCTGCTTTGTTCTCGGCGTCTCTGTTCCTGGCTTGTGGCCCAGCAGTTTGGAAGACCTGTGGGAGGTGTAGGTCTGCTATCTACAGCCTCGTCTTGGCAGCAAGAATCCTGTATTGCTGCATGGATATATTTGAAGATACAGCGTTTTCCTGTTTGTAAGGACATTTTCTGTTACCTGTGTTTTTCTTGAATTTTATAAACTGCCTTTGCCTTTTACCGGTGTGTCTGGCTTCTCTTTTTGGGTTGGTCTTGGCTTCCGGAGTGACCCAGACAGAACACCAAGGTCCTAGCCGCACATCTTAGGTCTAAGGCTATATGCCTCCAGTGCTATTTAGACATTTTGGTACAGAATTCATCTTATACGTCAGCCCTTCATCATCTACAGTTGGTAGCATTTACTTTCCAATAGCACGGTTTTATGGAAAAGAGATGTTTGGTTCCATCTCAATCCATTCAACATTTAGATACAGTCATTGATTCCAAGATAGTGTACCATGTCCCTTTCCCAAGAGAGACAGTCCAGTATTAGAGAGTTAGTTTCATGGATTCTCCATAATTCTTCAGTTTCCCTGGACATTCTTTCATCTCTCTTGAGTAAAATGATATCTTGCTTAGATATTGTTCCATGGACGCGGTTACACTCGAGGGAACTACAGTGGTTCTTACTCCCACATCAAAAAGCTGGGCAAGGATCTTCCAAGCTAAAGGTGTCACTTCCATCACAGGTAAAGCATTCGTTACACTGGTGAGGTTCTCCATTTTGGTTGGTTCCATCTTCCTGCCTCCAAATAGAGTTATAGTTACTACAAACACTAGACTGCCTGGATTGGGAGCCCACATAGAAGGGAATATTGCCCAGGATCGCTGGGGTCCTGAAGTTAACAACTGCCTCATCAACCTCTTGGAACCAGGAGCTATTTTCCTTTTAATATGTATATATTAATTTTTTCCTTTTTTAAAAAAGTACAGTCATATTTACAGATGAATCTACATCGCATATACATTCCTATCGACATTGTCTTCTAATTACTTTTAGATTTCTTGATGTTTTATTTCAGTGCTTCTTTTAAGTTTCTTTTTTTTTGTCCATTGGTACCATTTTGTCCAGGTTTCATAATAGTCCGATTCTTTTTTATTATTAAGCTCCATTGTCAATCTGTCCGTCTCTGCACAGTCGTATATTTTCTTGATGATCTCATTGTCTTCAGGTATTTGCGGATTTTTCCAGTTCTGTGCAAATACAATCCTTGCAGCTGTTGTAATATGCAAGCTTAAATATTTTACATTTTTAGAATAGTTACCTCTCATAATACCCAATAGAAAAAACTCTGGCGTATATTCTATTTTTGTATTTGTTATTTGACACAACCAATTATTTATTTTTTTCCAGTATTTTCTTGTCTCTGGACATAACCACCATAGCTGAAAGAAGGTGCCTTGAGTGTTTTTACATTTCCAACACGTTGGGCTGTAAATTTTGTGCATTTTAGCTAGTCTTTGGGGTGGAAGATGCCAACGGTATAGCATTTTATATTGGTTTTCTTTATATATTGTGGATTTTGTTAATTTAATATTTCTCTTCCAAATCTGTTCCCATTCCTCTATATATATATTGTGGCCAATGTTTTTCACCCAGGCAATCATTGTACTATGGAGCTATTTTCCTTGCCCTCGAATATTTTGCCAGTCAGTTGAGAGGACAACATGTTCTTGTACTCACTGATAACACAGTGGCTAAGGCGCACGTTAACAAGCAGGGAGGAACGTGATTGAAAGCCTTGAGACATGAGGCACTTCAGCTAGGTTTCGGGCAGAAAAATACCTTCTATCTATTGAGGCTGACCACATTTCAGGGGAAGATACCACTAAGGCAGACTGGTTAAGCCACCAAGAGGTAGACCAAACGGAATGGCGTTTACATCCAGAGGTCTTCAGGTAGGTAGCACGTAGAATGGAGCAACCACTAATCAACTTGTTTGCCACCCCACAGAACAACCAGCTGCCGCGTTTCTATTCTCGCTTTCCTTCAAGGTGAGCAGAAGTGACCAACGCCCTTCGGACATCATGGCTGCCAGTACTTCTCTACCCTTCCCTCCTTTTCCTTTGCAATCTAGAGGTCTGAAGGATTCAGCTTCTAACATTAGCAGATGGATAACAGCTACCATAAATCATGCATTCACCTTAAAGGGCAGCTGTTAAATCACTGCACTGGAGACTGCTTCAGTATTAACAAGTTTATTCCAGAAGACATAACGTAGAACGTAGCAACCAACTCCTAACAACTCCCAACTCCTAACAACTCCTAACGTAGAACGTAGCAACCAACTCCTAACAATGGCAACGGCTAATCCGTTGCCCTATTTATACCTTCTCTTAACGCGGGAACTTTTTCTGACAACCGTTTATTTTTGGCGGCAATCTAAACCCAGCCGTGTCTAAACCCAGCCATGTCTTAACCAATCAGTGATTTTTTCCCTTTATTTCTTTTAAATGAACATAACAGGAGCTCTCTCCCTTTCAACCTCACGGCTCATTCCACTCGTAGCACTTTCACTTCAGCAGCTTGGTCCACTCAGGCCTCCCTAGAGGAGATCTGCAGCTCCCTGGGCCTCCCCAACTCAATTTATTTTATTTATTTATTATTTATTTATTATTTGGATTTGTATGCCACCCCTCTCCGAAGACTCAAGGCGGCTCACAACAAGTGAAACAAATCATAATAATCCAATTAATTAAAATATTTAAAGATTTAAAAAACCCCATATACTAACAGACACACACACAAGCATACCATGTATAAATTAAACGTGCCCAGGGGGAGATGTTTAATTTCCCCATGCCTGACGGCAAAGGTGGGTCTTAAGGAGTTTACGGAAGGCAGGAAGAGTAGGGGCAGTTCTAATCTCCGGGGGGAGTTGGTTCCAGAGAGCCGGTGCCGCCAATTCTGTCATTACAGAATTGGCACCTTTACTTCAGCAGATTTGGCATTTTGTCGCCAGGTTCTGCAACAGGTGGAACAATCACATACCTCCTAGAGGTCCAGCGGGATACACATTCCTCCCCCCCCCCCGGTACTTTATACTAGCTTTGGTATGTCCCCTATCTGAAGGCTGACTCCAACTATCACAGAGAAAGGGCGTTGACTTACCTGAACGCCCCTTCTCGTAAGTTGGAGTCAGCCTTCAGTCCCACCCTTCGTTATTATGAGGAGTTGTGTTACTCTTACCGTTCCATGCTCATTTTAGTTCTGCATTTTTATTCAATGAAACACCAGGGTTTTTTTGCTCGCTGTTCAGCAGTCACTGTATCATTTATCATATCCTTGGTGTGAGTTCTTTCAGTAACTTTTTTCCCAGGAATCTTCCACGTCGAGTCTGTCGTTCCGTCTTCGTCTCAAACTGGAGATATTACATGGTGGCCGAATATGTATATTATGCTATTTTGATTGACAGACTCAGTCCTCAATGTGATTGGATGAGGAAAACCCTATCTCAAGGCTGACTCCAACTTACTAGATGGGGCGCTCAGGTAAGTCAACGCACTTTCTTTAAACCTTCACGAGTCTTCAGAGAGGGGCGGCATACAAATCTAATATATTATTATTATTATTATTATTATTATTATTATTATTATTATTATTATTATTATTATTATTATTTACAATTGAGAGAGTCCAGAAATATTTCACAAGAAAAGTCCACCACTCCTCTGCTCACAACAGAATACCTTATTCCACCAGACTTGAAATTTCGGGCTTAGAAAATTTAGAGCTACATTTTGTCCAATACACAATACATAGTGAAGACAATAGACATGAAGTATTGTATATAAAGAAAAGGATAGAAGAAAAGATATTAAAATTGAGAAGATATATGAAACAAAGAAAATATATATGATATATAAGGAGAGACAATTGGACAGGGGACGAAAGGCACACTAGTGTACTTATGTACGCCCCTACATTGCCTTTGATCTCATCTATATTTAGTTCATAAAATCATCTGCCATAATGTTTTACCTGTCAATGAATATCCCAGCTTCAAGTGCAACAACACACAAGCACAGAATAGTTTTACCTCTCAATGAATATCTCAGGTTCAAGCACCACACACAAGCACATTATGGAATCAAAATGTAAATGTCTTGAAACTCTTAACTGCAGAAAATAGGACTTCAGAAAAGAGTGATCAATGCCTGGAATGCACTTTAGGGGAAAATACCCCCCCCCCTTTTTTGTATGTTGGTCTTGTAGATATGTATGTTTTGTATTTTGTACATTGGGGTTTTTTAAATTCAATAATAATCTTAAAAAAAAAAAATTTAGGGTTCAGCACGAATCTAATCTTGATAAGCCCAGTATTATCACATTTCACTATTTCACTAGGCTCACTTGCAAAAGTCAGTTGCTAGAAGTGAAAAACGATTTGATAGCATTTATACAGTGAAAACATTTCTTGCAAACACCTTAGATAGAGACGGGACAAGAGTGTTTTACCGCCGCTATCAGGAGATGACAGTCAGATAGGAACATCTGTGCCTGAAACGTAACTAATAGAGGAGTTAAAACCATCGAGTCCGGAATTGCTAGAAAAGATCAGAGGAGAGAAGAAACACGAACTTCCTCTTCCGGAAGACCCATGGGAGGAAGGTGGGGTGCAGAGCGGCTTTTGGGCTCTTCCGAGGATCGAAGCAGCAGCTGGAAGGTGAGTTGGAGGCAGGTGGGAGGAGAGTCCGGGAGCAAGTCAGGCTGTTTGGTTTCCTCCTCGGCCTGGAAGCAGAGAAGCAAGTGGGCTGAAGCATGTCAGCTGCTGGTGCTGCAGGTTCCTCCCCTGCCCAAATTTAAGCCCACTGGTGCTGCACGCTGTGAAATTGGTGGCTGTCCCACCATGAGACAGGCCCCTGTCTTATCTTCCGGGAAGCACAATATCTACAATTATGTAATCTACCCCCAGCAGTGCAAGATAAATTTGATGATAGTCCTTTGCATTGCTAAGAATGCTTGATTGACCTAATTAAAAAACAGAATTTGAATGGATATTTGAACCTGGATCTCGATAGTTTTCTATGAATCATAAATAATTTAAGTGATTAGTATTGGGGCATGTTTGATTTTTCATTGTTGTTTTCATTGTTTTTTTCATAGATTTTCATGGGTACAGGTCTGAAAGTCTTGGAATATTCAGGTTTCTTCCTGTGTAGGTTTCAGAGATTCCTGGCGACATTTCGACGAGGTCCCACTCATCATCTTCAGGCTGGTGCTTTTGGCCTTGTGCTCCCAAGCACAAAGCCAAAAGCACCAGCCTGAAAGTGACAAGTGAGACCTCGTTGAAATGTCGCCAGGAATCACTGAAACATACACCAGGAAGAAACCTGAATATGCCAAGACCTTCAGACCTGTACCCATGAAAATCTACGAAAACATATATATACAATGAAAAATCAAACATGCCCCAATACTAAACACTTAAATTATTTATGACCTTCATATATACATATCATCTCTAATTATTTTCTGAACATTAAATTTCTATTTTTCTTTGAACCTTACAGACAAAGAGGATGGCAATAAGACCACTCGACACAATTGAAATAAAAAGCAACCTTGAAAAGGGAAGAAAATAAAACGAAAAATCAAAATATTTTCCATTTCTTTTAGAAAACCATACGATTCTCCTCCTCCTCCAGCAGCTGTTAAACAAGAGAGAGAAAATCAGGAAAGATTTCAAGCTCGAATAATTATACAGAACTCAAGGATGGGTTACATGAAAAGTAAAGGAGATTATTTTTCAATCAGCAAAAAAGGGAGATATCTGAAAGTCAATTGAGATGAAAAGGTCAGTACTAAAGTCGTGTAGAGCAGAGAGGAATGCAGGCGTCTCCCTGTGAAGAAGAAAACGGCTTGAATGAAAGCACCACTAAACAAGGCATTGTCCATATTTTTGATGTACTCAGCTGTGGAAAAGCATCATAGCTTTGCCTATTGTGGAAAACGAAGAGATTGCAAATCACAGCTGTTTATGCAATGAGCGGCTAGACAGGAGAAAAGCCATGTACTCTATCTCAATGTAGCAAAAACTGGTCAGAACGGCTGCCTTGTTATTCATGGAAGCAGAAACACAACAGGGAAGCCAGAAAAGAACTCCCAATGTGCTAAGTGCTTTAGTGAGCATGGCAACATGGTGGTATACCAGAAGACACACATGAGGGGAAAAAACATATGACTGTGCAGATTGTGTGAACATTTCATTAGAAATTCATTAGAATCTAAGGGATGCCCTCACAGGAATACCACCAGTTGAGCATCATTTCTGTGAGGAAAGCTTCAAAGAGAGAATTCCAGTCTGATAAAGTACCCACACAAAAGGCAAAACGTTTGAATGCGCTGACTGTGTGAATAGAATTCAGTCACAATTTCAGTCATGAAACACCAGAGGACTCACAGAGGAGGGAAACACTTTGAATGTCCTGACTGTAGAAAAAGATTCGGTTGCAGTTCCAAATTGGTGAAACACCAGAGGACTCACACAGGAGAGAAACCTTATGCATGTCGTGACTGTGGGAAAAGTTTTTGTCGTAGTTCCAACTTTGTGCAACACCAGAGGACTCACACAGGAGAGAAACCCTTTGAATGTCCTGTCTGTGGGAAAAGTTTTAGTTGCATTTCCACCTTGGTGCAACACCAGAGGACTCATACAGGAGAGAAACCCTTTGAATGTTCAGACTGTGGAAAAAGATTTAGTCATAATTCCAGCCTGGTGAGACACCAGAGGACTCACACAGGAGAGAAACCTTTTGAATGTCTTGACTGTGGGAAAAGTTTTTGTCAAAGTTCCAACTTGGTGCAACACCAGAGGACTCACACAGGAGAGAAACTCTTTGAATGTCCTGACTCTGGAAAAAGTTTTAGTGAGAATTTCTCCCTGGTGAAACACCAGAGGACTCACAGAGGAGAGAAACTTTTCGAATGTCCTGAGTGTGGGGAAAATTTTAATTTCAGTTCCAGCCTGGTGAGACACCAGAGGACTCACACAGGAGAGAAACCTTTTGAATGTCCTGACTGTGGG
This sequence comes from Erythrolamprus reginae, assembly GCF_031021105.1. Lineage (NCBI taxonomy): Eukaryota > Metazoa > Chordata > Lepidosauria > Squamata > Dipsadidae > Erythrolamprus > Erythrolamprus reginae. The sequence goes on along the minus strand of NC_091951.1, from coordinate 28,863,325 downwards.
AAAAGTTTCAGTCGCAATTCCAATCTGGTGCAACACCAGAGGACTCACACAGGAGAGAAACCCTTTGAATGTCCTGACTGTGGGGAAAGTTTTAATCAAAATTCCAGTCTTGTGAAACACCAGAGGACTCACACAGGAGAGAAACCCTTTGAATGTCCTGACTGTGGAAAAAGATTTAGTTGCAGTTCCAGCCTGGTGCTACACCACAGGACTCACACAGGAGAGAAACCTTTTGAATGTCTTGACTGTGGGAAAAGTTTTTGTCGTAGTTCCAACTTGGTGCAACACCAGAGGACTCACACAGGAGAGAAACCCTTTGAATGTCCTGTCTGTGGGAAAAGTTTTAGTTGCATTTCCACCTTGGTACAACACCAGAGGACTCATACGGGAGAAAAACCCTTTGAATGTTCTCACTGTGGAAAAAGATTTAGTCATGACTCCAGCCTGGTGAGACACCAGAGGACTCACACAGGAGAGAAACCTTTTGAATGTCTTGACTGTGGGAAAAGTTTTTGTCAAAGTTCCAGTCTTGTGAAACACCAGAGGACTCACACAGGAGAAAAACCTTTTGAATGTCTTGACTGTGGGAAAGGTTTTCGTCAAAGTTCCAACCTGGTGCAACACCAGAGGACTCACACAGGAGAGAAACCCTTTGAATGTCATGACTGTGGGAAAAGTTTTAATCAAAATTCCAGTCTTATGAAACACCAGAGGACTCACATAGGAGAGAAAGCCTTTTAATGTCCTCACTGTGGAAAAAGGTTTAGTTTCAGTTCCCACCTGGTGCAACACCAGAGGACTCACACAGGAGAGAAACCCTTTGAATGTCCTGACTGTGGGAAAGATCTTAGTAATAATTCCAACCTGGTGTAAAACCAAGACTCACACAGGAAGGACAGCGTGGTAGGAGGGAAGAAGGTAAGGGGGAGAGAACAAGAAAAGTTGGATGGAAGGGAAGGAGATAGATGGAGGCTAGTAACATGAAATATAGAAGGAAAACAGATGGGAGATAAAACTAAGTGCAAATTTAAGATATTTATGATATATTGGAAAAATGTGCATGTTTGTAACATGGTGATGTGGTATATGTATAAATGTAAAGTTTTTAAAATAAAAGTAAAAAAATATGAAAAATAATGAATGTACTGTCTGTAGGAAACGTTTCAGTCAGAATTGCAACCTCGTGGTACAACAGCGGATTCACACAGAAAGAAACCATTTGAATGTCCTTTTTGTGGGAAAGATTTTAGTTATAATTCCAGCCTGGTGAGACACCAGAGGAGTCACACCATTGAGAAATCTTTGAACTGTCCAATCTGTGTATATTACTTCAAGCATAAATCATCCCTTATTGCAGTGTTTTTCAACCAGTGTGCCGCGGCACATGGTCAGGTGTGCCGCGAGCCTGGCCCGGCTGGAGCTTCCCTGGCGGTGATGACAAGTGAGCTTTTGGAGCCCAGTGGGAGGGCGCCGGCCACTGTTGCCTCTAAGCTGCATGGGCATGCGCCCGTACAGCCATTAGGTACCCCTCTCCCTGCAGAAACATTCGAAGTGGTGCAAAGCCACGCAGTCCCGAATCGCTCCCTTCTCCAGCCAGCAAAGCCGGCTGCCCAGGAAAGTGTGCCTTTAAAAAGTGCGCCGCTTTCCTAGGCAGCCGGCTTGCTGGCCGGAGAAGCAAGCAATCCAGGACGGTGTGGCTTTGCGCTGTGACGACAACGGCGCTATGGTGACGCCTTCAAAGGCCACCCTTCGTGGCGCCCCACCACCCGTTCCTGCAGGGAGAAGTCGGGCGTGCTACCGTGGATGCCTGGGAGGGCGAAGGGGTGGATGTGGCTGCTGCCTCTTAGCTGCAGAGCTGGACAGGGGTGGAAGCGAAGGTGACCGCAGAGTCCGCGCCGGGGCCATGCAAGGCCGCTGATCCAGGGGGCCGCGGACCGGCAAGCCGAACTCCACACTCTCTATTCTCTTTCTCTCTCTGTTGCCGGCATGGTGTACGAGAGAGAAAGGAGAAGAGAGAGAAAGCAAGAGAGAAAGAGAAAGAAAGCAAGAGAGAGAGAGAAAGAAAGAAAGAGAAAGAGAGAAGGAAAGCATGAGAGAGAAAGAGAGAGAGAAAGCAAGGGAGAGAGAAAGAGAAAGTGTGTGAGAGAGAAAGAAAGAGAGAAAGAGGGGGGGATGATACCCAGTTGTACATCTCCACCCCTTGTCCAGTCAACAAAGTAGTGGAAGTGATGTGCCGGTGCCTGGAGGCTGTTGGGGTCTGGATGGGTGTCAACAGACTCAAACTCAACCCTGATAAGACGGAATGGCTGTGGGTTTTGCCTCCCAAGGACAATTCCATCTGTCCGTCCATTACCCTGGGGGGGAATAATTGACCCCCTCAAGAGGGTCCGCAACTTGGGCGTCCTCCTCGATCCACAGCTCACATTAGAGAAACATCTTTCAGCTGTAGCGAGGGGGGCGTTTGCCCAGGTTCACCTGGTGCACCAGTTGCAGCCCTACTTGGACCGGGAGACACTGCTCACAATCACTCATGCCCTCATCACCTCGAGATTCGACTACTGTAACGCTCTCTACATGGGGCTACCTTTGAAAAATGTTCGGAAACTTCAGATCGTGCAGAATGCAGTTGCGAGAGCAATCATGGGCTTCCCTAGGTATGCCCATGTTACACCAACAATCCGCAGTCTGCATTGGTTGCCGATCAGTTTCCGGTCACAATTCAAAGTGTTGGTTATGACCTATAAAGCCCTTCATGGCATCAGACCAGAATATCTCCGGGACCGCCTTCTGCCACACGAATCCCAGCGACCAGTTATGTCCCACTGAATTGGCCTTCTCCGGCTCGCGTCGACTAAACAATGTTGTCTGGTGGGACCCAGGGGAAGAGCCTTCTCTGTGGCGGCTCTGACCCTCTGCAACCAACTCCCCCTGGAGATTAGGATTGCCCCCACCCTCCTTGCCTTTTGCAAACTCCTCAAAACCCACCTCTGCCATCAAGCATGGGGGAATTGAGACATCTCCCCCAGGCCTATATAGTTTATGCATGGTATGTTTGGGTGTATGTCTTGCTTTTTAAATAAGTTTTTTTTTAGATATTTTAAATATTAGATTTGTTATACATTGTTTTTATTATTGCTGTAAGCCGCCCCGAGTCTATGGAGAGGGGCAGCATACAAGTCTAATAAATAAGTAAGTAAGTAAGTAAGTAAGTAAGTACGTACATACATACATACATACATACATACATACATACATACATACATACAGTAGTCCCTCACCTATCGCTGGTGTTACGTTCCAGACCTGGCCGCGATAGGTGAAATCCGCGATGGGGAATTTATCGACTGATAGTACTTATTTAAGTATTTATATTGTAATTGTTTGGTAAGTTTTCATTGTTTTAAGTGTTTATAAACCCTTCCCACACAGTATTTATTTTAGATACAGTATTTAAATACAGTATTTACAATTTTAGATATATATTTTTTTAAAAAACCTGCCGATCGAGTTCGGCGGGCTGTTTAAATCTGCCGATCAACTTCCTCAGAAACCCGCGATGAAGTGAAGCCGCAGTAGGTGAAGCGCGGTATAGCGAGGGACTACTGTACATACATACATACCTGACTGGTTTCTTCCCCAAACTTCAAAAACTTAAACCTTGGAGTAAAGTCGAACTCACCCCTTTCCTAAGAGGTCTGTAAGGGGCGTGCATAAGTGCCCCACCTTGCCAACCGTCCCTGTCCTATTGTCCAAATTTACCTATAGCTGTTTTGCTTTTGTTTCTGTTTATACCTGTTATGTACATGTTTTGAAAAATAAATAAAATAAAAATATGTCCTTTAAAAAATAAATTTAGAGGAAAAATTCCCCTCCCCATTTTGTGTATGCTGGTCTCTTAGATATGTATGTTTTGTATTTTGTACATTGAGTTGTTTTAAATCAATTAAAAATATTTAAAATAAAATAAATTTAAGGCTCAGCACATTTCTAATCTTGGTAAGCCGAATAGCATCATATTTAAACTTGGTTCACTTGCAAAGGTCAGTTGCTAGAAGTGAGAAACGATTTGATAGCATTTATACAGTGAAAACATCTTGCAAACACCTTAGATAGAGACGGGACAAGAGTGTTTTACCGCCGCTATCAGGAGATGACAGTCAGATAGGAACATCTGTGCCTGAAGCGTAACTAATAGAGGAGTTAAAACCACCGAGTACGGAATTGCTAGAAAAGATCAGAGGAGAGAAGAAACAGGAACTTCCTCTTCCGGAAGACCTATGTGAGGAAGGTGTGGTGCAGAGCGGCTTTTGTGCTTTCCCGAGGATCGAAGCAGCAGCTGGAAGGTGAGTTGGAGGCAGGTGGGAGGAGAGTCCAGGAGCAAGTCGGTCTCTTTGGTTTCCTCCACGGCCTGGAAGCGGAGAAGCAAGTGGGCTGAAGCGTGTCAGCTGCTGGTGCTGTAGGTTCCTCCCCTGCCCAAATTTAAGCCCACTGGTGCTGCACGCTACGAAACTAGTGCCTGCAATTTTCCGCTGGTGGGAAGATTGGAAAACTCTCAGGTTAAGGTTGATTCTTTGGGAATGGCTTCCCTGCAGAGGTTGTGGGTTGCTCCATCACTGGGGGTTGTGAGAGAGGTGGAAGGGACCTTGCGGGTCTTCTATTCCGACGCCCTGCGGAAGCAGGAGACTCAATCCCATTTCAGGCAATTGGTTAATTGTTCTCAGTGTCAGGGAAATTCTCCTTAGTTGTAGGCTTCTTTTCTCCTGGATTGGTTTCCATTCATTGCTTCTTGTCTTGCCTTCGGGTGAATTGCAAAATAAGTTGACTCCCTTCTTCTTGACCCTCAAGTGTTGGAAGGTCGCTACCATGTCATACCTATTCCTTCCTTTTACTGGACTAGACATAAAAATATAGACTGCAACCCTTCTTATATCTTTTAGCCTCCAGCCCCCTAATCATCCCTATTTCTCTGCCCAGGGTCCTTGGAGAGGAGTGGCATACAAGTCTAATGAATTGAATTGAATTCTCTTCTCCGCTCTCTTTATAGAGTCTCTACTAACCTTTTATATATATAAAATTTTATATATATCAATGACATATTTTTTGCTGAAAATTTAAAATTAAGGGAGACTAGGATGGCACCATTTCGACCTTGTTCCGGCCTCATCAGCTAGCCACATCCTTACTTAGATTATATACAGTAGTCCCTCGCTATACCGTGCTTCACCTACTGCGGCTTCACTTCATCGCGGGTTTCTGAGTAAGTCGATTGGCAGATTTAAACAGCCCGCCGAACTCTATTGGCAGGTTTTTTTAAATCTAAAATTGTAAATACTGTATTTAAATACTGTATATAAAATAAATACTGTGTGGGCAGGGTTTATAAACACTTAAAACAATGAAAACTTACCAAACAATTACAATATAAATACTTAAATAAGTACGTACTATCAGTCGATAAATTCCCCATCGCGGATTTCACCTATCGCGGCCAGGTCTGGAACGTAACACCAGCGATAGGTGAGGGACTACTGTATATACATATGTTGTTCTGAGTTCGGGTTTTGCCCCGTGTAATATTTTGAGTGTCTATGCGACGTTTCGGTGAAATCACATTCACCATCATCAGGCTGAAGTTGTAAGCTTCGTGCTGCTGTAGATATAGTATCCCTCTAATATATATAGTGGCAATCAAAACTAGTTACAGTAATCCGAAATGTGATTTTACTAAAGCATTATAATTTTTTTAGAATATTTTAAATTGATTATTTATGTTAACTGGATTTAGATGTGTTTTATATACTGCGTTTTTTAATCAAATGTGAGTTTTTCTTGCATCAGTGTACGGCCTACTTTTTTTCTTTGATTAATTTCATTTTGTTGGAAAGGGCCCAGTTTTCAAATCTATAGATAGTGAAGTCCAAAGTCCACAAGGAAAGTCTGAGGTTCACAGTCCAAAAACCCAATCCACAGTTCAAAATATAGGATGCAGCAAAGATGGGTAGATGCACATCAAAAGAAGGAGGTGTTCCCAAGAAACACACTTTTTACCCAGTATCTGGTTAAATCACTCTTCCACAGCTGTTCCTTGTGTGGAGAAGTGGAGCTGCTTCCTCTCAAGCAGCCTTGCTGACCTCTTTGCCTCCCTCCAGTCTGCTTTCTTCTCTAAAGAGGCTTTATGGATTTGTGATTCAATTAAAAACATTGTAAACTTAGGGAATTGTGAATTTGACAAAATGGAAGCCTGTCTTTATGAAGAAGTCGCTGGGATGTTACCGTATATACTCAACTATAAGTCGCTCCGATTATAAACACCTACTTTTTCCACAAAAACTGGGAAAATTTATTGACTTCAGTATAAGTCGAGTGTGGAAATTGCAGCGGCTACTGGTAATTTATAAAAATGGAAACCAATAAAATTACATCAATTGAGGCATCATTAGATTAAATGTTTTAAAATATTTATTTCAAAGAAAACCAGTAAACTAGCTCTGTAAGTTTAAAAGAGGGTAAACAGGTATATGTCCCCCCAAGGCAGGTATAGGCAAAAAAAATGCAAGTACTGTACTTACCAATGTTCCCTCTAATTTTTTTAGTGTGGGCAGAAAAGTATAGTGTCTGAGCGGTATAGAAAATAAATAAATAAATAAATAAATAAATAAAAAATAGGGAGAAAATTCTGGATACCTCTCCTATTTCCTTTTCTCTCTCATTTCTTTCTCATTTATCCCTCTTCCTCCCTTTTTCTCTCATTCCTTCCCTCGCTCACTTCTCTCTTTTTCCATCCCTGTCTCCTCCTCCCTTGTGTGTGTGTGTGTGTGTGTGTGGGTGCGTGTGCAAACTCTTGAATCATTTCCAAAAACAGGTGAGGGCTGGGGTTTTTTTCCTCTGTTATTATTTGGGTGCTTTTCATCATATGCTTTAAATCAAGATAATTTCTCTCTCTCTTTTGTTTCTCTCTCCTCTAGTTCTCTGCCTCAATCATTTTCTCATTTCTCTTTTTTTCTTCCCTTTTTGCACTCCCCTTTTGCACTCTCTCTCTCTCTTCCTTCCTCTCTTCTCTCTTTCTCCCACTCTTTCTCCCCTCTCTTGCCACCTCTTTCTCTCTCCCCCCTCTTTCTCCCTTTCTCTCTCTCCCCCCTTTCTCTCTTCCCCCTCTTCCTACCTGTTTAACGGTGGCCGGTTCCATCTTGAGGAGGGCTGCCGCCGTACTGTACCGGGATTTGGTGGTGGAGGGGACTTGGCGGGGGCAGACAGCCCCCAGCGCAGCGGCGGGAGAGGAAGCGAAGCTCGTGCTTCGGCCACACCGGGGCTGAGTGGGTTGAGGCTGGGCCCGTCGTCCCTGGCTCCAGGAGGCAGCCCCAGCGCAGCAGCAGGGGAGGAGGAGGGGAAGCCAGCTGCCTGGGGAAGTGGCACGTTTGAAAAGCATGCCAAGGTAAGCTGCCGCCGTCTTGTACTGGGATTGGGTGGCGGAGGGGACTCGGCAGCGGCGGGCAGCCCCCAGCACAACGGCAGGAGAGGAGGCGAAGGAATGCTTGATTGACCTAATTAAACAACTGAATTTGAATGGATATTTGAACATGGATCTCGATAGTCTTATATGAATCATAAATAATTTAAGTGCTTAGTATTGGGGCATGTTTGAGTTTTCATTGTTATGTATGTATGTATGTATGTATGTATGTATGTATGTATGTATGTATGTAGATTGTTCTGAGTTCAGGTTTTGCCCTGTGTAATATTTTGAGTGTCTATGCGACGTTTCGGCGAAATCACATTCACCATCATCAGGCTGAAGTTTCAAGCTTCGTGCTGTTGTAAAATGGAATGTTTGCAACTGCCACTTCTTCCTTATATATAGTGTTAGGGGTGGAGATTTGGTTTGAATGTAGCAAATAGATTAGGTGACTATGTTTTAGTGATCTGATTGGTTGGTGGAATCATAATTACTTGAAGGATTGACATGGTGATTATTATGAAGTGTTTTTTTGTTTAAGGCTGGTTTCCAAATCTCTGGTAGGCGGGATGTATTATCCCTTTTATTCATGCAGAGGGGGTGTTTCTCAATCTCTATAGCTTCTAAAGTAATTCTTCTATATAAATTTTCTGTTTTGGAAAGTAATTTAGTTTTTTCAAAGTCAATTTCGTGCCCTGTTTTTTTAATGTGCTGGACAAGGGAGGAAGTCTTTTCTTCTTTTTTAACTGCATTCTTATGTTCTGCAATGCGTGCACTTACTCTTCGATTGGTTTGTCCAATGTATGTGGCTGCACATGTTTGGCAAGGGATTTCATAGATTCCTTGGTGTTCTAATTGGATTTTATCTTTTGGGTTCCTTAGGATATTTGATATTTTTTGGTTAGTGAAAAATGAAGTTTTGATGTTATGTTTGTGCAGAATTTTACTAATTTTGTCTGTGGTGCCCTTGATGTAAGGGAGGAGGGTGGTACCATTGTCCTGTTCTTGATCTTGATTTTTGGGGGGTGTCTCTTTTTTTATTAGGTTTGTGATTGTTTTCCTTTCGAATCCATTAGAAATTAATACATCTTTGAGTTTGTTCAATTCAGTTTTTAAGTGTTCATGGTCAGCTAGGCATTTGGTTCTGGTGATGAGAGTTTTGGCCACTGAGGTGATCTGTGCGGGGTGGTGGTGGGAGTGTGCATTTAAATAACGGTTGGTATGGGTTTTCTTTTGGTAGATAGTGTGTCCTAGGCTGCCATTGGGTTTTTTATAGACCAGTACATCTAGAAAGGGAAGTTGATCATTGATTTCTGTTTCCATAGTAAATTGTATTTTGGGGTGTAGGTTATTGAGATGTGTGAGGAAATTGTCTAGTTTTTCCCTTCCATGTGGCCAAATTACAAAAGTATCATCAACATATCTCAGCCAAAGTTTAGGTTTGTGTTTGGATTGCTCTAATGCATTATTTTCAAAATATTCCATATAGAGGTTGGCGATGACAGGTGAGAGGGGTGATCCCATGGGGGCTCCCTCTATCTGTTTATATCTTTGTTCGTTATAGATGAAGTATGTATTAGTCAGGCAGTGGTTGGTTAGATCTAGGATATATTTGGGGGGCTTGTGTTTGTCCTGGATAGCTGTTAAGGCTTCTTTAATAGGTATTTGTGAGAAAAGGGATACGACTTCCCAGCACCCCAAACCCGGGTTCGGGGGGGTGCTGGGAAGCCCCCCAGGCTGGCTGCGACCTTTTAAAACAGCCGCGCCGCTTCCCAGCTGTCTCCTGAAGCCAAACGCGGAAGTTCGGCTTTGGCGTTTGGCTTCAGGAGACAGCTGGGAAGCGGCGCGGCTGTTTTAAAAGGTCTCAGCCGGCCTGGGGGGCTTCCCAGCACCCCCCCGAACCCCAAACCCGGGTTCGTGGGGTGCTGGGAAGCCCCCCAGGCCGGCTGTCACCTTTTAAAACAGCCGCGCGGCTTCCCAGCAGTCGCCGAAAGCCGTTTTTTTGCTGGGGTTTTTTTGGTTGCACGGATTAATTGACTTTACATTGTTTTCTATGGGAAACAATGTTTCGTCTTACGAACCTTTCGTCATACGAACCTCCTCCTTGCACCAATTAAGTTCGTATCATGAGGTATTACTGTATATGTATATATGTATATATGTATATGTGTGTATATATATACAGTATATATATTGTTGTGGTTCAGCCTGAGGCTGCTCAGGGACCCGCTGTGTCTCTACTGGCTCCATGCCCAGAGGAGGATGACAGCGAAGAGGAGGGGGCTGAACAGTCAGACGGGGGAGAGGAAAATCAGGAATGGGACGAAGGAGAACAGCATGAGAGCCCCGGGGGGGGCTCTCCCCAGCCAGTAGCTTGGAGTCATTAGGGGATGAAGCACAAGCCGTCATTGACTTGCGACAGAGACGTTCAGATCAAAGAAAGGAGCAATTAAAGAAGTATTATCAGCACTGAATTAGGAACAGCTGGGTTTGGGTGTGGTCCTCCTTAGCAGAGTTTAAAAGGCAGGCAAGCCCTTGAAGCCATGTGGAGTGTTATCAGTTTGGAGTTGCGTTATCCTGTCTTGTTTCTCCGGGTCTCTGTTCCTGGCTTTTGGCCCAGCAGCTTTGGAAGACCCGTGGGAGGTGTAGGTCTGCTATCTACAGCCTCGGCTTGGCAGCAAGAATTCTGTATTGCTGCATGGACTTTTGCCTTCGTGGATATATCTGAAGATACAGCATTTTCCTGTTTGTAAGGACATTTTCTGTTACCTAATATTTTGAGTGTCTGTGCGACGTTTATATATGTTTTTGTAGATTTACATGGGTACAGGTCTGAAGGTCTTGGCATATTCGGGTTTCTTCCTGTGTAAGTTTCAGAGATTCCTGGTGACGTTTCGATGAGGTCCCACTCATCATCTTCAGGCTGGTGCTTTTGTACTTGTGCTCCCTAGCACAAAGCCAAAAACACCAGCCTGAAAGTGACAAGTGGGACCTCGTTGAAATGTCACCAGGAATCTCTGAAACAAGACCTTCATATATATATATATATATATATATATATATATATATATATATGTTAAATGTTTATACATCATCTCTAATTATTTTATAAACATTAAATTTCTATTTCTCTTTGAATCTTACAGACAAAAAGGATGGCAATAAGACCACTTGGGACAATTGAAATAGAAAACAACCTTGAAATGGGAAGAAAACTAAGCAAAAATCAAAATATTTTCCATTTCTTTTAGAAAACCATACGATTCTCCTCCTCCTCCAACAGCTATTAAGACAAGAGAGAGAAAATCAAGAAAGGTTTCAAGATCGAATGAGCAAATTATACTGAACTCAAGGATAGGTGACATGAAAAGTCGAAGGAGATTATTTTTTATTCAGCAAAAAAGGGAGATGTCTGAAAGTCAGTTGAGATGAAAAGGTCAGTAGTATAGCCGTGTAGAACAGATGGGAATGCAGGCGTCTCCCTGTGAAGAAGAAAACGGCTTGAATGAAAGCAGATATATCCACGAATGCAAAACAAGGCATTGTCCATATTTTTGATGAACTCAGCTGTGGAAAAGCATCATAGCTTTGCCTATTGTGGAAAACGAAGAGATTGCAAATCACAGCTGTTTATGCAATGAGCGGCTAGACAGGAGAAAAGCCATGCACACTATCTCAATGTAGCAAAAACCGGTCTGAACAGTGAAGGGAGGCCCTCACAGGATTACCAGCAGTTGAACATCATTTCTTTGAGGAAAGCCTCGAAGAGAGAATTCCAGTCTGGCAAAGTACCAAAGACTCACAATGAAGGCAAAACGTTTGAATGCGCTGACTGTAAAAAAAAATTCAGTCACAATTTCAGTCATGAGACACCAGAGGACTCACACAGGAGAGAAACCCTTTGAATGTCCTGAATGTGGGAAAAAATTTAGTTGCACTTCCAAACTGGTGGAACACCAGAGGACTCACACAGGAGAGAAACCCTTTGAATGTCCTGTCTGTGGGAAAAATTTTAGTCGTATTTCCAACTTGGTGCAACACCAGACGACTCACACAGGAGAGAAACCCTTCGAATGTTCTGACTGTGGGAAAAGTTTTAGTCATAGTTCTCACCTGGTGACACACCAGAGAACTCACACAGGAGAGAAACCCTTTGAATGTCTTGACTGTGGGAAAAGTTTTAATCAAAATTCCAACCTTATGAAACACCAGAGGACTCACACAGGAGAGAAACCCTTTGAATGTCCTGACTGTGGAAAAAGGTTTAGTCGTAATTCCAACCTGGTGAGACATTGGAGGTCTCACACAGGAGAGAAACACTTTGAATGTCCTGAATGTGGGAAACGTTTTAGTGAGAATTTCTCCCTGGTGAAACACCAGAGGACTCACATAGATGAAAAACGTTTTGAATGTCCTGAGTGTGGGGAAAATTTTAATTTCAGTTCCAGCCTGGTTAGACACCAGAGGACTCACACAGGAGAGAAACCTTTTGAATGTCCTCACTGTGGGAAAAGTTTTAGTCGTAACTCCAACCTGGTGCAACATCAGAGGACTCACACGGGAGAGAAACCCTTTGAGTGTCCTGACTGTGGAAAAAGATTTAGTTGCAGTTCCAGCCTGGTGCAACATCAGAGGACTCACACAGGAGAGAAACCCTTTGAATGTCCTCACTGTGGAAAAAGATTTAGTTGCAGTTCCAGCCTGAGGCTACACCAGAGGACTCACACAGGAGAGAAACCCTTTGACTGTTCTGAATGTGGAAAAAGATTTAGTTGCAGTTCCCACCTCGTGATACACCAGAGGACTCACACAGGAGAGAAACCCTTTGAATGTCCTGACTGTGGGAAAAGTTTTAATCAAAATTCCAGCCTTGTGATACACCAGAGGATTCACACAGGAGAGAAACCCTTTGAATGTCCTCACTGTGGAAAAAGATTTAGTTGCAGTTCCAGCCTGGTGCAACATCAGAGGTTTCATACAGGAGAGAAACCCTTTGAATGTCCTCACTGTGGAAAAAGATTTAGTTGCAGTTCCCACCTGGTGCAACACCAGAGGACTCACACAGGAGAGAAACCTTTTGAATGTCCTGACTGTGGGAAAAGTTTTAGTCACAAGTCCCACCTGGTGCAACACCAGAGGACTCACACAGGAGAGAAACCTTTTGAATGTCCTGACTGTGGGAAAAGTTTTAGGGATTATTCCCACCTGGTGAAGCACCAGAGGACTCACAGGGGAAAAACTTTTTGAATGTCCTCACTGTGGGAAAGATCTTAGTAATAATTCCAACCTGGTGCAAAACCAGGACTCACACAGGAAGGAGAACAAAGTAGGAAGGAAGAAGGTAAGGGAGGCTAGTAACATGAAATATAGAAGGAAAACTGATGGGAGATAAAAATAACAGTGCAAATTTAGTATATTTCTTTTTGATACAGTAATACAAACTTAATTGGTTCCCGGAGGAGGTTCGTATGGCGAAAAGTTCGTAAGACGAAACAATGTTTCCCGTAGGAAACAATGTAAAATCAATTAACAAAAAAACCCCGCGAAAACGGCGCTCCGCTGGGCACCGTCGCCCAGCTGTCACCTTTTGAAACAGCCGGGCGCTTCTCAGCATTCCCCGAATGCCGAACCCGGAAGTTCGGCAAAGGTTCAGGTTCGGGAGGCCGCCGAGAAGCCCCGCCGCCCGGCTGTCGCCTTTTAAAACAGACGGGGGGCTGAAGTTCAGCAAAAGTTCGGGTTCAGCGTTCGGGTTCGGGAGGACGCTGAGAATTTTCGCCGCCCGGCTGTCAGCTTTGCAAAAGAGCCGTGGAGCTGTTTGCCGGTCGGGAGGCTCAAACGGAGGTGGGGAATCCCAATAAGGGATTCCATGGGCGGAGCTTTGACATCACGAAGACATCCTTCCTGGAATCCACGTTTCGGCCGGCCAGGAAGGACGTCTTCGTGGCATCAAAGCTGTTTGTGCCTTTATTCCTTACTTTATGATCTATGAGAGTAGAGTACTATTCGAGCTACCACTTTCCGAACCTAAGTCTACGGATTTGCAAGTTCTGGGGAAGGGGCGAATCCAGCAGTCTTTTTAAAGACAGGCTCAGTCCTATGCGGATTGGACAGCGAGCAACCCACGTGACTGCTGTACCCGCTCAGCATACGAGAAGAGGCGTTCAGGTAAGCAATCAACGCCTAATCTCCAGGAGATAGGTTCAAATACACAAAGATCTTGACAAATTTGAATATTGGGCTCTATCAAATAAAGTGAAATTTAATGGTTAAAAAAGTAAGGTTCTACATTTAGGCAAAAACCCCCAAAATGAACAGGTACAGTATATGTGGTATATTGTTCAACAATAGTAACTGTGTGAGGGATCTTGGTGTCCTAGTGGACAACTATTTAAATATGAGCCAGCACTGTGCAGCAGCTGCAAAAAAAGTCAACATGGTTTTAAGTTACATTAACAGAGGGATAGAATCAAGATTATATGAAGTGTTAATACCACTTTATAATGCCTTGGTAAGCCCACACTTGGAATACTGCATTTAGTTTGGGCCACCATAATGCAAAAAGGATGTTGAAACTCTAGAAAAAGTACAGAGGAGAGCAACAAAAATGATTGGGACTGGAGGCTAAAATATATGAAGAACAGTTGCAGGAACTAGGTATGTATAGTTTAATGAAAAGAAGGACCAAGGGTGACATGAAAGCAGTGTTCCAATATCTCAGGGGTTGCCACAAAGAAGAGGGAGTCAATCTATTCTCCAAAGCACCTGAGTGTAGAACAAAAAGCAATGGGTAGAAACTAAACAAGGAGAGAAGTAATTTATAACTAAGGAGAAATTTCCTGACAGAACTATAAACCAGTGGAAGAGATTGTCTCCAGAAGTTTTGAATGCTCCAACACTGGAAGTTTGTAACAAGATATTGGATAATCATTTGTCTGAAATAGTGTAGGGTGTCCTGCCTAAGTAGGTACCGTGTTTCCACGAAAATAAGACGGACCCTGAAAGTAAGGCAAGTCAGAGGTTTTGCAGAATTTTTTAATATAAGGCACCCCCTGAAAATAAGGCGTAGTGGTGGAAAAACATACGGTACCGTAATATGCTTCCTTTCTTCCTCCCCCCTCCCTCCCCCATGCCTGGTTTTACTTAACCCCAAAACTGAGCTGCTTCATGGCTCACAGGACCTCTGCCGCCGCACATCTTACCACTGTGTCTTCTGTTGGCCGCCGCGGTGGCAGAAGGTGCAATCTGGGCAGCAGCGGCCAAGGCTCAGCCCCCTCGCCGGACCCGTCTTTTTTCAGCACCAGCGTCACTTGGGGAGGAGCCCTCGGTGGCCCTGGCCGTGCCTCCAGATCCGGAGGCAGAAGACTGCCCGATGGATGGGCGGCTACCCACCTGCAGCAGCAAAGTGGGCTGACAGTTTGGGCTAGTCAGCATCGGGAGCTGTTCCTCCGATGCCAACGCCGATTATGCTGCTGCAGATTTCGCTACCGCCGGGCCTCTCAGCTGTCTGGCGGCCCATGTGTCTTCTGTCGGTCATGGCGCCGCCCCCCAAAAAAGATGGGGCTGACGAGGGAGCTGAGCCTTGGTCGTCGCTGCCCAGATTGCAACTCCTGCCCCCGCGGCGGCCAACAGAAGACACGTGGGCCACCAAACAGCTGAGGGGCCCGGTGGCGAAATCGGAGGCAGCAATATTGGTGGCAGCGGGGCAGTAAGGCTCTTCAAGTGGAGTGTACCAATGCTCCAAGAATTAAGGGGGAAGGATCGGAATATAAGGCACCCCGCGAAAATAAGACGTAGCACAACTTTTGGAGCAAAAATTAGTATAAGACAGTCTCTTATTTTCGGGGAAACACGGTATTTGGACTAATAAAAACCCAAGGACCCTTCCAATTCTGTTGTTCTAATGTTGTTGTTATTGTTGTTATTATTATTATTATCCTGGTTGTCAGTTAGCCATATAGTTTGATGGGCTATGCTTTTTTGCTTTTTGTTTTTGACACATCCTTTTGGAAACCTTTCTTGTACCATATCGGCCATCACTCCCTCTTTCCTAGACCCCATTTTCTAAACCCTGCTGCATACTGTTCCTCTCTCTGGAGACTTCCTTGCAGGTCAATTAACAGAGGAACATGGCATTTAGCAGATCTAAAATTTCTTCCTTCAGGTATGCTGGTTGCTCTTGGATGCGGCCCACAGCAGTTAAGTTACCTCCGTTAGAGTGTCTAGCCTAGTGGTGGTACCATGTAATAAATCCTTTAGAGCTTTGGGAAATCAGTTTTCAAGTTTTGGGATATAGAGAGTTTTGATTTCCATTGAGAGTCGCCCTTTACAAATATGATTGTGTCATTCTGTAAACCAGAGTTTCCCAACCGGTGTGCCGCGGCACACTAGTGTGCCGCGAGATACCGTCAGGTGTGCTGCGGCAAGAGGCGGCGGAGGAGAGTGGGCGGATCGGGCGGGCAATGGGGCAGGGCGGAGAAGCCAGGGGCGCGTTTGGCCGGAGGCACCTACTGCCGCACCTCCCTGCCCCTGCCTCCCCACGGTGCCTCTGACCAAACGCGCCTCTGGCTTCTCCGCCCTGCCCCATTGCCCGCCCGATCCGCCCACTCTCCTCCGCCGCCGCCTCCTGCCTTGGGGCGAGCAATCCGGGAGTCCGGGACTATGTGGCTTTGCGCCATGAAGAGAAAACGGCCGACTTTTCCCTGCTGCCGTTTTCTCTTCATGGCCCAAAGCCACACAGTCCCGGACTCCCGGATCGCTCGCTTCTCCGGTCAGCAAAGCCATCTTCCCAGGAAAGCGCCGCGCTGGCCGGAGAAGCGAGCGATCCGGGAGTCCGGGACTGTGTGGCTTTCGGCCGGGCTAACGAGAGGCGGCGCGAGGCCAGGCGCTGGGGACGTCTGGGAGGGCGAGGAGGCTGATGGCTGCTGCGCACTCCACTCTCTCTCCAGCTCTCTCTCGTTCTTTCTTTTTCTCTCTGTTGCTGGCGTGGTGAATGAGAGAGAAAGAGAGAGAGAGAAAAAGGAGGGGAGAGAGAATGAGAGAAAGAAAGAAAGAGAAAGAGAGGGAAAGAAAGCAAGAGAGAGAGAGAAAGAAAGGGGGGAAGGAGGGAGAGGGAAAGACATAGAGGGAGGGAAGGAGGGAGAGAGAAAGAGAGCAAAAAAGAAAGGAAGAAGGAAAGAGGGATGGAGGGAAAGAAGGGAAGGAAGGAAGAGAGAGAAAGAGGGAGGGAGAAATAGAGTGAAATGGAGGAAGAGATATTTTTTTTGTCCAAACTTTTCTTTAGCCCCCCCGCCCCCCCCCCTTCAGTGTTCCCCAGAATTTTGAAAACATGAATAATGTGCCGCGGCTCAAAAAAGGTTGGGAAACACTGCTGTAAACCTTCATGAACATTTACAATTGAGAGAGTCCAGAAATATTTCACAAAAGTCCACCACTCCTCTGCTCACAACAGAATACCTTATTCCACCAGAGTTGAAATTTTGGGCTTAGGAAATTTAGAGGTATGTCGCCTTCGATCTGATCTAAATGTAGTTCATCAAATCACCTGCCATAATGTTTTACCTGTCAATGAATACCTCAGCTTCAATTGCAACAACACACAAGCACACAATAGACTGAAACGCAATGTAAACGCCTCGAAACACCGCTGCAGAAAATACAACTTCAGCAACAGAGTGATCAATGAAGTACTTGAGTCTAGTTTCTTCCCCAAACCCCAAAAACTTTAACCTAAAGTCGACCTCACCCCTTTCCTAAGAGGTCCCTGTCCTATTGTCCAAATTTACCTATATCTATTTTGCTTTTAGGTTTATACCTGTTATGTTTTGACTAATAAATAAAATTAAAAGATGTCCTTAAACAAATCAATATAGGGGAAAAATTCCCCTCCCCATTTTGTGTATGCAGGTCTCTTAGATATGTATGTTTTGTACTTTGTACATTGGGTTGTTTTAAATCAATTAAAAATATAAATTTAGGACTTATTTACATACATACATACATACATACATACATACATACATACATACATACATACATACATACATTCTATACCGCCCAGTCCCAAAGGGACTGCCGCTCAGACACTATACTTTTCCGCCCACACGGAAAAAAAATTGAGAGGGAACGTTGGTGGGGGCAGTCCTAATATCTGGAGGGAGTTGATATTCCTGTTATCATATAAACGTTATCATATAAACATATAAAATAAAAATATGTCCTTAAACAAATTAATATAGGGGGAAAATTCCCCTCCCCATTTTGTGTATGCTGGTCTCTTAGATATGTATGTTTGGTATTTTGTACATTGGGTTGTTTTAAATCAATTAAAAATATATTTTTAAAAAAATAAAATAAATATAGAGCTCAGCACATATCTAATCTTGGTAAGCCAAATAGCATCATATTTAACTTGGTTCACTTTCAAAGGTCAGTTGCTAGAAGTGAAAAACGATTTGACAGCATTTATACAGTGAAAACATCTTGCAAACACCTTAGATAGCAACGGGACGAGTGTTTTTCTGCCGCTATCAGGAGATGGCAGTCAGATAAATAACATCTGTGCCTGAAACGTGGATAATAGAAGAGTTTTAAACCATCGAGTACCGAATTGCTAGAAAAGATCAGAGGAGAGAAGAAACAGGAACTTCCTCTACCGGAAGACCCATGGGAGGAAGGAGGGGTGCAGAGCGGCTTTTGTGCTCTTCCGAGGACAGAAGCAGCAGCTGGAAGGTGAGTTGGAGGCAGGTGGGGGGAGAGTCCGGGAGCAAGTCGGGCTGTTTGGTTTCCTCCACGGCCTGGAAGCAGAGAAGCAAGGGGGCTGAAGCGTGTCAGGTGCTGGTGCTGCAGGTTCCTCCCCTGCCCAAATTTAAGCCCCCTGTTGCTGTACGCTGTGAAACTGGTGGCTGCAATTTTCTGCTGGTGGGAAGATTGGAAAAGTCTCAAGTTAAGGTTGATTCTTTGGGAATGGCTTCCCTGCAGTTGTGGGTGCTCCATCACTGGGGGTTGTGAGAGAGGTGGAAGGGACCTTGCGGGTCTTCTCTTCCGACGCCCTGCGGAAGCAGGAGACTCAATCCCATTTCAGGCAATTGGTTCATTTTTCTCAGTGTCAGGAAGAATCTCCTTAGTTGTAGGCTTCTTTTCTCCTGGATTGGTTTCCATTCATTGCTTCTTGTCTTGCCTTCGGGTGAATTGCAAAATAAGTTGACCCCCTTCTTCTTGACCCCACAAGTGTTGAAAGATGACTCTCATTTCATACCCAGTCCTTCCTTTCACTGGACTAGACATACCCAATTTCTGCAACCCTTCTTATATCTTTTAGCCTCCAGCCCCCTAATCATCCCTATTTCTCCGCTCAGTGTCCTTGGAGAGGAGTGGCATACAAGTCTAATGAATTGAATTGAATTCCCTTCTCCGCTCTCTTTATAGAGTCTCTACTAACCTTTTATATATATAAAATTTTATATATATCAATGACATATTTTTTGCTGAAAATTTAAAATTAAGGGAGACTAGGATGGCACCATTTCAGCCTTGTTCCGGCCTCATCAGCTAGCCACACCCTTACTTGGATTATATATATACATATATATATATATATATATATATATGTAGATTGTTCTGAGTTCGGGTTTTGCCCCATGTAATATTTTGAGTGTCTATGCGACGTTTCGGTGAAATCACATTCTCCATCATCAGGCTGAAGTTGTAAGCTTCGTGCTGCTGTAGATATAGTATCCCTCTAATATATATAGTGGCAATCAAAACTAGTTACAGTAATCCTAAATGTGATTTTACTAAAGCATTATAATTTTTTTAGAATATTTTAAATTGATTATGTTACCTGGATTTAGATGTGTTTTATACACTGTGTTTTTTACTCAAATGTTGTGAGTTTTTGTTGGCTAAGTGTACAGCCTACTTTTTTTCTCTGATTAATTTCATTTTGTTGGAAAGGGCCCAGTTTTCAAATCTATAGATAGTGAAGTCCAAAGTCCACAAGGAAAGTCTGAGGTTCACAGTCCAAAAACCCAATCCACAGTTCAAAATATAGGATGCAGCAAAGCTGGGAAGATGCACACCAAAAGAAGGAGGTGTTCCCAAGAAACACACTTTTTCCCCAGCATCTGGTTAAATCAGTCTTCCACAGCTGTTCCTTGTGTGGAAAAGTGGAGCTGCTTCCTCTCAAGCAGCCTTGCTGACCTCTTTGCCTCCCTCCAGTCTGCTTTCTTCTCTAAAGAGGCTTTATGGATTTGTGATTCAATTAAAAACATTGTGAACTTAGGGAATTGTGAATTTGACAAAATGGAAGCCTGTCTTTATGAAGAAGTCGCTGGGATGTTACCGTATATACTCAACTATAAGTCGCTCCAATTATAAACACCTACTTTTTCCACAAAAACTGGGAAAATTTATTGACTTCAGTATAAGTCGAGTGTGGAAATTGCAGCGACTACTGGCAATTTATAAAAATGGAAACCAATAAAATTACATCAATTGAGGCATCATTAGATTAAATGTTTTAGAATATTTATTTCAAAGAAAACCAGTAAACTAGCTCTGTAAGTTTAAAAGAGGGTAAACAGGTATATGTCCCCCCAAGGCAGGTATAGGCAAAAAAAAAATGCAAGTAATTACCAATGTTCCCTCTAATTTTTTTTCCGGGGTGGGCGGAAAAGTATATTGTCTGAGCAGCATAGAAAAATAAATTAAATAAATAAATAAACAAAGGGGAAAAATTCTGGGTACCTCTCCTATTTCTCCCCCTTTTCTCTCGCATTTCTTTCTCATTTATCCCTCTTCCTTTTTCTCTCATTCCTTCCCTCTCTCACTTCTCTCTTTTTCCATCCCTGTCTCTTCCTCCCTTTTGTGTGTGTGTGTGTGTGTGTGTGTGTGTGCAAACTCTTGAACCATTTCCAAAAACAGGTGAGGCCTGGGGGGTTTTGTCCTCTGTTATTACTTGGGTGCTTTTTATCATATGCTTTAAATCAAGAATCATTTCTCTATCTCTTTTGTTTCTCTCTCTTTCCTCTAATTCTCTGCCTCAATAATTTTCTCATTTCTCTTTTTTTCTTCCCTTTTTGCACTAATTTCTCTCTCTTTCTCCCACTCTTCCTCCCCTCTCTTGCCCCCTCTTTCTCTCCCCCCCCTCTTGCTCCCTTTCTCTCTCTCCCCCCTTTCTCTCTTCCCCCTCTTCCTACCTGTTTAACAGTGGCCAGCTCCATCTTGAGGAGGGCTGCCGCCATCTTGTACCGGGATTGGGTGGTGGAGGGGACTTGGCCGGGTACAAGTCTGAAGGTCTTGACATATTCGGGTTTCTTCCTGTGTAAGTTTCAGAGATTCCTGGTGACGTTTTGACGAGGTCCCACTCATCATCTTCAGGCTGGTGCTTTTGGCCTTGTTCACCCTAGCACAAAGCCAAAAGCACCAGCCTGAAAGTGATGAGTGGGACCTCGTTGAAATGTCGCCAGGAATCTCTGAAACATACACCGGGAAGAAACCTGAATATGCCGAGACCTTCATATATATATATATATATATTCTTTTTTCACATTATCTGTAATTATTTTATAAACATTAAATTTCTATTTTTCTTCGAATTTTATAGACAAAGAGCATGGCAATAAGACCACTCGGGACAATTGAAATAAAAACCAAACTTGAAAAGGGAAGAAAATGAAGCGAAAATCAAAATATTTTCCATTTCTTTTAGAAAACCATACGATTCTCCTCCTCCTCCAGCAGCTGTTAAGACAAGAGAGAGAAAATCAAGAAACATTTCAAGCTCGAATAAGCAAATTATACACAACTCAAGGATAGGTGACATGAAAAGTCAAAGGAGATTATTTTTCATGCAGCAAACAAGGGAGATATCTGAAAGTCAGTTGAGATGAAAAGGTCAGTAGTATAGCCGTGTAGAGCAGAGAGGAATGCAGGCGTCTCCCTGTGAGGAAGAAAACGGCGTGAATTAAAGCCCCACTAAACAAGGCATTGTCCATATTTTTGATGAACTCAGCTGTGGAAAAGCATCATAGCTTTGCCTATTGTGGAAAACGAAGAGATTACAAATCACAGCTATTTATGCAATGAGCGGCTAGACAGGAGAAAAGCCATGCACACTATCTCAATGTAGCAAAAACCGGTCTGAACAGTGAAGGGAGGCCCTCACAGGAATTCCAGCAGTTGAACATCATTTCTGTGAGGAAAGCCTCGAAGAGAGAATTCCAGTCTGGCAAAGTACCGAAGACTCACAATGAAGGCAAAACGTTTGAATGCGCTGACTGTGTAAAAAAAATTCAGTCACAATTTCAGTCATGAGACACCAGAGGACTCACACAGGAGAGAAACCCTTTAAATGTCCTGAATGTGGGAAAAAATTTAGTTGCACTTCCAAACTGGTGCAACACCAGAGGACTCACACAGGAGAAAAACCATTTGAATGTCCTGACTGTGGGAAAAATTTTAGTTGTATTTCCAACTTGGTGCAACACCAGAGGACTCATACGGGAGAGAAACCCTTTGAATGTTCTGACTGTGGAAAAAGATTTAGTCATAATTCCACCCTTTTGAAACATCGGAGGACTCACACAGGAGAGAAACCCTTTGAATGTCCTGACTGTGAAAAAAGGTTTAGTTGCAGTTCCAGCCTGGTGCTACACCAGAGGACTCACACAGGAGAGAAACCTTTTGAATGTCTTGACTGTGGGAAAAGTTTTCATCAAAGTTCCAACCTGGTGCAACACCAGAGGTCTCACACAGGAGAGAAACCCTTTGAATGTCCTGAATGTGGGAAACGTTTTAGTGAGAATTTCTCCCTGGTGAAACACCAGAGGACTCACACAGATGACAAAAGTTTTGAATGTCCTGAGTGTGGGAAAAAATTTAATTTCAGTTCCAGCCTGGTGAGACACCAGAGGACTCACACAGGAGAGAAACCTTTTGAATGTCCTGACTGTGGGAAAAGTTTTAGTCGTAATTCCAACCTGGTGCAACACCAGAGGACTCACACGGGAGAGAAACCCTTTGAGTGTCCTGACTGTGGGAAAAGTTTTAGTCATAGTTCTCACCTGGTGACACACCAGAGAACTCACACAGGAGAGAAACCCTTTGACTGTTCTGACTGTGGAAAAAGATTTAGTTGCAGTTCCAGCCTGATGCTACACCAGAGGACTCACACAGGAGAGAAACCCTTTGACTGTTCTGAATGTGGAAAAAGATTTAGTTGCAGTTCCCACCTCGTGATACACCAAAGGACTCACACAGGAGAGAAACCCTTTGAATGTCCTGACTGTGGGAAAAGTTTTAATCAAAATTCCAGCCTTGTGAAACACCAGAGGACTCACACAGGAGAAAAACCCTTTGAATGTCCTCACTGTGGAAAAAGATTTAGTTGCAGTTCCAGCCTGGTGCAACATCAGAGGTTTCATACAGGAGAGAAACCCTTTGAATGTCCTCACTGTGGAAAAAGATTTAGTTGCAGTTCCCACCTGGTGCAACACCAGAGGACTCACACAGGAGAGAAACCCTTTGAATGTCCTGACTGTGGGAAAAGTTTTAGTCAGAAGTCCCACCTGGTGCAACACCAGAGGACTCACACAGGAGAGAAACCTTTTGAATGTCCTGACTGTGGGACAAGTTTTAGGGATTATTCCAACCTGGTGAAGCACCAGAGGACTCACAGGGGAAAAACTTTTTGAATGTCCTCACTGTGGGAAAGATCTTAGTAATAATTCCAACCTGGTGCAAAACCAGGACTCACACAGGAAGGAGAGCGAGAAACGGTGGAGGGAAGGGAAGGAGACAGAGGGAGGCTAGTAACATGAAATATAGAAGGAAAACTGATGGGAGACAAAAATAACAGTCGGGAGCTGTTCCTCTGATGCCAAGGCCGATTTCGCTGCTTGCAGATTTCGCTACCACCAGGCCTCTCAGCTGTCTGGCGGCCCATGTGTCTTCTGTCAGTCATGGCACCGCCCCCCAAAAAGATGGGTCCGGCGAGGGGGCTGCCCAGATTGCACCTCCTGCCCCCGCGGCGGCCAACAGAAGAAACGTGGGCAGCCAAACAGCTGAGGGGTCCGGTGGCGAAATCGGCGGCCTCAATATTCGCGGCAGCGGGGCAGTAAGGCTCTTCAATTGGAGTGTACCAACGCTCCAAGAATTAAGGGGGAAGGATCGGAATAAAAGGCAGCCCGCGAAAATAAGACGTAGCACAACTTTTGGAGCAAAAATTAGTATAAGACAGTCTCTTATTTTCGGGGAAACACGGCAGTTGGACTAATAAAAATCCAAGGACCCTTCCAATTCTGTTGTTCTAATGTTGTTATTGTTATTATTATTATTATCCTGTTTGTCAGTTAGCCATATAGTTTAATGGGCTATGCTTTTTGCTTTTTCTTTTTGACACATCCTTTTGGAAACCTTTCTTGTACCATATAAGCCATCACTCCCTCTTTCCTAGACCCCATTTTCTAAACCCTGCTGCATACTGTTCCTCTCTCTGGAGACTTCCTTGCAGGTCAATTAACAGAGGAACATGGCATTTAGCAGATCTAAAATTTCTTCCTTCAGGTATGCTGGTTGCTCTTGGATGCGGCCCACAGCAGTTAAGTTACCTCCGTTAGAGTGTCTAGCCTAGTGGTGGTACCATGTAATAAATCCTTTAGAGCTTTGGGAAATCAGTTTTGAAGTTTTGGGATATAGAGAGTTTTGATTTCCATTGAGAGTCGCCCTTTACAAATATGATTGTGTCATTCTGTAAACCTTCATGAACATTTACAATTGAGAGAGTCCAGAAATATTTCACAAAAGTCCACCACTCCTCTGCTCACAACAGAATTGAAATTTTGGGCTTAGGAAATTTAGAGGTATGTCGCCTTCGATCTGATCTAAATGTAGTTCATAAAATCACCTGCCATAATGTTTTACCTGTCAATGAATACATCAGCTTCAACTGCAACAACACACAAGCACACAATAGACTGAAATTGAAGGTAAACGCCTCGAAACACTGCTGCAGAAAATACGACTTCAGCAACAAAGTGGTCAATGAACTACCTGAGTCTGGTTTCTTCCCCAAACCCCCAAA
Source organism: Erythrolamprus reginae (assembly GCF_031021105.1). Classification (NCBI taxonomy): domain Eukaryota; kingdom Metazoa; phylum Chordata; class Lepidosauria; order Squamata; family Dipsadidae; genus Erythrolamprus; species Erythrolamprus reginae. Next base: position 28,838,792 of record NC_091951.1, on the reverse strand, counting down.
AATTTAACCTAAAGTCGACCTCACCCCTTTTCTAAGAGGCCCCTGTCCTATTGTCCAAATTTACCTATATCTATTTTGCTTTTAGGTTTATACCTGTTATCATGTATACGTTTTGACTAATAAATAAAATAAAGTCTACGGAGAGGGGCGGCATACAAATCTAAATAATAAATAAATAAATAAAAATATGTCCATAAAAAATTAATATAGGGGAAAAATTCCCCTCCCCATTTTGTGTATGTTGGTCTCTTAGATATGTATGTTTGGTATTTTGTACATTGGGTTGTTTTAAATCAATTAAAAATATATTTTTAGAAAAATAAAATAAATATAGAGCTCAGCACATATCTAATCTTGGTAAGCCAAATAGCATCATATTTCACTTGGTTCACATTCAAAGGTCAGTTGCTAGAAGTGAAAAACGACTTGACAGCATTTATACAGTGAAAACATCTTGCAAACACCTTAGGTAGAGACGGGACAAGAGTGCTTTTCTGCCGCTATCAGGAGATAGCAGTCAGATTAGTAACATCTGTGCCTGAAACGTGCATAATAGAAGAGTTTTAAACCATCGAGTACCGATTTGCTAGAAAAGATCAGAGGCGAGAAGAAACAGGAACTTCCTCTACCGGAAGACCCATTGGAGGAAGGAGGGGTGCAGAGCGGCTTTTGTGCTCTTCCGAGGACAGAAGCAGCAGCTGGAAGGTGAGTTGGAGGCAGGTGGGGGGAGAGTCCGGGAGCAAGTCAGGCTGTTTGGTTTCCTCCACGGCCTGGAAGCAGAGAAGCAAGGGGGCTGAAGCGTCTCAGGTGCTGTTGCTGCAGCTTCCTCCCCTGCCAAAATTTAAGCCCCCTGTTGCTGTACGCTGTGAAACTGGTGGCTGCAATTTTCCGCTGGTGGGAAGATTGAAAAAGTCTCAAGTTAAGGTTGATTCTTTAGGAATGGCTTCCCTGCAGTGGTTGTGGGTTGCTCCATCACTGGGGGTTGTGAGAGAGTTGGAAGGGACCTTGCGGGTCTTCTCATCCGACGCCCTGCGGAAGCAGGAGACTCAATCCCATTTCAGGCAATTGGTTAATTTTTCTCAGTGTCAGGAAGATTCTCCTTCGTTGTAGGCTTCTTTTCGCCTGGTTGAAGTCCAAAGTCCACAAGGAAACTCTTGAGGTTCCTCTCATGCAGCCTTGCTGACCTCTGTGCCTCCCTCCAGTCTGCTTTCTTCTCTAAAGAGGCTTTCTGGATTTGTGATTCAATTAAAAACATTGTGAACTTTAGGAATTGTGAATTTGACAAAACGGAAGCGTGTGTTTATGAAGAACTCGCTGGGATGTTAAAACACATTCATGAAGAGTTTAAAAATTGTCTTTTGGACTTTAGAGGTGGAAAGAAAACAGAAAAGAAGCTGGAATATAAGGAACACTTAGAATTAACAATGGTGGGAAATGAAGATGAAGAAAAAGAAAACTACAAAGATGAAAAGAACTGAAGGGGAAAAACAGATTGATAAATACACTGAGATTTACAGTGAAGAAAAATGAAAAGGAACTTGAAAATAAAAGATAGTTTGATGATTATATTGCGATTTATGATAATTACACTGGGATTGCCAGTGACAAGGAAAACAAAACAAGAGGGGAATATTACTATCAGAAGATGTGGTTTTAAAATAAGGGGGTAATAGGGAGGAGGGGTAGTGGGAAGAGATTAAGAGGGATTGAGAATATACATACAGAAATAATATATTCAAAAGGGAGAAAAGGAGTTGGGGAAGTTATTGGTACAAAAATAAAAGAAAAAGAAAAGGTTAAAAGAGTGGTATTGGAAGGGAAATATTTATAATAATGGAATATTTGAGAGATTAAAAGAGAATGGATGATTGATGGTGGAATGTGATATAATTTTTTTACAATTATTATACCTAATTGTGTTAACAATATTAGCTATTCATAAAGGTTTTTTGAAAGTCCGTGAAGACCTGGCTTTGCCATCAGTCCTGGGCGCCGTGAATATTACCATCTTTCACAGCAAAATTGTATTGATTTGATAAGTGTGTGTGTTAGATCGACTGGATTGAGCATAAATGTGTATTATGGGATTTTATGGTTTATAATTTTAGTGTGTTTCATTTTAATACTGACTTCTTTCAATACAATATTGTATTGTTTTATATTATTGTAAGCCGCCCTGAGTTCTACGGGATTGGGCAGCATAGAAGTCAAATACATATATACAGACACATTAAAAAATTTAACTAATTGAATTAAAAATTGATGCTAACAAGGAAGAAAGAAGAAAGAAGAAAAGGGAAATAAATTGGACTATAGTAGGTCAATTTTTGGAAGGATATATAATTTGGACAATTACTAGCCTTTTTTATAAGATTTGTTTTCTATAAGATTTTTCTTACCTAAAAACCAGATTTAATATTTAAAGGATTCACATGATTACTGATATTTTTAGTATGATATCAGATCTGTATAATCAATCTTTTTTTTAAGCTTTTATTGAAAAGTTATACAAACAATGATACATACAGAAAATAGAGAGATATTTTAGTTTCTCTTTCCTTGCTTATTTTACTTTATATACATTTTTACATCAATATTTTTAAAGGTTTTTATATAAGTTTATATAACTTATAAGTTGGATTTTTTGTTTTCTGGAATTTAAAATGTTAACAGCTAAGGGATGGAATAGTAATGAGCAGAATTGTATTTGTTTACATATAGAGAATGAGTTAAAACAAAATTTTTAAAAGTTAGAATGTTGGAAGGGAGATATGAAACGGGAGAAGAAATTAAAAATGTAGATCACCTAGAAATGATCGAACTAAAAAAAAAGTGACGATCAAAGATACCAATTGAGGAGAGGGAGAAATATGGCCTAAAATAAGAGGCATAAGAGATCATGACTATTTTTGGAAGTTAAGTCATAGCGATTACCGTAATTAGGAAAAAATATTTTTGTAACGTATTTCAATGTCCATGTTCTGTTATTTTGCATATGTAATTGGAGTGAAAAAATAAAAAATCTTTGCCTAAAAAAAATAAAATTAGAGGTGGTAGATCCAGGTGACAAAAATAGGAAGAAGGAGGCAGCATTAGAGCAATAGTAGACATACCTGGAAGAATAAATTTAAAATATAAATAGAGATAAAGGGAAAGATATAAGTTTAAGAAATAGTTTTGTTGCTATATTGTTAGTCTGTTAACCACAAAATGGATTGTGATTAGATATACTGAGGGAAGGATAAGAGGGAGAATGAAGAAGTAGAAAGGGAGAGAGAGAGGAGGAAAGTAGGAGAGAGGGATAAGGAAGGTAGTGAGGGAAGAGAAGGAGATAGAAGGAGGGGCATAGAACAAAATATTACTGGTATTGGAGTTTGGCAGCTCTGTGTGACGTCAGCTGGTCTCTTTAGGGGGAAAAACTTGAAAATACAGAAACTCTGGTTGCAGTGCAAGCAATTAATAACTTCTCACATTCGGAAGAGTTTCTGTACCATACAAGGTTTTTTTATGTAGAGACCAGCGGAGAGACACACAGAGCTGCTAAACTCCAGTACAGGCAAGACACCCCTCTCATGTTCAACCCCGTCCTTCCCCCTCTCCTCCACCCCAACTGCCCTGCCCCCCCCCAAATTGCGACCCACCATGAGACAGGACCCTTTCTTATCTTTGGGGAAGCACAATATCTATAATTATGTAATTTACCCCCAGCAGTGCAAGATATATTTGATGATAGTCCTTTGTATTGCTAAGAATGCTTGATTGACCTAATTAAACAACTGAATTTGAATTGATATTTGAAAAAGAAAAAGTTACGGTTCAAATGGATATTTGAACATGGATCTCGATAGTTTGCTATGAATCATAAATAATTTAAGTGATTAGTATTGGGGCAAGTTTGATTTTTCATTGTTTATTTATGTATATATATGTATGTATGTATGTATGTATGTATGTATATGTCAAATGTTTTTTTAGCTGGAATTACAGAATATAGTTGTCGGCTATAAATAAATTAATTGCCTTGAAATGGTGCTGGGTTGGACCTAGAGTCAAAAAGGAGCTGTGACGTTCCTTCAATATACCAGGGTGATCCGACATAAAAAAACAAACAAACATATATGTGTGTGTGTGTGTGTATATATATATATATATATGTTTTTTCTTATGTCGGATGTATATATATATATATATATATACATACACACACAATGTTCCCTCGATTTTCGCAGGTTTCAAAGTTCGCGAAAAGTCTATACCCTGATTTTTTTTAAATTTCAATTTAAAAGTACTTTGCGGGTTTTTTCCCTATACCATGGTTTTTCCCGCCCGATGACATCATATGTTCGCCTTAGAACAAGGACAGAAACACCAGCCTGAAGATGACGAGTGAGACCTCGTCGAAACGTCGCCAGAAATTTCCAAATCCTACACGGGAAGAAACCCGAATATACCAAGACCGTCATATATATATATATATATATATATATATATATATACACACATACATATACATACATATATATATATATATAAGCAATCTACATGCATATACCCGTGAAAATCTACGAAAACAAATATATATATATATATATGTCACATGTTTTTTTGCTGAATTTGAATATTAAGGGAGATTAGGATAGATCTATTTGGGCCTTATTTTGGCCTCATCAGCTAGCCATACCCACTGGGACTTGAACCTGCAACCTTTGCCTTGTAAGGAAGAGAATTATCCTCTTGCAGCTCCAACTACTCAGTATATCACCCCTAATCCACAATCATTAACTAATCAGCATACCTCAGTTAAATCAACGACCCCAGGTGTTACCCCACTGACTCACCAGGAAGTTTCTACACAGCAGGCAATTGCTGAGCAATGAAACCACACACAGGCACCAGTATTTATAGAAGGAAGGCAGCTCAGATCTCGCTGTGTTTGCCCTAGAACAAGGACAGAAGCACCAGCCTGAAGATGATGAGTGGGACCTCGTCGAAATGTTTTCGTAGATTTTCACAGATATATGTATGTAGAGTGTTCTGAGTTCGGGTTTTGCCCCGTGTAATATTTTGAGTGTCTATGTGACGTTTCGGTGAAATCACATTCACCATCATCAGGCTGAAGTTGTAAGCTTTGTGCTGCTGTAAATATAGTTTCTTTGCAACTGCCATTTGTTCCTTATAAATAGTGGTGGGGGTGGAGATTTGGTTTGAATGTAGCAAATAGATTGGGTGGCTATGTTTTAATGATTTGATTGGTTGGTGAAATCACATTTAATTGAAGGATTGACATGGTGATGTTTTTTTGTTTAGGGCTGGTTTCCAAATTTCTGGTAGGTGGGACGTGTCATCTCGTTTGTTGCTGTTGTTGTTGTTGTTGTTGTTATTATTATTATTATTATTATTATTATTTAGATTTGTATGCCGCCCCTCTCCGCAGACTCGGGGCGGCTCACAGCAATAATAATACAATGTAAACAAATCTAAATTTAAAATATTTAAAAAAGAACCCCGTTGTACTAACAAACACACACACAAACATACCATGCATAAATTGTACATGCCCGGGGGAGGTGTTTCAGTTCCCCCATGCCTGACGACAAAGGTGGGTTTTAAGGAGTTTACGGAAGGCAGGGAGAGTAGGGGCAGTTCTAATCTCCGGGGGGAGTTTGTTCCAGAGAGTCGGGGCCGCCACAGAGAAGGCTCTTCCCCTGGGGCCCACCAACCGACATTGTTTAGTTGACGGGACCCGGAGAAGGCCCACTCTGTGGGACCTAATCGGTCGCTGGGATTCGTGCGGCAGAAGGCGGTCTCGGAGATATTCTGGTCCAGTGCCATGAAGGGCTTTAAAGGTCATAACCAACACTTTGAATTGTGACCGGAAATTGATTGGCAGCCAATGCAGACTGCGGAGTGATGGTGAAACATGGGCATACCTAGGTAAGCCCATGACCGCTCTCGCAGCTGCATTCTGCACGATCTGAAGTTTCTGAACACTTTTCAAAGGTAGCCCCATGTAGAGAGCATTACAGTAGTTTGTTCATGCTGAGCGGGTGTTTTTCTATCTCTATGGCTTCCATGATTATTCTTTTATATACAGAACACGTATATATGTATATATATTGGTAGATTTTCACAGGTACTGGTATAAAGGTCTTGGTATATTTGGGTTTCAACCCGTGTAAGTTTCAGAGATTCCTGGTGTTGTTTCTACGCGGTCCCACTCATCATCTTTAGACTGGTGCTTTTGGCCTTGTGCACCTCGTTGAAATGTCGCCAGGAATCTCTGAAACTTACACAGGAAGAAACCTGAATATGCCAAGACTTTCATATATATATTCTTTTTTCATATCATCTCTAATTATTTTATAAACATTAAATTTCTATTTCTCTTTGAATCTTACAGACAAAGAGGATGGCAATAAGACCACTTGAGACAATTGAAATAAAAAGCAACCTTGAAAAGGGGAGAAAATGAAGCGAAAATCAAAATATTTTTCATTTCTTTTAGAAAACCATACGATTCTCCTCCTCATCCAGCAGCTGTTAGACAAGAGAGAGAAAATCAAGAAAGATTTCAAGATCGAATGAACAAATTATACAGAACTCAAGGATAAGTGACATGAAAACTAAAGGAGATTATTTTTCATTCAGCAAAAAAGGGAGATATCTGAAAGTCAGTTGAGATGAAAAGGTCAGTACTAAAGCCGTGTAGAGCAGAGAGGAATGCAGGCATCTCCCTGTGAAGAAGAAAACAGTTTGAATGAAAGCACCACTAAACAAGGCATTGTCCATATTTTTGAAGAACTCAGCTGTGGAAAAGCATCATAGCTTTGCCTATTGTGGAAAACGAAGAGATTGCAAATCACAGTTAGCTCCTGTTAGCTCCTTTGTTACTCATGGAAGCAGAAACACAACAGGGAAGCCACAAAAGAACTCCCAATGTGCTAAGTGCTTTAGTGAGCATGGCAACATGGTGGTATACCAGAAGACACTCATGAGGGAAGAAAACATATGACTGTGCAGATTGTGTGAACATTTCATTAGAAATTCTCAGGACATGAGAATCTAAGGGATGCCCTCACAGGAATACCACCAGTTGAGCATCATTTCTGTGAGGAAAGCTTCAAAGAGAGAATTCCAGTCTCATAAAGTACCCACCCAAAAGGCAAAACATTTGAATGCGCTGACTGTGTAAAAAAAATTCAGTCAGAATTTCAGTCATGAAACACCAGAGGACTCATACGGGAGAGAAACCCTTTGAATGTCCTGAATGTGGGAAACGTTTTAGTGAGAATTTCTCCCTGGTGAAACACCAGAGGACTCACACAGATGACAAACGTTTTGAATGTGCTGAGTGTGGGAAAAAATTTAATTTCAGTTCCAGCCTGGTGAGACACCAGAGGACTCACACAGGAGAGAAACCTTTTGAATGTCCTGACTGTGGGAAAAGTTTTAGTGATAATTCCAACCTGGTGCAACACCAGACGATTCACACAGGAGAGAAACCCTTTGAGTGTCCTGACTGTGGGAAAAGTTTTAGTCATAGTTCTTCCCTGGTGCAACACCAGAGAACTCACACAGGAGAGAAACCTTTTGAATGTCCTGACTGTGGAAAAAGATTTAATCAGACGTCCCACCTGGTGCAACACCAGAGGACTCACACAGGAGAGAAATCTTTTGAATGTCTTGACTGTGGGAAAAAATTTAGTTGCATTTCCAACTTGATGAAACACCAGAGGACTCATACGGGAGAGAAACCCTTTGAATGTTGTGACTGTGGAAAAAGATTTAGTTGCAGTTCCCACCTCGTGATACACCAGAGGACTCACACAAGAGAGAAACCCTTTGAATGTCCTGACTGTGGGAAAAGTTTTAATAAAAATTCCAGCCTTGTGAAACACCAGACGACTCACACAGGAGAGAAGCCCTTTGAATGTTCTGACTGTGGAAAAAGATTTAATCATAATTCCAGCCTTCTGAAACATCGGAGGACTCACACAGGAGAGAAGCCCTTTGAATGTCCTGACTGTGGAAAAAGATTTAGTCAGAATTCCAGCCTGGTGAGACACCAGAGGACTCACACAGGAGAGAAATCTTTTGAATGTCTTGACTGTGGGAAAAAATTTAGTTGCATTTCCAACTTGATGAAACACCACAGGACTCATATGGGAGAGAAACCCTTTGAATGTTCTGACTGTGGAAAAAGATTTAGTGAGAATTTCTCCCTGGTGAAACACCAGAGGACTCACACAGGTGACAAACGTTTTGAATGTCCTGAGTGTGGGAAGAATTTTAATTTCAGTTCCAGGCTGGTGCTACACCAGAGGACTCACACAGGAGAGAAACCTTTTGAATGTCCTGAGTGTGGGAAAAAATTTAATTTGAGTTACAACCTTGTGAGACACCAGAGGACTCACACAGGAGAGAAACCTTTTGAATGTCCTGACTGTGGGAAAAGTTTTAGTCGTAATTCCAACCTGATGCAACACCAGAGGACTCACACAGGAGAGAAACCATTTGAGTGTCCTGACTGTGGGAAAAGTTTTAGTCATAGTTCTCAGCTGGTGACACACCAGAGAACTCACACAGGAGAGAAACCCTTTGACTGTACTGACTGTGGAAAAATATTTAGTTGCAGTTCCAGCCTGATGCTACACCAGAGGACTCACACAGGAGAGAAACCCTTTGAATGTTCTGACTGTGGAAAAAGATTTAGTTGCAGTTCCTACCTCGTGATACACCAGAGGACTCACACAGGAGAGAAACCATTTGAATGTCCTGACTGTGGGAAAAGTTTTAATGAAAATTCCAGCCTTGTGAAACACCAGAGGACTCACACAGGAGAGAAACCCTTTGAATGTCCTCACTGTGGAAAAAGATTTAGTTCCAGTTCCTACCTCGTGATACACCAGAGGTTTCATACAGGAGAGAAACCCTTTGAATGTCCTCACTGTGGAAAAAGATTTAGTCAGAGGTCCCACCTTGTGCAACACCAGAGGACTCACACAGGAGAGAAACCCTTTGAATGTCCTGACTGTGGGAAATGTTTTAGTCATAGTTCTCACCTGGTGACACACCAGAGAACTCACACAGGAGAGAAACCCTTTGAATGTCTTGACTGTGGGAAAAGTTTTAATCAAAATTCCAGCCTTGTGAAACACCAGAGGACTCACACAGGAGAGAAACCCTTTGAATGTCCTGACTGTGGGAAAAGTTTTAATGAAAATTCCAGCCTTGTGAAACACCAGAAGACTCACACAGGAGAGAAACCTTTTGAATGTCCTCACTGTGGAAAAAGATTTAGTCAGAGGTCCCACCTGGTGCAACACCAGAGGATTCACACAGGAGAGAAACCCTATGAATGTCTTGACTGTGGGAAAAGTTTTAGTCAGAGGTCCCACCTGGTGCAACACAAGAGGACTCACATAGGAGAGAAACCCTTTTAATGTCCTGACTGTGGGAAAGGTTTTAGGGATAATTCCAACCTGGTGAAGCATCAGAGGACTCACAGGGGAGAAACCTTTTGAAGGTCCTCACTGTGGGAAAGATCTTAGTAATAATTCCAACCTGGTGCAATACCAGGACTCATTGCGACATACAAATCCAATAAATGAATGAATGAATGAATGAATGAAGGAAGGAAGGAAGGAAGGAAGGAGAGCAAAGTAGGAAGGAAGAAGGTAAGGGGGAGAGAGCAAGAAAAGGTGGATGGAAGGGAAGGAGATAGAGGGAAATATAGAAGGAAAACAGATGGGAGATAAAAGTAACAGTGCAAATTTAGAATATTTGTTTATGATATATTGGGAAAATGTGCACATTTATAACATGGTGATGTGGTATATGTATAAATGTAAAGTTTGTGAAGAAAAAAAAAATGAAATATAATGAATGTCCTGTCTGGGAAATGTTTTAGTCAGAATTGCAACCTCGTGGTGCACCGGAGGATTCACACAGGTAAGAAACCATTTGAGTGTCCTTTTTGTGGGAAAGGTTTTAGTTATAATTCCAGCCTGGTGAGACACCAGAGGAGTCACACCATTGAGAAATCTTTGAAATGTCCAATCTGTGGATATTACTTCAAGCATAAATCATCCCTTATTGCACACAAGGAAATTCACATGAGAGAACATTTCAAGACTTTAGAGAAGTCTTGAATTGGCAAGTAATATATCTTGTAAGAATTTATAAACCTCTACTGGTAATCTATCTAATCCTGGGGTCCTATTATTATTTTCCTTTTTATCACCTCCATCAACTCCATCATTGTTATTATTTCATTTAACCTATTTTTAATATTCTCAGGCACTTTTGTCAATTTAGTTCTTTCCAAATTAACTTTTACTCTGAATTTTTTTCTTTATAATATAATTTTTCATTAAATTCTTCAATTATTATTATTTAATCTCATTTCAAAATTGCATACATCCATTCTCATCTCCTACTTACCAATTTGCACACAAGGAAATTCTATCTAACCCTGGGGTCCTATTATTATAAACCTCTACCGGTAATCTATCTAATCCTGGGGTCCTATTATTATTTGCCTTTTTATCACCTCCGTCAATTCCATCATTGTTATTTTTTCATTTAATCTATTTTTAATATTCTCAGGCACTTGGTAATTTAACTCTTGCCAAATTATCTTTTACTCTGAATTTTTTTCTTTATCCTATTTTTTCATTAAATTCTTCAATTATTATTATTTAATCTCATTTCAAAATTGCATACATCTGTTCTCATCTCCTAATTATCAATTTCTTGTTTTTCAATTTATACGCTAACCATCTTCCTAGTTTTTGTTATTTTTAAAAAAGTTAAACTCTAACTGCATCTACATGGAGGGATATATGTATTGGAGTACCCAAGGCTCTCGTTTAGGCCCTGTACTCTTCACTATCTTCATCAATGACTTGGACGAGGGGATAGATGGGGAACGCATTAAATTTGCAGATGACACCAAACTGGCAGGAATAGCCATTTCTCTGTACTGGAGGAGTGGGTCCAGCAGTTATGTGGGTTGCTCGCTGTCCAATCCGCATAGGATGGAATCTGTCTTTAAAAAGGTGGTTGGATCCGCCCCTTCCCCAGAATTTGCTCAGTCCTCCGGCTGGCAGGACACATGGTGGCTCAACTCCTCTCTAAACAAACACCTTCCCGTCTTTTTCTACCTGAAATCCACAGCAAAAAGATAAGTAATTAGTCCTTTCTATCAGCGAATGAAGCAATTTGGCTTCCAGCCAGCCCTCCTGCGCTCGGCAGCTCCAAGCGGAGAAGCGGTGATAAGGCTTCCAGTTAATTGCATAATTGCCTTCCCTCATCGTTTTCAGTTGGACATATTTCTTCTGCTAAATCTGTCCGGCTGGGAGGTTTTTTATTACTATTGGCTGTTTTTACTTTTGCACCTCCTGCAGAGTGGGACGTTTTACAAGGGGGCTTGTTCTGTCCCCTGGACTTAGTCTAACTCCTTATTGAGTTTTCTTGACGCGAAAGCCCTTAGAGTCTAGTAATACCGGCACCAACGGCCCACCCATGCACAGGCCGTCTGGCGCCATAAAGTCCACCGCGTGGCCCAGAGTAGGCTGTAAGAGTATTCAGGTTTTTACTCACGTGCTAGGCCTCTCAACTAGTGTGCCCTGGTTTCTTAATCATTGAGGCCTAGCCCTTCTGGTCTCACTGGCACGAAGTCTGGATTGATCCAGGCTTGTCTTTGAGTGGCAGACGCTCCTGGGCCTCAAAAAGGTCCAGATGGTAATAACAACTCTATCCCCATTGGGGACGCCTGGCCTGGTTCACTTCCAGTTGGCGCCGCACCTGTAAGGACCCCTGAGTTGTCTTCACAATTGCACAGGGATTTCAATTGGAGTTTATCTCCTTTCCCTCCAAACATTTCATTTCATGCCCTTCACCTAGATCCCCTTCCTCCCGTCTCCGCATGGAGAAAGCGATCCAACATCTCCTTACCATTAGGGCTATTCAGCCAGCTCCCTCCTCGCAAAGAGGACTTGGCTTCTACTCCATCCTCTTCATGGTCCTTAAGACCTCCGGAGGATGGAGAGCCATTTTGGATCTTAAAATATCAAACCAGTACATTAAATACAGAAAGTTGAAGATGCATTCCTTGTCTTCTATCGTGGCATCCATTTACCCGGGGGACTTCATGTCTTCCTTAGATCTTACGGAGACCTATCTCCACATTCCCATTTTAAAAGGCCACAAACAATTTCTCCGCTTTGCCTTCAGGGCAAACACTATCAGTACAGGGCCATGCCTTTCAGCCTGTCGTCGGCCCCTCGAGTCTTTACCAAGTTCCTGGGCGCCTTGGCGGCTCATATCCAGGCTTCCCACATTCATATTTTGTGTTGTTTGGATGACATTTTAGTTCATGGTCCCTCCAAAGAGGGCGCCTGTACAGATCTTCAGTTATCCCTGACTCTCCTACAAGAGCATGGTTTCTCCATTAATATTTTAAAAAATGTCAGCTTCATCCTTCCACTTCCCTTCAGCACTTGGGAGCAGTCATAGATTCCAACTTATCTCAGACTTTCCTTTCTCCTGAAAGGAAGATTAGTATCAAAGAGCTTATCGTTCAAGTCAGATCCCAAAGAAAGGTCTCCATTTCCACGCTGTCTTCCCTACTGGGAAAGATGGTGTCCTACATTGGTATCATTCCCTGGGCACACCTCCATGCCAGGGAAATCCAATGGCTTTTATTGCCATTCCAGAGATCAGGAACCAGCAACTCAGCACGCTCCATTCTGATCTCCCTCCAGACCTATTCCAGCAGATCTACCTCAGATTTGGTCACCCGTCGCTAGACCTGTTCGCAACTGCGACCAACGCTCAGCTCCCTCGGTTCTATTTCAGATTCCCATCCCTGGGAGCAGAAGCAACCAACACACTCAGAACTCTTGGCCTCCAGGTCTCCTACACACCTTCCCACCAATTCCAATCCTGCCAGACTTGATGCACCAGATCCTCCTCAGGCAGGCCCAGATGATACCTGGTTCGCAGACCTCCAGCGGCTATCCATCCAGGCCTCCTGGTGATTCCCCGCTTTGGAGGGTATGTTGCAGCAGGGGGTCTCTCACCATCCAGACCTGGAGTGGTTCCACCTCACCGCTTGGCTGTTATCCGGCGGGACCTAGACCTTCGAGGTTATGACCCAGACACCGTGGAAGTGATCCTAAAGTCTAGAAGAATATCTACCAATAGGATCTACGTACCAATGCTCCAGGAATTAAGGGGGAAGGATCGGAATATAAGGCACCCCGCGAAAATAAGACGTAGCACAACTTTTGGAGCAAAAATTAGTATAAGACATTGTATTATATTTGGGGAAACACGGTAGTTGGACTAATAAAAACCCAAGGTCCCTTCCAATTCTGTTGTTCTAATGTTCTTGTTATTGTTATTATTATTCTGGTTGTCAGTTAGCCATATAGTTTGATGGGCTATGCTTTTTGTTTTTGACACATCCTTTTGGAAACCTTTCTTGTACCATATAGGCCATCACTCCCCCTTTCCTAGACCCCATTTTCTAAACCCTGCTGCATACTGTTCCTCTCTCTGGAGACTTCCTTGCAGGTCAATTTACAAAGGAACATGGCATTTAGCAGATCTAAAATTTCTTCCTTCAGGTATGCTGGTTGCTCTTGGATGCGGCCCTCAGGGGTGAAGTTGGCTCCCTTAGAGCAGTGATTTTCAACCTTTTTTGAGCCGCGGCACATTTTTTACATTTACAAAATCCTGGGGCACACTACCAACCAAAATGACACAAAATAACACCCTAAGACACTCTCCTCTCTTTTTCCATCCCTGTCTCCTCCCCACCCTTGTGTGTATGTGTGTGTGTATAAAAACAGGTGAGGGCTGGGTTTTTCTCTCTCTTATTCTCTGGGTGCTTTTTATCATATGCTTTAAATCAAGAGTCACTTCTCTCTCTCTCTCTTTTGTTTCTCTCTCTTTCCTCTCATTCTCTGTCTCAATCATTTTCTCATTTCTCTTTTTTCCTCCCCTTTTTGCTCATTTCTCTCTCTCTCTCCCTTCCTCTCCTTTTCTCTCTCTCTCTTGCTTTCTTTCTTTCTCTCTCTCTCTTGCTTTCTTTCTCTCTCTCACTCTCTTTCTTTCTCTCTTTCTCACTCTCACTCTCTCAGCAAAAAGTTGCGAGACCGGAACCTGAGCTTCCTTCTTCGCGGCACACCTGACCATGTCTCGCCGCACACTAGTGTGCCATGGCACACTGGTTGAAAAACACTGCCTTAGAGTATCTGGCCTAATGGTTCTACCATGGAATAAATCCTTTTGAGCTTTGGGAAATCAGTTTTGGGATATAGAGAGTTTTGATTTCCATTGAGAGTCGCCCTTAAAAAAGATGATTGTGTCATTCTGTAAACCTTCATGAACATTTACAATTGAGAGAGTCCAGAAATATTTCACAAAAGTCCACCACTCCTCTGCTCACAACAGAATACCTAATTCCACCAGAGTTGAAATTTTGGGCTTAGTAAATTTAGAGGTATGTCGCCTTCGATCTGATCTAAATGTAGTTCATAAAATCACCTGCCATAATGTTTTACTTGTCAATGAATACCTCAGCTTCAACTGCAACAACACACAAGCACACAATAGACTGAAATTCAAGGTAAACACTGCTGTAGAAAATACGACTTCAGCAACAAAGTGATCAATGAACTACCTGAGTCTGGTTTCTTCCCCAAACCCAAAAAATTTAACCTAAAGTCGACCTCACCCCTTTCCTAAGAGATCCCTGTCCTATTGTCCAAATTTACCTATATATATTTTGCTTTTAGGTTTATACCTGTTATCATGTACACATTTTGACTAATAAATAAAATAAAAATATGTCCTTAAAAAAATAATATAGGAGAAAAATTCCCCTCCCCATTTTGTGTATGCTGGTCTCTTAGATATGTATGTTTTGTATTTTGTACATTGGGTTGTTTTAAATCAATTAAAAATATTTTTTTTAAAAAATAAAATAAATATAGGGCTCACCACATTTCTAATCTTGGTAAGCCAAATAGCATCATATTTCACTTGATTCACTTTCAAAGGTCAGTTGCTAGAAGTGAAAAACGATTTGACAGCATTTATACAGTGAAAACATCTTGCAAACACCTTAGGTAGAGACGGGACAAGAGTGTTTTTCTGCCGCTATCAGGAGATGGCAGTCAGATAAATAACATCTGTGCCTGAAACGTGCATAATAGAAGAGTTTAAACCATCGAGTACCGAATTGCTAGAAAAGATCAGAGGAGAGAAGAAACAGGAACTTCCTTTTCCGGAAGACTCATGGGAGGAAGGTCCATTGCAGAGCGGCTTTTGTGCTCTTCCGAGGACAGAAGCAGCAGCTGGAAGGTGAGTTGGAGGCAGGTGGGAGGAGAGTCCGGGAGCAAGTCGGGCTGTTTGGTTTCCTCCACGGCCTGGAAGGCTGAGAAGCAAGGGGGCTGAAGCGTGTCAGCTGCTGTTGCTGCAGGTTTCTCCCCTGCCCAAATTTAAGCCCCCTGTTGCTGTACGCTGTGAAACTGGTGGCTGCAATTTTCCGCTGGTGGGAAGATTGAAAAAGTCTCAAGTTAAGGTTGATTCTTTGGGAATGGCTTCCCTGCAGAGGTTGTGGGTTGCTCCATTACTGGGGGTTGTGAGAGAGTTGGAAGGGACCTTGCGGGTCTTCTCTTCCGACGCCCTGCGGAAGCAGGAGACTCAATCCCATTTCAGGCAATTGGTTAATTTTTCTCAGTGTCAGGAAGAATCTCCTTCGTTGTAGGCTTCTTTTCGCCTGGTTGAAGTCCAAAGTCCACAAGGAAACTCTTGAGGTTCCTCTCATGCAGCCTTGCTGACCTCTGTGCCTCCCTCCAGTCTGCTTTCTTCTCTAAAGAGGCTTTCTGGATTTGTGATTCAATTAAAAACATTGTGAACTTTAGGAATTGTGAATTTGACAAAATGGAAGCGTGTGTTTATGAAGAACTCGCTGGGATGTTAAAACACATTCATGAAGAGTTTAAAAATTGTCTTTTGGACTTTAGAGGTGGAAAGAAAACAGAAAAGAAGCTGGAATAAAAGGAAAACTTAGAATTAACAATGGTGGGAAATGAAGATGAAGAAAAGGAAGACTACAAAGATGAAAAGAACTGAAGAGAAAAAACAGATTGATAAATACACTGAGATTTACAGTGAAGAAAAATGAAAAGGAACTTGAAAATAAAAGATAGTTTGATGATTATATTGCGATTTATAATAATTACACTGGGATTGCTAGTGACAAGGAAAACAAAACAAGAGGCGAATATTACTATCAGAAGATGCGGTTTTAAAATGAGGGGGTAATAGGGAGGAGGGGTAGTAAGAAGAGATTAAGAGAGATTGAGAATATACGTACAGAAATAATATATTCAAAAGGGAGAAAAGGAGTTGGGGAAGTTATTGGTACAAAAATAAAATAAAAGGTTAAAAGAGTAGTATTGGAAGGGAAATATTTATAATAATGGAATATTTGAGAGATTAAAAGAGAATGGATGATTGATGGTGGAATGTGATATAATTTTTTTACAATTATTATACCTAATTGTGTTAACGATATTAGCTGTTTATAAGTTTATATAATCAGTATAATTGTTTTAGTTAAAAGGTTTTTTGAAAGGCCGTGAAGACCTGGCTTTGCCGGCAGTCCGGGCTGCCGTGAATACTACCATCTTTCACAGCAAAATTGTATTGATTTGATAAGTGTGTGTGTTAGATCGATTGGATTGAGCATAAATGTGTATTATGGGATTTTATGGTTTATAAATTTAGTGTGTTTCATTTTAATACTGACTTCTTTCAATACAATATTGTATTGTTTTATATTATTGTAAGCCGCCCTGAGTTCTACGGGATTGGGCAGCATAGAAGTCAAATACATATATACAGACACATTAAAAAAATTGAACTAATTGAATTAAAAATTGATGCTAACAAGGAATAAAGAAGAAAGAAGAAAAGGGAAATAAATTGGACTATAGTAGGTCAATTGTTGGAAGGATATATAATTTGGACAATTACTAGCCTTTTTTATAAGATTTTTTTCCTATAAGATTTGTCTAACCTAGAAACCTGATTTAATATTGAAAGGATTCGCATGATTATTGATATTTTTGGTATGATATCAGATCTGTATAATGAATATTCTTTTTTTTTTAATTCACAATTTCAGTCATGAAACACCAGAGGACTCATACGGGAGAGAAACCCTTTGAATGTTCTGACTGTGGAAAAAGATTTAATCATAATTCCAGCCTTCTGAAACATCGGAGGACTCACACAGGAGAGAAACCCTTTGAATGTCCTGACTGTGGAAAAAGATTTAGTTACAGTTCCAGCCTGGTGCTACACCAGAGGACTCACACAGGAGAGAAACCTTTTGAATGTCTTGACTGTGGAAAAAGATTTAGTCAGAATTCCATCCTGGTGAGACACCAGAGGACTCACACAGGAGAGAAACCTTTTGAATGTCTTGACTGTGGGAAAGGTTTTCGTCAAAATTCCAACCTGATGCAACACCAGGGAACTCACAGAGGAGAGAAACCCTTTGAATGTCCTGACTGTGGGAAAGGTTTTAGTCAGAGTTCCTACCTGGTGACACACCAGAGAACTCACACAGGAGAGAAACCCGTTGAATGTCCTGAATGTGGGAAAAATTTTAGTGAGAATTTGTTCCTTGTGACACACCAGAGGACTCACACAGGGGACAAACCTTTTGAATGTCCTGAGTGTGGGAAAAAATTTTATTTCAGTTCCAGCCTTGTGAGACACCAGAGGACTCACACAGGAGAGAAACCTTTTGAATGTCCTGACTGTGGGAAAAGTTTTAGTCGTAATTCCAACCTGGTGCAACACCAGACGACTCACACAGGAGAGAAACCCTTTGAGTGTCCTGACTGTGGGAAAAGTTTTAGTCATAGTTCTTCCCTGGTGACACACCAGAGAACTCACACAGGAGAGAAACCTTTTGAATGTCCTGACTGTGGAAAAAGATTTAATCAGAATTCCAGCCTGGTGAGACACCAGAGGACTCATACAGGAGAAAAATCTTTTGAATGTCTTGACTGTGGGAAAAATTTTAGATGCATTTCCAACTTGGTGAAACACCAGAAGACTCATACGGGAGAGAAACCCTTTGAATGTTCTGACTGTGGAAAAAGATTTAGTCAAAGTTCCAACCTGGTGCAACACCAGACGACTCATACAGGAGAGAAACCCTTTGAATGTCCTGAATGTGGGAAAAGTTTTAGTCGTAATTTCTCCCTGGTGAAACACCAGAGGACTCACACAGGTGACAAACGTTTTGAATGTCCTGAGTGTGGGAAGAATTTTAATTTCAGTTCCAGCCTTGTGAGACACCAGAGGACTCACACAGGAGAGAAACCTTTTGAGTGTCCTGACTGTGGGAAATGTTTTAGTCATAGTTCTCACCTGGTGACACACCAGAGAACTCACACAGGAGAGAAACAGTTTGAATGTTCTGACTGTGGAAAAAGATTTAGTTGCAGTTCCCACCTTGTGAAACACCAGAGGACTCACACAGGAGAGAAACCCTTTGAATGTCCTGACTGTGGGAAAAGATTTAGTTCCAGTTCCCACCTTGTGATACACCAGAGGACTCACACAGGAGAGAAACCCTTTGAATGTCCTGACTGTGGGAAAAGATTTAGTTCCAGTTCCAGCCTGGTGCAACATCAGAGGTTTCATACAGGAGAGAAACCCTTTGAATGTCCTCACTGTGGAAAAAGATTTAGTCAGAGGTCCCACCTGGTGCAACACCAGAGGACTCACACAGGAGAGAAACCCTTTGAATGTCCTGACTGTGGGAAAAGTTTTAATCAAAATTCCAGCCTTGTGAAACACCAGAGGACTCACACAGGAGAAAAACCTTTTGAATGTCCTGACTGTGGGAAAAGTTTTAGGGATAATTCCAACCTGGTGAAGCACCAGAGGACTCACAGGGGAGAAACTTTTTGAATGTCCTCACTGTGGGAAAGATCTTAGTAATAATTCCAACCTGGTGCAAAACCAGGACTCATACAGGAAGGAGAGCAAAGTAGGAAGGAAGACGGTAAGGGGGAGAGAGCGAGAAAAGGTGGATGGAAGGGAAGGAGATAGAGGGAGGCTAGTAACATGAAATATAGAAGGAAAACAGATGGGAGATAAAAGTAACTGTGCAAATTTAGAATTTTTGTTTATGATATACAGTGATCCCTCGATTTTCGCGATCTCGATCTTCGCGAAACGCTATATCGCGATTTTTCCCACCCGATGACGTCACTCTCTTCCTTCCTTTCTCATCTTTCTTTCTCTCTCTCTTTCTCTATCTTGCTTCTTCCTCTCTTACACTCTCTTCCTCCCTCTCTCATCTCTTTCTTCTCTCTCTTTCTCTATCTCTCCCCCTCTTGCTGGCGGGCGGCGGGCGGGCGGGTGGGCGGGGGCATCAGCGAGGAGCCGGGGTTTCCCCTTTGCGTGGGCGGCGGGGAAACCCCGATCTTCGTCTGCTTGCTGCTGCTGCAGCAGCAGCGAGCAGACGAAGATCGGGGTTTCCCCGCCGCCCACGCAAAGGGGAAAGCCCGATTCGGCTCCTCGCTGCTGCTGCGGCCGCCCAGCAATTGATCTGCTCGGTGGCAGCAGCGAGGAGCCAAATCGGGGTTTCCCCGCCGCCCACGCAAAGGGGAAAGACCGATTCAGCTCCTCGCTGCCGCCGCCGAGCAGATCAGCTGCTGGGCGGCTGCAGCAGCAGCGAGCAGACAAAACCCAGGTTTCCCCGCCGCCCACGCAAACTCCACCATCTGCGCATGCGCGGCCATGGAAAAAGGGCGCACATGCGCAGATGGTGTTTTTACTTCCGCAACCCTACATCGCGAAAAATCGATTATCGCGAGGGGTCTTGGAACGAAACCCTCGCGATAATGGAGGGATCACTGTATTGGGAAAATGTGCACAATTATAACATGGTGATGTAGTATATGTATAAATGTAAAGTTTGTGAAAAAAATAAAAAAAATATGAAAAATAATGAATGTCCTGTGTGGGAAATGTTTTAGTCAGAATTGCAACCTCGTGGTGCACCGGAGGATTCACACAGGTAAGAAACCATTTGAGTGTCCTTTTTGTGGGAAAGGTTTTAGTTATAATTCCAGCCTGGTGAGACAGCAGAGGAGTCACACCATTGAGAAATCTTTGAAATGTCCAATCTGTGGATATCACTTCAAGCATAAATCATCCCTTATTGCACACA
Organism: Erythrolamprus reginae; assembly: GCF_031021105.1. NCBI lineage: Eukaryota > Metazoa > Chordata > Lepidosauria > Squamata > Dipsadidae > Erythrolamprus > Erythrolamprus reginae. Next base: position 28,818,514 of record NC_091951.1, on the reverse strand, counting down.
AGGAAATTCACATGAGAGAACATTTCAAGACTTTAGAGAAGTCTTGAATTGGCAGGTAATATATCTTGTAAGAATTTATAAACCTCTACTGGAAATCTATTTAATCCTGGGGTCCTACTATTATTATTTTTCTTTTTATCACCTCCATCAACTCCATTGTTATTTTTTCATTTAATCTATTTTTAATATTCTCAGGCACTTTTGGTAATTTAGCTCTTGCCAAATTATCTTTTACTCTGAATTTTTTTCTTTATCCTATTTTTTCATTAAATTCTTCAATTATTATTATTTAATCTCATTTCGAAATTGCATACATCTGTTCTCATCTCCTAATTATCAATTTCTTGTTTTTCATTTTATATGCTAACCATCTTTCTAGTTTTTTGTTATTTTTAAAGAAGTTAAACTCTAACTGCATCTACATGGAGGGATATATGTATTGAATGACCCAAGGCTCTCTTTTAGGCCCAGTACTCTTCACTATCTTCATCAATGACTTGGACGAGGGGATAGATGGGGAACGCTTTGGGAAATCAGTTTTGAAGTTTTGGGATATAGTTTTGATTTCCGCTGATTGTGTCATTCTTTAAACCTTCATGAACATTTACAATTGAGAGAGTCTAGAAATATTTTACAAAAGTCCACCACTCCTCTGCTCACAATAGAATACCTTATTCCACCACACTTGAAATTTTGGGCTCAGAAAATTTAGAGGTATGTCGCCTTCGATCTGATCTAAATGTAGTTCATAAAATCACCTGCTATAATGTTTTCCCTGCCAATGAATACCTCAGCTTCAACTGCAACAACACACAAGCACACAATAGACTGAAACTCAATGTAAACGCCTCGAAACACGGCTGCAGAAAATACAACTTCAGCAACAGAGTGATCAATTCACTACCTGAGTCTGGTTTCTTCCCCAAACCCCAAAAACTTTAACCTAAAGTCGACCTCACCCCTTTCCTAAGAGGTCCCTGTCCTATTGTCCAAATTTACCTATATTTATTTTGCTTTTATGTGGTTAATTAATTAATTAATTAAATTTGTATGCCGCCTCTCTTCGTAGACTCGTGGCGGATCACAACAGTGATAAAAACAATACATGGTAACAAATCTAATAATTTAAAATCTAAAATAACAGTTTTTGCATTAAAAAGTCTAAAAAGAAAAACCCCAATATATAAAATACACACAGTCATATCATGCAAAAAACTACATAGGCAGGGGGAGATGTCTCAGTTCCCCCAAACCTGACGACAGAGGTGGGTTTTAAGAAATTTACGAAAGGCAAGTAGGGTGGGGGCAGTCCTAATCTCTGGGGTAGTTAATATGCCTGTTATCATGTACATGTTTTGACTAATAAATAAAATATGTCCTTAAAAAAATTAATATAAGGGAAAAATTCCCCTCCCCTTTTGGTGTATGATGGTCTCTTAGATAAGTATGTTTTGTATTTTGTACATTGGGTTGTTTTAAATCAATTAAAAATATTTTTTTTAAAAAAATAAAATAAATTTAGGGCTCAGTACCTATCTAATCTTGGTAACCCAAATAGCATCATATTTCACTTGGTTCACTTTCAAAGGTCAGTTGCTAGAAGGGAAAAACGATTTGACAGCATTTATACAGTGAAAACATCTTGCAAACACCGTAGATAGAGACCGGACAAGTGTGTTTTTCTGCCGCTATCAGGAGACGGCAGTCGGATAGATTACATCTGTGCCTTAAACGTGCATAATAGAGGAGTTTAAACCATCGAGTACCGAATTGCTAGAAAAGATAAGAGGAGGGAAGAAACAGGAACTTCCACTTCCGGAAGACTCATGGGAAGAAGGTGGGGTGCAGAGCGGCTTTTGGGCTCTTCCGAGGACAGAAGCAGACATGGAAGGTGAGTTGGAGGCAGGTGGGGGGAGAGTCCGGGAGCAAGTCTGGCTGCTTGGTTTCCTGCACGGCCTGGAAGCAGAGAAGCAAGTGGGCTGAAGCGTGTCAGCTGCTGTTGCTGCAGTTTCCTCCCGTGCCCAAATTTAAGCCCCCTGTTGCTGTACGCTGTGAAACTGGTTGCTGCAATTTTCCGCTGGTGGGAAGATTGGAAAAATCTCAAGTTAAGGTTGATTCTTTGGGAATGGCTTCCCTGCAGAGGTTGTGGGTTGCTCCATCACTGGGGGTTGTGAGAGAGTTGGAAGGGACCTTGCGGGACTTCTGTTTGATGATTGTGTTGCGATTTATAATAATTACACTGGGATTGCCAGTGACAAGGAAAACAAAACAAGAAGGGAATATTAGTATCAGAAGATGCGGTTTTAAAATGAGGGGGTAATAGGGAGGAAGGGTAATGAGAAGAGATTAAGAGGGATTGAGAATATATGTACAGAAATAATATATTCAAAAGGGAGAAAAGGAGTGGGGGAAGTTATTGGTACAAAAATAAAAGAAAAAGAAAAGGTTAAAAGAGTGGTTTTGGAAGGGAAATATTTATAATAATGGAATATTTGAGAGATTAAAAGAGAATGGATGATTGATGGTGGAATGTGATATAATTTTTTTACAATTATTATACCTTATTGTATACCTGTTTATAAAGGTTTTTCGAAAGGCCGTGAAGACCTGGCTTTGCCAGCAGTCCTGGGCACCATGAATACTACCATCTTTCACAGCAAAATTGTATACAATACAATTTTACATCAATATTCTTAAAGGTTTTTATATAAGTTTATATAATTTATAAGTTGGATTTTTTGTTTTCGGGAATTTAAAATGTTAATAGCTAAGGGATGGAATAGTAATGAGCAGAATTGTATTTGTTTACATATATAGAATGATTTAAAAGAAAAATTTAGAATGTTAGAATGTTGGAAGGGAGATTTGAAAGGGGAGAAGAAATTAAAAATGTAGATCATCTAGAAATGATAGAACTATAAAAAAAAGTGACGAGCAAAGATACCAATTGATGGGAGGGAGAAATATGGCCTAAAATCAGACGCATGAGAGATAATGACTATTTTTGGAAGTTAAGTCATAGTGATTACCGTAATTAGGAAAAATAATTTTTTGTAATGTATTTCAATGTCAGTGTTCTGTTATTTTGCATATGTGATTGGAGTGAAAAAATAAAAAAATCTTTGCTAAAGAAAATAAAATCAGAAGTGGTAGATCCAGGTGACAAAAATAGGAGGAAGGAGGCAGCATTAGAGCAATAGTAGACCTACCTGGAAGAATAAATTTAAAATATAGATATAGATAAAGAAAAAGATATAAGTTTAAGAAATAGTTCTGACGCTGGATTGCTAGTCTGTTAACCACAAAATGGATTTTGATTAGATATACTCAGGGAAGGATAAGAGGGAGAATGAAGAAGTAGAAAGGGAGAGAGAGAGGAGGAAAGTAGGAGAGAGGGATAAGGAAGGTAGCGAGGGAAGAGAAGGAGATAGAGGAGAGGGGTGTTATAAAATATTACTGGTTTTGGAGTTTGGCAGCTCTGTGTGTCTGTCGGCTGGTCTCTTTAGGGGGGAAAAGCTTGAAAGTACAGAAACTCTGGTCACAGGGCAAGCAATTAATAACTTCTCACATTCGGAAGAATTTCTGTACCATACAATGTCTTTTTATGTAGAGACCAGCCGAGAGACACACAGAGCTGCTAAACTCCAGTACAGGCAAGATGTCCCTCTCATGTTCAGCCCCGCCCTTCCCCCTCTCCTGCACCCCAGCTGCCCTGGCCCCCCCAAATTGCGACCCATCATGAGACAGGCCCGTCTTATCTTTGGGGAAGCACAATATCTACAATTATGTAATTTACCCCCAGCAGTGCAAGATATATTTGATGATAGTTCTTTGCATTGCTAAGAATGCTTGATTGACCTAATTATAAAACAGAATTTGAATGGATATTTGAAAAAGAAAAGGTTATGGTTTAAATGGATATTTGAACCTGGATCTCGATAGTTTTCTATGAATCATAAATAATTTAAGTGATTAGTATTGGGGCATATTTGATTTTTCATTGTTTTTATATATATATATATATATATATATATATATATATGTTTTCGTAGATTTTCATGGGTATATGTATGTAGATTGTTCTTTTGCCCCGTGTAATGTTTTGAGTGTCTATGCGACATTTCGGTGAAATCACATTCACCATCATCAGGCTGAAGTTTTGAGCTTCGTGCTGTTGTAAATATGGAATGTTCCATATTTACAACAGCACAAAGCTCAAAACTTCAGCCTGATGATGGTGAATGTGATTTCACCGAAATGTCGCATAGACACTCAAAACATTACACGGGGCAAAACCCGAACTCAGAACAATCTACATACATACATACATACATACATACATACATACATACATATATACACAGTGTTCCCTCGATTTTCGCAGGTTCAAACTTAGCGAAAAGTCTATACCACGATTTTTCAAAAATATTAATTAAAAAATACTTTGCGGGGTTTTTCCCTATACCATGGTTTTTTCCACCCGATGACGTCATATGTCATCGCCAAACTTTCATGTTGAATTTTTAAAATTAAGACTAGGCTAGGGAGCACAAAGCCAAAAGCACCAGCCTGCAGGCGATGAGTGAGACCTCATTGAAACATCACCAGTAATCTCTGAAACTTAAACGGGAAGAAACCCGAATATGCCAAGACCTTTATACCTGTACCCGTGAAAACCTATGAACACACACACACACACATATATATGTGTGTCTGTGTGTCTGTGTGTGTGTATCTGCCTTATTCTGGCCTCATCAGCTAGCCATACCCTTACTGGGATTTGATCCTGGGGCCTCTGCCTTGTAAAGCAGAGAATTAGCACTATCCTAGTCTCCCTTAATTTTAAAAATTCAGACAAAACATGTGATATATATAAAACATAGTTTGTTGGCTATGAATAAATTAACTGCCTTGAAATGGCCCTGGGTTGGGCCTAGAGGCAAAAAGGAGCTGTGACATTCCTTCAATATACCAGGGTGATCCAACAGAAAAAACATATAGCTCCTCCCTGGTACAAAGCTGAAGGGATCAGATCTGGTGGCCTAGAGGTTAATTCTCTGCCTTACAGGACAGAGGCCCCAGGATCAAATCCCAGTAAGGGTATGGCTAGCTGATGAGGCCAGAATAAGGCCGAAATAGTGCTATCCTAGTCTCCCTTAATTTTAAAAATTCAGCAAAAACATGTGATACATACAAAACATAGTTTGTTGGCTATGAATAAATTAACTGCCTTGAAATGGTCCTGGGTTGGGCCTAGAGGCAAAAAGGAGCTGTGACGTTCCTTCAATATACCAGGGTGATCCAACAGAAAAAACATATATGTGTGTGTGTGTTTTTTATATTGGATCACCCTGGTATATTGAAGGAACGTCACAAGGCCGAAATGGTGCCATCCTAGTCTCCCTTAATTTTAAAATTTCAGCAAAAAATATGTGATACATACATATATATTCAGTGGTACCCCGTCTTACGAACTTAATTTGTTCCATGACCAGGTTCGTAAGTAGAAAAGTTTGTAAGAAAAAGCAATTTTCCCCATAGGAATCAATGTAGAAGCAAATAATGCGTGCAACCCCATCCCAAAAGTCACCCCTTCTGCCTTGCACCACTGGGAATCCCCATCTCCGAACTTCCATTGCCAGCGGAAGTGCCTGTTCTTGCATTGCTGGGATTTCCCTGAGCCTCCCCTTGCTGGGATTCCAAGCAGTGCTGGCGAAAATGAAGGGAATCCCATCGAGGGGAGCCTCAGGGGAATCCCAGCCATGCAAGAATGGGCGCTTTGGCTGGCAACGGAAGTCCGGAGGCGGGAATTCCCAGCAAGGGGAGGCTCAGGGGAATCCTAGCACTTTGGCTGGCAATGGAAGTCCAGAGGCAGGGCATCCCAGTGGCAGTGGCTCGGGTTCGTAAGGTGAAAATAGTTAGAAAGAAGAGGCAAAAAAATCTTAAACACCGGGTTCGTATCTCGAAAAGTTCGTTAGTAGAGATATTTGTAAGACGAGGTACCACTGTATATATATATATATATATGACGGTCTTGGTATATTCGGGTTTCTTCCCATGTGGGATTCAGAAATTTCTGGCGATGTTTCGACGAGGTCCCACTCATCATCTTCAGGCTGGTGCTTCTGTCCTTGTTCTAGGGCGAACACACAGAACAAGGACAGAAGTATCAGCCTGAAGATGATGAGTGGGACCTCGTCAAAACGTCGCCAGAAATTTCTGAATCCCACATGGGAAGAAACCCGAATATACCAAGACCGTCATACCTGTACCCGTGAAAATCTACAAAAACATATAGATAGATAGATAGATAGATAGATAGATAGATAGATAGATAGATAGATAGATAGATACATACGTGAGTGTGTGTGTATGTGTGTGTGTGTGTATGGGTATGGCTAGCTGATGAGGCCAGAACAAGGCCGAAATCGCACTATCCTAGTTCTTTTTTCACATCATCTCTTATTTTATAAACATTAAATTTCTATTTTTCTTTGAATCTTACAGACAAAGAGTATGGCAATAAAACCTCTCAAGACAATTGAAATAAAAAGCAACCTTGAAAAGGGAAGAAAATCGAGCGAAAAATAAAAACATTTTCCATTTCTTTTAGAAAACCATACGATTCTCCTCCTCCTCCAGCAGCTGTTAAGACAAGAGAGAGAAAATCAAGAAAGGTTTCAAGATCGAATGAGCAAATTATACAGAACTCAGGAATAGGTGACATGAAAAGTCAAAGGAGATTATTTTTCAATCAGCAAAAAAGGGAGATATCTGAAAGTCAGTTGAGATGAAAAGGTCAGTACTAAAGCCGTGTAGAGCAGAGAGGAATGCAGGCGTCTCCCTGCGAAGAAGAAAACGGCTTGAATGAAAGGACCACTAAACAAGGCATTGTCCATATTTTTGATGAACTCAGCTGTGGAAAAGCATCATAGCTTTGCCTATTGTGGAAAACGAAGAGATTACAAATCACAGCTGTTTATGCAATGAGCGGCTAGACAGGAGAAAAGCCATGCACTCTATCTCAATGTAGCAAAAACTGGTCAGAACAGGGAAGCCACAAAAGAACTCCCAATGTGCTAAGTGCTTTAGTGAGCATGGCAACATGGTGGTATACCAGAAGACACACATGAGGGAGAAAACATATGACTGTGCAGATTGTGTGAACATTTCATTAGAAATTCTCAGGGTGTGAGAATCTAAGGGATGCCCTTACAGGAATACCACCAGTTGAACATCATTTCTGTGAGGAAAGCCTCAAAGAGAGAATTCCAGTCTGGCAAAGTACCCACACAAAAGGCAAAACGTTTGAATGCGCTGACTGTGTAAAAAAAATTCAGTCAGAATTTCAGTCATGAAACACCAGAGGACTCACACAGGAGAGAAACCCTTTGAATGTCCTTACTGTGGGAAAAAATTTAGTTGCCATTCTAAACTGGTGCAACACCAGAGGATTCACACAGGAGAGAAACCTTTTGAATGTCCTGAGTGTGGGAAAAGTTTTAGTCGCAATTCCAATCTGGTGCAACACCAGAGGATTCACACAGGAGAGAAACCCTTTGAATGTCCTGACTGTGGGGAAAGTTTTAATCAAAATTCCAGTCTTGTGAAACACCAGAGGACTCACACAGGAGAGAAACCCTTTGAATGTCCTGACTGTGGAAAAAGATTTCGTTGCAGTTCCAGCCTGGTGCTACACCACTGGACTCACACAGGAGAGAAACCTTTTGAATGTCTTGACTGTGGGAAAAGTTTTTGTCGTAGTTACAACTTGGTGCAACACCAAAGGACTCACACAGGAGAGAAACCCTTTGAATGTCCTGTCTGTGGGAAAAGTTTTAGTTGCATTTCCACCATGGTGCAACACCAGAGGATTCACACAAAACCTTTTGAATGTCCTGAGTGTGGGAAAAGTTTTAGTCGCAATTCCATTCTGCAGCAACACCAGAGGACTCACACAGGAGAGAAACCCTTTGAATGTTCTGACTGTGGAAAAAGATTTAGTCATGATTCCAGCCTGGTGAGACACCAGAGGACCCACACAGGAGAGAAACCTTTTGAATGTTTTGATTGTGGGAAAAGTTTTTGTCAAAGTTCCAGTCTTGTGAAACATCAGAGGACTCACCGGAGAGAAACCCTTTGAATGTCCTCACTGTGGAAAAATATTTAGTTGCAATTCCAGCCAATGTTGTCTGCAAGCCGCACGGCCGCACAGCCGCACACACAAAAACAACCCCCCACGCAGCTTTTTTCAAGACCGCGTACAATGGAGCCGGGCGTTGGAGTTGGGGGTGGAGGCCAGCGAAGTTTTTCCTTGTGTTGAAGGAAATCCCTAGAAAAGTCCCTATCCCCATCCCCCTTCCAGTCCGCTGGCACGATGATCGTCTGGGGCGGAGCACGGATCCGCGCCCCGCGCACTCCCCATCCCCGTGCCAGCCTGCCAGCACGATGATCATCAGGGGGGTGAGAGAAAGAAATGGGGAGAGATAGAGAGAGTGCAAGAAAGAGAGGGGGAGAAAGAGAGAGAGAAAGTAAGAGACAGCAACAGAGAGAGAGGGAGAGAGAGAGAGAAAGAAAAAAGAGTAAGAGGGGGGACAGAGAAAGAGAGAGAAAGAAAGCAAGAGAGAGAGAAAGAGAAATGGAGAGGAAAGGGAGGGAAGGAAGGAAGGAGAAATTATGGGAAAAGAAGGAAGGAAGGAAAAATAAATGAAGGACTTCTCCCCCCCTCTAAATACAGCTGTATATTTACCTAATCCAATATTTAAAAATTATTTTAGCCCATCTAACATTTAGCCAATTAATACTTATCTACATTTCTTACTTAATTATTAATCTTAAATTTCAATTTGAGGAAAGAAAAAAAAGGAAAAAATTCTAAATATTGTCTATTTTCAATCAGGTAAAAATCATTAATATCATTAATCTCTGCAACAATTCCAGATTCAATTCCATTTATGCATTAATCCAAATCACTATCACCTACTACATATCTTATTATAATCAATGCTTCTGAATTTATTAAAACAGATCAGCAATTCCTAAATTCATATATCTAAATAGATTTTTAAAAATTTAAAAAGAGCAAAGAAAACAATACTCCAAGCTTAATCAACTCTTCTCAAAGTCCAATTTCTTTAATCTGAGCAGAAATTTGAACGGAACCCTTTTCTTTTTTCTTTTTTTGTATCCCCTTTTAATCCCCTTTTCCATTTTATTCTTTCTATTCTTCCTTCTAGGAAGGAAGTACTTTGTTAGAAAAATAAAGGGGTTATTGGATCAAACTTTGGACACTTGACAACGTAGTTATGATGGTGGCAATGTTCAAGGGTTATGTGAACATCTTTTGGGATCTTCTGACAAGCAGCTGCAGGGATTCACTTAACGACTGTGGCAAGAAAGGTGATAAAGTGAGGCAGAACTCACTTAATAACCATCTTACTCAGGAGATAGAAACGTTGGCCTCCATTGGGGTCAGAACAGAAGTCGAGGATTATCTGTCTGACCAGTGCACTTTTTTAGAGAGCAGATCAGGAGTCCATTTTGAAGCTCCACAGAAAACATCTAGGGGAGAAGGCAGGTTGTCCTCGACTTACAATGGTTCATTTACTGACCGTTCAAAGACGCAACGGCTCTGAAAAAAGTGACTTATGCACACTTTTCACACTTAGGATCTTTGCAGCAGCCTGATGATCGCAGGATCAAAACGTTACTGCCGTTTCATATTTATGACCGTTGCTGTGTGTCCTGAGGAAAAGTGACCCCCCTTTTGTTTCTAACCGATTCACGCCCAGGCCTGAAAATGTGCCACTCAGACATTATACTTTTCCGCCCACAACGGAAAAAAATTAGAGGGAACATTGATTCCAGCCTTGTGCAACACCAGAGGTACCATACAGGAGAGAAACCCTTTGGATGTCCTTACTGTGGAAAAAGATTTAGTTAGAGGTCCCACCTGGTGAAACTCCAGAGGATTCACACAGGAGAGAAACCCTTTGAATGTCCTGACTATAGGAAACGTTTTTAGGGATAATTCCAACCAGGTGAAGCACCAGAGGACTCACAGGAGAGAAACCCTTTGAATGTCCTGACTGTGGGAAAGGTTTTAGTCAGAGTTCCCACCTGGTGCAACACCAGAGGACTCATACAGGAAAGAGAGCGAGGTAGGAGAGAAGAAGGTTAAGGGGGAGGGAGAAAGAAAAGGTGGATGGAAGAGAAGGAGATAGAGGGAGGCTAGTAAAATGAAATATAGAAGGAAAACAAATGGGAGATAATACTAAGTGCAAATTTAGGATATTTGTTTATGATATATTGGAAAAATGTGCATGTTTGTAACATGGTGATGTGGTATATGTATAAATGTAAAGTTTGTAAAATAAAAATAGAAAAATATGAAAAATAATGAATGTCCTATCTGTGGGAAAGGTTTCAGTCAGAACTGCCACCTCGTGGTACACCAGCGGATTCACACAGAAACCATTTGAATGTCCTTTTTGTGGGAAAGGTTTTAGTTATAATTCCAGCCTGGTGAGACACTAGAGGAGTCACACCATTAAGAAATATTTGAAATGTCCAATCTGTGGATATTACTTCAAGCATAAATCATCCCTTATTGCACACAAGGAAATTCACATGAGAGAACATTTCAAGACTTTAGAGAAGTCTTGAATTGACAGGTTTAATATATCTTGTAAGAATTTATAAACCTCTACTGCTAATCTATATAATCCTGGGGTCCTATTATTATTTTTCTTTTTATCACCTTTGTCAAATCCATCGTTATTTTTTCATTTAACCTATTTTTAATACTCTCTGGCACTTTTGTCAATTTAGCTCTTTCCAAATTATCTTTTACTCTGAATGTTTTTCTTTATCATAATTTTTCATTAAATTCTTCAATTATTATTATTTAATTTCATTTTGAAACTGCATACATCTGTTCTCATCTCCTAATTACCAATTTCTTGTTTTTCAATTTAAATGCTAACCATCTTCCTGTTTTTTTGTAATTTTCAAAAAAGTTAAACTTTTTAACTGCATCTACATGGAGGGATATATGTATTGGGGTACCCAAGGCTCTCTTTTAGGCCCAGTACTCTTCACTATCTTCATCAATGACTTGGACGAAGGGATAGATGGGGAACACAATAAATTTGCAGACGACACCAAACTGGCAGGAATAGCCAAATCTCCAGAAGATAGGTTCAAATACAGAAGGATCTTGACAAATTTTAATATTGGGCTCTATCAAGTTTTCAAGTTTCAAGTTTTATTGGATTTATATGCCACCCCTCTCCGAAAACTCGGAAATGAAATTCAATCGTGAAAAAGGTAAGGTTCTATATTTAGACAAGGAAAACAAAATGCACAGGTACAGTTTATGTGATATATTGCTGAATAGTAGGAACTGTGTGAGGGATATTGGTGTCCTAGTGGACAATCATTTAAATATGAGCCAGCAGTGTGCAGCAGCTGCAAAAAAAAAAGCCAACATGGTTTTAAGCCACATTAACAGAGGGATAGAATCGAGATTACATGAAGTGTTAATGCCTTGGTAAGTCCACACTTGGAATACTGCATTTAGTTTGATCACCACTATGCAAAAAGGATGTTGAAACTCTAGAAAAAGTACAGAGAAGAGCAACAAAAACGATTAGGGGACTGGAGGCTAAAACATATGAAGAACGGTTGCAGGAACTGGGTATGTCTAGTTTAATGAAAAGAAATACCAGGGGTGACATGATAGCAGTGTTCCAGAAGAGCAAGTGAAAGGATCGATGATTGCATGGACACAAAACTTTGGATACACAATAAGACTTATATATACAGATGGCACCTTCCACCAGCTAGGCTTTCTAAAAGGTACCCAAACGTATCTTCTCTATGCTGGAAATGTAAAAAAAACAGGGAACGTACTATCATATGTGGTGGACTTGTACATATGCCCAAAAATTTTGGACACAAATTAAAAGAATAATGGACCAAGTTATATTGACAAAGATCATAACTAAACCAGAGCTATTCCTTCTGGGCATTTTTAGACAGAAACTAAGTAAAGAAGACAGATACCTTATTATCCAAATACTAACGGCCGCCAGATTAACATACACACAGCATTGGTGGAAAAAAGACATTCCAGCAGTATTCCAATATCTCAGGGGTTGTCACAAAGAAGAGGGAGTCAATCTATTCTCCAAAGGACCTGAGTGTAGAACAAAAAGCAATGGGTAGAAACTAAACAAGAAGTAACTTAGAACTAAGGAGAAATTTCCTGACAGAACTATAAACCAGTGGAAGAAATTGTCTCCAGAAGTTGTGAATGCTCCAACACTGGAAGTTTTTAAGAAGATATTGGATAATCATTTGTCTGAAATAGTGTAGGGTGTCCTGCCTAAGTAGGTAGTTGGACTAGAAAACCCCCAAGGTCCCTTCCTATTGTTCTAATGTTGTTGTTGCTAGCCTGGTTGTCAGTTATAGTTCTCTTTTGCTTGTTTTTTACAAATCCTTTTAGAAACATTTCTTCTACCATATATAGGCTATCGCTCCCTCTTTCCTAGACCCCATTTTCTAAACCCTGCTGCAAACTGCTCCTCTCTCTGGAGACTTCCTTGCAGATCAATTTACAAAGGAACATGACATTTAGCATTTACCAGATCTAAAATTTCTTCCTTCAGGTATGCTGGTTGCTCTTGGATGCAGCCCACAGGGGTGAAATTGGCTCCCTTAGAGTGTCTGGCCTAATGGTGCTACCATGGAATAAATCCCTAGGAGCTTTGGGAAATTAGTTTTGAAGTTTTAGGATATAGAGAGTTTTGATTTCCACTGAGAGTCGCCCTTAAAAAAGATGATTGTGTCATTGTTTAAACCTTCATGAACATTTATGATTGAGAGTGTCCAGAAATATTTAAAAGAGTCCTCCATTCCTCTGCTCACAACAGAATACCTTATTCCACCAGAGTTGAAATTTTGGGCTGAGAAAATTTAGAGGTATGTCGCCTTCGATCTGATCAAAATGTTGTTCATAAAATCATCTGCCATAATATTTTAGCTGTCAATGAATAGCTCAGCTTCAACTGCAACAACATACAGGCACACAATAGATTGAAACTCAATGTAAATGCCTCGAAACAGGACTGCAGAAAATACGACTTCAGCAACAGAGTGATCAATGCCTGGAATGCACTACCTGAATGGTTTCTTCCCCAAACCCCAAAAACTTTAACCTTGGACTAAAGTCGAACTCACCCCTTTCCTAAGAGATCTGTAAGGGGCGTGCATAAGTGCACCACCATGCCAACCGTCCCTGTCCTATTGTCCAAATTTACCTATACCTATTTTGCTTTGGTTTATGTTTACACCTGTTATGTACACATTTTGAAAAATAAATAAAATAAAAATATGTCCTTTAAAAAATAAATTTAGAGGAAAAATTCCCCTCCCCTTTTTGTGCATGCTGGCCTCTTAGATGTGTATGTTTTGTATTTTGTACATTGGATTGTTTTAAATCAATTAAAAATAATTTTATAAAATAAAATAAAATAAATTTAGGGCTCAGCACATATCTAATCTTGGTAAGCCTAGTAGCATCACATTTCACTATTTCACTTGGCTCACTTGCAAAGGTCAGTTGCTAGAAGTGAAAAACGATTTGACAGCATTTACACAGGGAAAACATCTTGCAAACACCTTAGGTGGAGACGGGACAAGAGTGCTTTTCTGCCGCAATCTGGAGTTGGCAGTCAACTATAACATCTGTGCCTGAAACATGCATAATAGAGGAGTTTAAACCATCGAGTACCGAATTGCTAGAAAGAATCACAGAAGAACTTCCTCTCCCGGAAGACCCATGGGAGGAAGGTGGGGTGCAGAGCGGCTTTTGTGCTCTTCCGAGGATCGAAGCAGCAGCTGAAGGTGACTTGGAGGCAGGTCGGGGGAGAGTCGGGGAGCAAGTCGGGCTGTTTGGTTTCCTCCACGGCCTGGAAGCAGAGAAGCAAGGGGGCTGAAGCGTGTTAGCTGCTGGTGCTGCAGGTTCCTCCCCTGCCCAATTTTAAGCCCACTGGTGGTGCACGCTGTGAAACTGGTGGCTGCAATTTTCCGCTGGTGGGAAGATTGGAAAAGTCTCAAGTTAAGGTTGCAGAGGTTGTGGGTACTCCATCACTGGGGGTTGTGAGAGAGCTTCCGAAGATACATCTGTCTGCATACTTTCATTTGAAGGCTGTTCTGCCATCTCCTCCTCCTCACCAAAATTCTCTTCATCTCTTAAATCGGGTAAATTGACAGTTTCCATTTCATCCCTATCCTCTGAGTCCGAACATTCCAAAGACTGACAGGGAACACACGCAACACACACCAAAACAAGGAGGTGCTCCCAAGAAACAGACTTTTACCCAGCATCTGTTCCTTGTGTGGAGAAGTGGAGCTGCTCCTCTCAAGCAGTCTTGCTGACCTCTGTGCCTCCCTCTTTCCCTGGGCCTGCCTCCCTCCACTTTATAGTGTTTTACAGTCTTTGCTGAGCGGTTTACAGAGTCAGCATATTGCCCCAATTATTTGGGTCTCCATTTTACTGACCTCGGAAGGATGGAAGGTTGAGCCAGTCAGAAAGAATTCCCGCCACGGAGCAGTGATAGCTTTTAATTCTTCATTCTAACCACTGCTCCTTCATGGGCTAAAACCAATGTTTTAAATCTTGCAGAGGTCTTGGGTACCATTTCCTCTTTAATGCCCACATATTCTTTGTACCTATTTCTGAGACTTTAAAAAAAAAAAAAATACCCACGGATTTTCAATATTTATTTATTTGTTTTTAATTTGGTTTGGTTTGGTTTGATTTGATTTGATTTGATTTGATTTGAATGCCGCCCCTCTCCGTAGACATACATACATATACATACAGGAGAGTGTTTCTGTATTTCCTCGTGGACATATGTTATCTGTTTAATCATTCTCAGTACTTCCCAGATTCATTCATTCATTCATTCATTCATTCATTCATTCATTTACTGAAAGGGTAGTAGATCCTTGGAACAAACTTCCAGCAGACGTGGTTGGTAAATCCACAGTAACTGAATTTAAACATGCCTGGGATAAACATATATCCATTGTAAGATAAAATACAGGAAATAGTATAAGGGCAGACTAGATGGACCATGAGGTCTTTTTCTGCCGTCAGTCTTCTATGTTTCTATGTTTCATTCATTCATTTATTTAATTGGATTTCTATGCTGCTCCTCTCTGAGGACTCAGGGCGGCTCACAACATGTACAAAAAACAAGAATCAATAATAGCAATCCAATTAATACATTAAAAAACAGTCAACAATTTCAAGAGAATTTTGCGATTGTGGGGATATTTGAACTTGGATCGTGCTATGTCTCATAATGAATGTTAGCAGTTAAGGTGCTAATCTAATTTTGGCATGTTTGTTCTTTCATTGTTTGTGCAACCATTTTATAAATACTAATTAAAACAACCCTTCTATTTTAATCCTCTAGACAAAGAGAATGCGAAAGAAGAGCCTTCTGGTCAGCTGAGAATCAGAAGTGGCACTAAAAAGGAAAGCAAACTCTTTCTTCCAGAAAAACACAAAGCTTTTCTCCTATCCTGGCAAGTGAGAAACAAGCGATAGGACATAAGATTTGAGCTGGAAATATTGTATGTGGAACTCACAGAAACATTGCATGGAAAGGTAAAGGAGGAACATTTTCAAATCCACAAAAAAAAAAGGAAAATAGAAGTCTGTGGGGAGAAATCAGTCATTGGAGACAGTAATGCAGGCCTCACCCCGTGAGGAAAGAAACAGCTTGAATCAAAGTACCATCCAAGATGGGATCACAAATATTTTTAACCTCCTTAAAAACCCAGGCATAGTGGATGAAAACCTCCACAGACGTGCGCATTGTGGGAAAAGCGCAGATTTCAAATCAAAGCTGATTATACATCGGAGAATCCACACTGGTGAAAACCCATACAAATGCTCTGAATGTAGCAAAGCCTTTCCCTATAGGTCCCAACTTCTTGAGCATAAAAGAACCCATACTGGAGAAAAGCCCTACCAGTGTCCAGAGTGTGACAAAAGGTTTAGTAAGCATGCCACCCTGGCGATGCACAAGAGGGCTCACACTGGAGAGAAACCATTTGAGTGTCCAGAGTGTGGGAAAAGTTTCAGTCAGAATTCCAACTTGGTGATACACCAGAGGACTCACACTGGGGAGAAACCATATGTGTGTCAGGATTGTGGGAAAAGTTTCCATCAAAACTCCAACCTGGTGATACACCAGAGGATTCATATGGGAGAGAAACCATTTGTGTGTCAAGATTGTGGGAAAAGTTTCATTCGAGCTTCTGACCTGGTGATACACCAGAAGACTCACACAGGAGAGAAATTGTATGTGTGTTCTCATTGTGGGGAAAAATTCATTCGGAATTCTGACCTAGTAATACACCAGAGGATTCATTCGGGAGACAAACCATATAAGTGTAGAGATTGTGGGAAAAGCTTTAGTCAGCACTCCCACCTAATGGTCCATGAGTGGACTCACACAGGGCAGAAACCATGTGAGTGTCTGGATTGTGGGAAAAGTTTCAATTGGAATTCTGACCTGGTGATACACCAAAGGATTCATACTGGGGAGAAACCGTATGAGTGTCCAGATTGCGGGAAAATTTTCACTAGAAATTCTGACTTGGTGATACACCGGAGAACCCACACAGGAGAGAAACCGTATGAGTGTCTCTATTGTCAGAAAAGTTTCAGTCAGAACTCTTACCTGGTGATACACCAGAGGATTCACACAGGAGAGAAACCCTTTGAATGTCCAGTTTGTGACAAAAGTTTTAGTCGGATTTCCAACCTGACGAGACACCAGAGGGCTCACATAGGAGGCATTCTGTATCAATGTCCCGATTGTGGGAAATGTTTGAGTCGGAATTCCAATCTGATGATACATCGGAGGACTCACACAGGAGAGAAGCCATATGATTGCCCAGAGTGTGGAAAAAGTTTCAATACTAGATCGAATCTGAACAGCCACATGAAGTTGCACACAGGAGAAAAACCTTATGAGTGTCCGGACTGTGGGAAAAATTTTAGTTGGAAATCTGACTTGTTGATACATCAGAGGATTCACACAGGGGAGAAACCGTATGAGTGTCCGGATTGCGGGAAAGGTTTCAGTACTCGGTCTGGCCTCATAAATCATGTAGGTTTACATATAGGGGAGAAACCATTCAAATGTCCAGAGTGTGGACAATGCTTCTCACAAAATTCTTCCCTTGCTGCACATAAGAAAATCCATTTGGTGCCGAAAGTGATGGGTGTAGAGAAGAGTTGAATTTCAAGTCTGACGTCCATTTTGAAAGGCATCTGAGAAATTAGTTAATTTCCTAACATGCTTTTCAATCAGACATGTATTAGATATGACAGGAGAAGAAAATTGGCAAATATTAGTTTGATAAAAGTTAATGCATTTACAGTGCTACCTCTACTTAAGAATTTAATTCGTTCCGTGACCAGTTTGTAAGTAGAAGCAATTTTTCCCTTAGGAATCAATGTAAAAGCAAATAATGTGTGCAAACCCATTAGGAAAGAAATAAAAGCTCGGAATTTGGGTGGGAGGAAGAGGATGAAGAAGAAGAGGACAGCAGTCGCTGCCAAAGGAAGGTGAGGGAATAAAAAAATCCAAAACTTTAGGATAGAATAGAATAGAATAGAATTTTTATTGGCCAAGTGTGATTGGACACACAAGGAATTTGTCTTGGTGCATATGCTCTCAGCATACATAAAATAAAATATACATTTGTCAAAAATCATGTGGTACAACACTTAATGATTGTCATAGGGGTCAAATAAGCAATGAAGAAGCAATATTAATAAAAATCTTAGGATATAAGCAAGAAGTTACAGTCATACAGTCAACATGGGAGGAAATGGGTGAAAGGAATGATGAGAAAAACTAGTAGAATAGAAGTGCAGATTTAGTAGAAAGTCTGATAGTGTTGAGGGAATTATTTGTTTAGTAGAGTGATAGCGTTCGGAAAAAACCTGTTCTTGTGTCTAGTTGTCTTGGTGTGCAGTGCTCTGTAGAGACGTTTTGAGGGTAGGAGTTGAAACAATTTGTGTCCAGGATGTGAGGGGATTAAGGTTTAAGTTTAAGTTTTAAAAGGAAAAAAAGAGGGACTCTGAGGTGGCAAGGAGGAGCACACGCCTCCCTGTGTTCGCTCTGGGCCGTCAAAACCTCCTTAAGCACCACCGAAAGGCTCCTCTGGCAGCCCAGAAAAGCCCGAGATGGCCGGGATTAAAGGGAATTGCAGAAAATTGGCCGGGCCTTTGTACTGCTCTCAAATTTCCTGGGAAATTTTTCCGGGCATGGGTTCTTTCTTAAGGAGAAAATGGTTCTTGAGAAGAGGCAAAAAAATCTTGAACACCCGGATTTTATCTAGAAAAGTTCTTAAGTAGAGGCGTTCTTAGGTAGAGGTACCACTGTATGGGAATGGGAGGATTTATAGATATGTTAGGGAACCACGCAGCCAATGTCCAAATGAAGTCATAGATGCTTACACAATCTTGTAAATTTATGTAAATAAATATATATGATATGTTTTTTCTGTCGAATCACCCTGGTATATTGAAGGAGCATCACAGCTTCCTTTCTGCTCTCGGCCCAACCCAGGTCCATTTCCAAGGCAGTTAATTTATGCATAGCTGACAAACTATATTCTGTATGTGTGACATGTTTTGCTGAATTATTTTTTTAAATTAAGGGAGAGTGTTCTGTCTGGGTCCCTCCGGAAGCCAACACCAACCAAAAAGAGAATCCAGACACACTGGTAAAAAGCAAAGGCAGTTTATATAATTCAAAGCAAACACAGGTAACAGAAACTGTTCTTACAAACAGGAACACTCTGGAACTTCACAGAGGTTTCACGAAGGCCATGAAGTAAAACAGGATTCTTGCTGTCAAAAACAACGCTGGAGATAACAAACCTACGCCTCCCCCAAGTCTTCCAGACTTCTAGGCCACAAGCCGAGATCAGAGACGCCGAGAAGCGAAGCAGGGTCACAGAACTTCCAGTTGATAACGCTCCACATGGCTTCAAGGGCTGGCCTGCCTTTTAAACCCTGCTGAGCAGAACCACACCCAAACCCAGCTGTTGCCAATTCAGTGGTGCAAATACCTTTCTAATTGGTCCCGTCTCTGAGCTGCACGTCGCTGTCTCATGTCAATTATAGCCTGTGCTTCCCCATCCAATGAGTCCAGGCTACTGGCTGGGGAGAGGCCCCCCCGGGGCTCTCAGGCTGCTCTCCCTCATCCTCTTCCTGACTTTCCTCTCCCCCGTCTGCCAGTTCCTCCCCCTCCTGTTCACTGTCCTCCTCCTCCGGGCATGGATCCAGCAGAAACGCAGCCGGTCCCTGAGGAGCCTCAGACGGAATCACAACAGAGAGTAGGATAGATCTATTTTGGCCTTGTTCTGGCCTCATCAGCTAGCCATACCCTCTCACTAATTCTCTGCCTTACAAGGCAAATGCTGCAAGTTCAAATCCCAGTGAGAGGGTATGGCTAGCTGATGAGGCCAGAACAAGGGCGAAATAGATCTATCCTAGTCTCCCTTAATTTGTTAAAAAATTCAGCAAATCATGACACAAATATATATTACGGTAATCTATATTTACAACAAAAAAGATAGTCGGGCGAAAAGGAACACCATGAGTTTAATCACAGAGCGCAGAGAAAATAGGGGGGAGGGAAGGGAAACTCCTTCATACCCACAGCAACCAATCACAGCACAGATTGCTTCAAACAGGAGCCAGCACTCTTACCAATCAATTATAATTGTGTATTCTGGCTCATTATACAACCCCACTGTTCCAGGTATTAAATTTAAACATCTTAACAAGATATTTAGCAGAAATTGTGCAATTGCTGCAAAAATTGCTTTAGGGTGGGCGTGGGGGTTGCTTTTTGATCAGTTTGCAAAGTTTCAGTTGTCTTCAACCTGGGCGGTCACAAAATTTCAAGCTTTAATAAATCCCAAGCTAGCAAGAAATAACTTGGAATCATAGGAGGTAGACAGAGGAGATACCTTTGCTGCCTTGAGTTATTCCTACAGACGATGAAGGCAGAATAAAAATATGCATGTATCTATCTTTATTTAATCAGAAAATATACTTGTTGGCCCAACCTAATGCAGAATATATTGCAAATGGCAAAAATGCAGAGCAATCTACCAGACCCTGGTATGTACTGGTAATCCTCAATTTACAACAATTCATCAAGTCACAACAGCACTGAAAAGTTTCAAAATGGGTGAGCAGTGGGGTCGGGCGGTAGGAAAAGCAAGTAGAATGCTTGGCTGCATAGCTAGAGGTATAACAAGTAGGAAGAGGGAGATTGTGATCCCCTTATATAGAGCGCTGGTGAGACCACATTTGGAATACTGTGTTCAGTTCTGGAGACCTCACCTACAAAAAGATATAGACAAAATTGAACGGGTCCAAAGACGGGCTACAAGAATGGTGGAAGGTCTTAAGCGTAAAACGTATCAGGAAAGACTTGATGAACTCAATCTGTATAGTCTGGAGGACAGAAGGAAAAGGGGGGGACATGATTGAAACATTTAAATATGTTAAAGTGAATACAAGAACAAGGGGACACAATCTGAAGTTAGTTGGGGGAAAGATCAAAAGCAACATGAGAAAATATTATTTTACTGAAAGAGTAGTAGATCCTTGGAACAAACTTCCAGCAGAGGTGGTTGGTAAATCCACAGTAACTGAATTTAAACATGCCTGGGATAAACATATATCCATCCTAAGATAAAAATACAGGAAATAGTATAAGGGCAGACTAGATGGATCATGAGGTCTTTTTCTGCCGTCAGTCTTCTATGTTTCTATGTAAATAAATTGACTTATGACCATTTTTCGCACTTACAACCACTGCAGCCTCCTGATTGTGAGGCAAGAGCTCCACTCTTTGAAAAGATGCAAATGTTAGTATATTAATAGGTACCACTTTGGTGGAATAGTAACAGCTTTCTGCGCATCTAGGTCTAGCATGGGTGGGTTCTAATTTTCTTCCAGTTTGCTTCCTGCCGTGCTGTGTGGCCACGCCTCAGCAAAGTGCACAAGCTCATGCACAGTGCCAAAAATTCTTTAAAAAAAAACAAAAAAAAAACCAGAAACCAAGATGGCAGTGCATGCACAGAGCAAGAAACTCGGCTTGTGTGCATGCACAGAAGAAAAAAGTTCAGAAAAAAATTCCAATATATGTATATATATATATATTTAAAATCCCCAAAAACGATAGTGGCATCCACAGACTGGCAGCTACAGAACTGGTTCTGTGATGTCATCGTGACATCACCAGCACTTTGCTCCCGGTTCTATAGAACAAGTGCAAACCCGGAGTAACCCACCTCTGGTTTAGAGCTACACAGACTGGCTCTCTCAGCTAAGAAACAGGTGAGCACTGCGTTCTAGAATTGACCCGAGAGAAAAAACCTTAAGGAGGAGAAAGGCCTGCCAAATTTTATGAGAAATAGCTCCCATTAAAAGGTCTATGGGAAATATTTTTATTTTTATTTCATTTATTGGATTTGTATGCCGCCCCTCTCCACAGACTCGGGGCGGCTAACAACAGTGGTAAAACAACATGAACAATCCAATTAATAAAAACAACTAAAAAACCCTTATTATAAAAAAACCAAACATACACACAAACATACCATGCATAACTTGTAATAGCCTAGGGGGAAAGGATAACTTAACTCCCCCATGCCTGGCGACAAAGGTGGGTCTTATGTAATTTGTGAAAGACAAGGAGGGTGGGGGCCGTTCTAATCTCTGGGGGGAGTTGGTTCCAGAGGGCCGGGGCCACCACAGAGAAGGCTCTTCCCCTGGGGCCCGCCAAACGACATTGGTCGACAGGACCCGGAGAAGGCCAACTCCGTGGGACCTTATCGACCGCTGGGATTCATGCGGTAGAAGGCGGTTCCAGATGTATTCTGGCCCAATGCCATGTAGGGCTTTAAAGGTCATTACCAACACTTTGAATTGTGACCGGAAACCGATTGGCAGCCAGTGCAGGCCACAGAGTTTTGCAGAAACGTGGGCGAATCTAGGAAGCCCCACGATGGCTCTTGCGGCCGCATTCTGCATGATCTGAAGTTTCCGAACACTTTTCAAAGGTAGCCCCATGTAGAGAGTGTTGCAGTAGTCGAACCTCGAGGTGATGAGGGCATGAGTGACTGTGAGCAGTGACTCCCTGTCCAAATAGGGCCGCAATTGGTGCACCAGGCGAACCTGGGCAAACGCCCCCCTCGCCACAGCCGAAAGATGATGTTCCAATGTCAGCTGGAGCTGCAGTAGAAAAGGTTGATATCCAAGCTCCTATCATCAAAATTTAAAGGAATGGACAAGGATCATCCACCCAGCATCTCAACCAGTAGAACAAGTATATATATTAAAAGAATATAAAAGTAGGAGAATAATGACAGGTGCCTGGTGGTGCAGTGCTTAGGATGCAGGATTGCCAGCTGACTCCATCCACAGCCTACAATTGGATCCTGATGGGGCTTGAGGTTGACAGCTTTCTGCCCTTGTGAGATCCGTAAAATGAGGACCCAGATTATTGTGGGATAGGTAAACGAAGACTGCTATAAAAGCATTCTGTGGTGGTATGTGTCTCAATGCTATTGCTATAATAGCTTTAAAGGGGATGACCAATAACTTGAATTGTACCTGTAAAAAGACCTATCCAGTGCAGCTCATATCACAAACGTTCCACAGTTAATCTAGGGCAGTGATGACACACCTATGGCACGAGTGTTTGCACTCTCCAAAGATTTTCACCAAGCTGCCTAGGTATATAATGGTGGAATCTTAACTGGTCTGGACACTGGGAAGGCTGCTCAGGAATTCTGCCTTCTAATGAGATTTAGGCCCTGCTAGAATGAAGATGGAAAATAATACATCCTGGGTAGATGTGTTTGGAAGCAACATGTGTGGGAACTTCAAAGTTTTGTCCCATATTTCACTGTTTTGTTAATGGGATGAAGCTGGCAATCGTTTAGGCCAGTCTCTCATTTCCTATTTGCGCATCATCCTAGGCTTAGAAAGCTTAGAACCAAGTCACCTTAAACATGACCAAAGCATAGCCCACAAAATCATCTGCTACAATGTCCTTCCTGTCAATGACTACGTTAGCTTCAACCACAACAATACATGAGCACACAACAGATACAAACTCAGTCAACAGTTCCAACTAGACTGTAGAAAATACGACTTCAGCAACCGAGTTTTTAATTTAGTTGTCTGTCTGTTTATTTTGTCCAATACACAATAATACACAATGAAGGTAATAGGGAATACCTTCAAGTAAAATATATTAGAGAAAGAAAAGAGGAGATAGTATAGGAATAAAATATGTCAATGAGAAAATTAGAAGAAAAGATATAGGTATAGAAGAGAAGATATAGGAGATATAGGAGAGACAATAGGACAGGGGTCGGAAGGCACTGTTGTTTCATCCCCAACCGCCCAAAACTTTACCCTTAGACTATCCACTGTGGACCGTACGTGATTCCTAAAGAGGTCAGCAAGGGGCATGCATAAGTGCACCAGCGTGCCTACAGTCCCTGTCCTAATGTTTCTCTTTTATTAAAACCAATATCATGTATATAAACAGTGCTATTTTTTTGCATACTACCAATACGTACTTGACAAATGAAATAAAATAAATAAAATAAAAATAAAATTCTCAAGGCTGAAATCTTAACACTCTGGAAATTGGGAACGGCTGCTCTAGTGCAGTGTTTCCCAACCTTGGCAACTTGAAAATATCTGGACTTCAACTCCCAGAATTCCCCAGCCAGCATTCGCTGGCTGTGGAATTCTGATAGTTGAAGTCCAAATATCTTCAAGTTGCCAAGGTTGGGAAACACTGCTCTAGTGAACAGATAGCATAATAGTAATACAGAGAGGGTGACAGTATTTATTTATTTATATTTATTTATTTATTTATTTTGTCCAATACAC
This sequence comes from Erythrolamprus reginae, assembly GCF_031021105.1. Classification (NCBI taxonomy): domain Eukaryota; kingdom Metazoa; phylum Chordata; class Lepidosauria; order Squamata; family Dipsadidae; genus Erythrolamprus; species Erythrolamprus reginae. Next base: position 28,794,483 of record NC_091951.1, on the reverse strand, counting down.
AATGAGGGTTTTAGTGGGTATATATCTATATACACATAGTAAAATACATGATTAAGGTTATAGAGGAGATACTCATAGTAAAATATATCTAAGAAATAATAGAAAAGAAGGTATAGTAATACAACATATCAATGAAAGAATAGAAGAAGAGATATAGGAATAGAAGAAAGGTATAGGAGATATAGGAGAGCAATAGGACAGGGGACGTATGTCCTATCCAAATGTCATTCTGTATGTCCTATCCAAATGTCATTGGAAACAACGTGGGAGACACTTCCAAGTTTTGTCCCGTATTATTCTATTAATAGGTTGAAGATGGCACGCTGTTAATCCTTTACGGGCTGCGCCACAAAACAAAAACTTCAGGAACTTTTCGGAGCCAGCAAGCACCCATCTATTCTGATGAAGCTATTGCTGGCTAGATGGCGCTCTAAGATTAGGCATTAAGGGCGCCTGGATAGCCGCAAGCCTCTGTAGCTGAACTGCAAGGAATCAGGATCACCGAGTCGTGGATTGCTAGAGGGAATTTGTAAATGAGATGCACGGGGAAACTTCCTCTTCCGGCTTCCTGATGAGAAAATAGCCGGGGTTGTCCTATTCCCCCTCCCCCCAGTCAAAGCGGCAGCTAGAAGGTGAGTTGGGAGCAGGTGGGAGGAGAAGCCGGGAGCACGTTTTTTTTGTTTGCTCCACGTTTTATCCAGCAGTAGGGAAACTGATTGCAATACATTTTGGCGGGAGAAATGTGTGGCAAGAGTTGGTAGATTCCAACGACTCTGCCTAACTCCCTCGGCAAGATGGCGGCCCCTTCCGCCCAGGAACCGATGCTGAGGCAGCTTCCTCGGGAGTCGGGCGAAAACGGCTGCGGAAACAGCGGCCCCGAGGACCCCGTGGAAGAAACAGCTGACTCGCCTTACCTGCGTGCCCGCCGTAAGCTAGAGAACCTTCTGAACAAGAGCCTGCGGATTCGTATGACGGATGGACGGGCCCTGGTGGGCTGTTTCTTGTGCACTGACCGGGACTGCAACGTCATCCTGGGTTCTGCCCAAGAATACTTGAAGCCCACTGACTCCTTCTCGGCAGGGGAGCCCCGAGTCCTGGGCCTAGCCATGGTTCCCGGCCATCACATCATCTCCATCGAAGTCGAGCTAGAAAGCCTGAATTCCTTGCAGTACGTTTGAAGTGACCGTCCCTCTCTGGAAAGCAGCCGTGTCTTCAAGAGTGTTTTACAAATGCAAGAAGGAGACAGAGAAGATTAAAAAGAAAAAGAGAGAGTGGTGTGTGTGTGTGAGAGAGAGAGAATTATTTCTTCCATAGACTTGCTCTCACTTCGCCTTGGAAGAGTGAAAACTGCCCTCAAAAGCTGGTCCCCTCCCGGTGCCTTACAACTTGAAGGATTCCCTACCGTCCAGCTCCTGAGAAACATTGAACCTGAAGGACCTTTCCATTTGCCTCTTGTCATTGGTTAAATCTCGAACTCTGCACCCATGCTGTGTTTTGGTGTGTGTTTAGCGGTCCTGGTTGTGTGTGTGTGTGTGGGGACTCTCCTGGTTTTTCCAGGGTGGCACAGTGGTTAGAGTGCATTACTGCAGGCTCAATTCAGCTAACTGCTAAGTTGTAGCTCAGTAGTTCATATCGCACCATCGGCTCAGCATTGACTCATCCTTTCATTCCTTCCAAGGTGGGTAAAATGAGGACCCAAATTGTTGGGGCAATAGGCTGATTCTGTAAACTGCTTAGAGAAGGCTGTAAAAGACTTATCTCCGAGACCACCTTCTGCCGCATGAATCCCAGCGACTGGTGAGGTCCCACAGAGTTGGTCTCCTTAGGGTCCCATTGAACAAACAATGTCAGCTGGCGGGACTTAGGGGAAGAGCCTTCTCTGTGGGGCCCCCAGCCCTCTGAAATCAGCTCCCCCCAGAGATTCACACTGATAAAATACAAAAAATAGTATAAGGGCAGACTGGATGGATCATGAGGTCTTTTTCTGCCGTCAGTCTTCTATGTTTCTAAGGTTTAAAGAATGACACAATCATATTTTTTAAGGGCGGCTCTCAGTGGAAATCAAAACTCTCTATATCCCAAAACTTCAAAAACTGATTTCCCAAAGCTCCAAAGGATTTATTCCATGGTAGCACCACTAAGCCAGACACTCTAAAGGAGCCAACTGCATCCAAGAACAACCAGCATACCCGAAGGAAGAAATTTTAGATCTGCTAAATGCCATGTTCCTTTGTAAATTGATCTGCAAGGAAGTCTCCAGGGAGGGGAACAGTATGCAGCAGGGTTTAGAAAATGGGGTCTAGGAAAGAGGGAGTGATAGCCTATATATGGTAGAAGAAATGTTTCTAAAAGGATTTGTAAAAAACAACAACCAAAAGAGAATAGCCCATTAAACTTTATGGCTAACTGACAACCAGGCTAACAACATCCCAGCAACCGATTAGGTCCCACAGAGTTGGTCTTCTCCGGGTCCCGTCGACCAAACAATGTCGTTTGGCGGGTCCCAGGGGAAGAGCCTTCTCTGTGGCGGCCCCGACCCTCTGGAATCGGCTCCCCCCAGGGTTCCAAGTAGTTTACAGAGTCAGCATATTCAATAGTGAGTTCTTTCTGGTATGGCTAATCGCGGGAACGCATGTGCATGTGTGTTTTGGTGAGGTTTTTTGTGCGAAAAGAAAAAAATACTGAAACAGATGCGCATGTGCGTTCTCATGCACCAGAGCTGCAAAGATATGTGCAATTAGCCGTATTGGCAGGAACCCTTTACTTCGCATATTGCCCCCAACAGTCTGAGTCTTCGTTTTACTGACCTTGGAAACATGGAAAGCTGAGTCAACCTTGAACCGGTCAGCATCAAACTCCTGGCTGTGGGCAGTGAGTTAGCCTGCAATACTGCTCTTTAAGCACTTGCCACCACATATTAAGTATTTATTAGATTTGTATGCCGCCCCTCTCCGAAGACTCGGGGCGGCTCACAACAATACAATATATAGAGTACAAATCCAATATAAATTAAAAAACGAAATTTAAAAGCCATAGATATTAAAAACAATCATTACTGCATAGTCACACCATTCTCATGGATTACAGTCAGGGAAAAAAGGTGGTGGTGGGAGGAAGAGATAGTTATTCCCCCCATGACTGGCGATATAAATAAGTCTTCAACATCTTGTGGAAGGCAGGAAGAGTAGGGCCAATTCAAATCTCCGGGGGGAGTTGGTTCCAGAGGGCCGGTGCCGCCACAGAGAAGGCTCTGCCCCTGGGTCCCGCCAGACGGCATTGTTTAGTCGACGGGACCCGGAGAAGGCCAACTCTGGGACCTGATTGGCCGCTGGGCTTCGTGCGGCAGAAAGTGGTCCCGGAGGTATTTTGGTCCGATGCCATATGCTGAAATATGCAGTCTGCCACATATTCCTCCCACCCGCCCAACCAAATTTTATTGCACTGGTGCTGCATGCTTTAAGCGGCTTCAATTTTCTGCGGAGGGTGGAGATTTAAAAAGGGGTTGGCTCCTTGTGGTGTTTTATCAGCATGTAGTTTTCTTGGCAAGTGAGGAATTTCATGGGCAAAATAGCAATATCACTTAGACCAGTATTTAAACAAACCTTTTTTCTTCAGGGGAACCCATTGGTGTCATCAGATTTCTGGCGGAACCCTGGTTGAAAAACACTGCATTAAGCTGTACATCCTGAAGCTGAAATAGAATTCTATTATTGGCCAAGTGTGATTGCACACACAAGGAAATTGTCTTTGGTGCATATGCTCTCAGTGTACATAAAAAAAGATACATTTATCAAGAATCATGAGGTACAACACTTAATGATTATCATAGGGTACAAATAAGCAATCAAGAAAAAAATCAATGTAAATCATAAGGATACAAGCAACAACTTACAGTCATAAGTGGGAGGTCGGTGATAGGAATGATGAGAAGACTAATAATAATAGTAATGCAGCCTTAGAGGATGGAGGCAGAATCAATAAGTGCTGCTACCGTGTGGGGGTCCGTGGCTGCGGAGTAGCAGAGAGAGGGAGAGAGAGAGAGAGGATGCACTGCTTAACCTCGCCAGGAGTACCGGGCTGGAGCAGGGCAATAAGCGGAGGCCGTTCACTCCATTCCATCCGCTTTCCCTCCCTATTTTGGGCGGCTGGGAGGGCCGGTGGGAGAGTCAGAGTGAAGGCAAAGCGGGAGCGGACACCTTCCACTCCGCCTTCCGCTCCTCCTGCCCTCTCAGACCTCGAGCATGAGGGGAGTAGTAGGGTGAGCTCTCTTAGAGTGCCCTGTACAGGGAAAAAGGAGAAAATGAGTTGGCCAAGCACGGCGGCATGTACGTAGGCGCAGGAAGGAGGCATGAGGAGGAGTGGGAGAGAACCTTGAGCCGCCTGGTGTGCCTCCGCCCTGGACTGGGAAGCTGCGCGTCGGAGGTGCTGGAAAGGCAACTGCTCCCGCTGCCTCCTCTTCCTCCTCCTGCCGCTGCAGCCCGCACTTTGGCCCCGCTGCCTTCTTATTAAGTTCCACATCTTAATAAGAAGGCAAGGCAGGTGCCCACCTCATTCCTGCCCGCTTCTGCAGCGGGGAAGCCTCTTCTTCCGTCTCATGTCCAGCAGATCAATCATGCTCGGCAGCTGCCAAGCAGGAGGAGGAGTGGCGGCGGCAGCAGCGTTGGCACTGACAGCAGCAGCAGCGCCCCTAGCGGCTAGAGGGGTTCTGCTGCTGCTGTTGGCGCTAACGCCGCTGCCACTCCTCTTCCTGAGTGGTGATTGCTGCTGCTGAGCATAATTGATCTGCCGGACATAAGACAGAGGAAGAGGCTGCCCCGCTGCAGAAGCAGGCGGGATTGAAAGGTGGACCTGCTTTTGCCTTTCCTGATTGAAAAACACTGACTTAGACTTATATTCCGCTTCGTAGTGTTGAAGCTGAGCGGTTTACAGAGTCAGCATATTGCCCCAATTATTTGGATCCTCATTTTACTGATCTCGGAAGGATGGAAGGCTGAGCCTGCCACTAAGCAATGATAGCGTTTAATACTTCGTTCTAACCACTGCTCCTTCATGGGCTAAAACCAATGCTTTAAATCTTGCAGAGGTCTTGGGTACCATTTCCTCTGTTAATGGCCACATATTCTTTGTTCCTATTTCTGAGACTTTTTTTCAAACAAAAAATACACACGGATTTTCAACACACACATTAACTGAATTTAAACATGCCTGGGATAAACAGAGATCCATCCTAAGATAAAATACAGAAAATAGTATAAGGGCAGACTAGATGGACCATGAGGTCTTTTTCTGCCGTCAGTCTTCTATGTTTCTATGTACAAACATACATACAGTGGTATCTCTACTTAAGAACGCCTGTACTTAAGAACTTTTCTAGATAAGAACTGGGTGTTCAAGATTTTTTTTGCCTCTTCTTAAGAACCATTTTCTACTTAAGAACCCAAGCCTGGAAAAATTTCCCAGAAAATTTGAGTGGCACGAAGGCCCAGCCAGTTTCCTGCCATTCCCCCTTTAATCCTGGCCATCTCGGGCTTTTCTGGGCTGCCAGAGGAGCCTTTCCATGGTGCTTAAGGAGGCTCTGGCAGTCCAGAGTGAACAAAGCATTTTCCTTTCTCTGGGTGCTTGGAGAGGGAATAAACCACTTTGCTGTGGTGACTCCCTCACGTTGCCTGCCGTACACCTGGCGTGAGCTTGCCTCCTGGAGTGTGGGAGCACGGAAAGGCAAAAGAGTGTGCTTCACCCCAGCCGGATCAACTCAACTTCAGCCAAACCAAGGAGTCATCACAGTGAAGGAAAGGCGCTGGCTACAAGAGGAGAAGGGAGCCCTTCAGCATGGGAAGGAAGAGGAAGCAGGTAGCAGCAGCAGCAGCCGCCTTTTGGTCAAAGGAGTGGGAGGTTCCCCCCTCTCGTCCGCCTAGGTTTCTTTCTCTGGCGCAGTGTATAGGAGGCAGCCTCGCGCCAAGTGTATGGGAGGTGCGTGCTCCTCGCTGCCACAGAGTCCTCCCCTTTTTTTTGAAGTCTTAAAGTTTTGGATTTTTTTTTTAATTCCCCTCACCTTCCTTCGGCAGCAATTGTCCTCTTATTCTCCCTCCTCCTCCCACCCAAATTCTGAGCGTTTATTTCTTTCCTAATGGGTTTGCACGCATTATTTGCTTTTACCTTGATTCCTATGGGGAAAATTGCTTCTACTTACAAACTTTTCTATTTAAGAACCTGGTCGTGGAACGAATTAAGTTCTTTAGAAGAGGTACCACTGTGCATATATATACATACAGGGTGTTTCTATATTTCCTTGTGGATATAGGTTATCTGTTTAATCCATTCTCAGTACTTCCCAGTATATATAATAACAATTTGCCTGAGTCAGCAAGAGAATTTCACGATTGTGGGGATATTTGCCCAGGTTCGCCTGGTGCACCAGTTGCGGCCCTATTTGGACAGGGAGTCATTGCTCACAGTTACTCATGCCCTTATCACCTCGAGGTTCGATTACTGCAATGCTCTCTACATGGGGCTACCTTTGAAAAGTGTTCGGAAACTCCAGATTGTGCAGAACGCGGCCGCGAGAGCCATCGTGGGGCTTCCAAGATTCGCCCACGTATCTACAACACTCCGTGGCCTGCATTGGCTGCCGATGAGTTTCCGGTCACAATTCAAAGTGTTGGTCATGACCTTTAAAGCCCTACATGGCATTGGACCAGAGTACCTCCGGAACCGCCTGCTACCGCACGAATCCCAGCGGCCGATAAGGTCCCACAGAGTTGTCCTTCTCCGGGTCCCGTCGACTAAACAATGTCGTCTGGCGGGCCCCAGGGGAAGAGCCTTCTCTGGCGGCCCCGGCCCTCTGGAATCAACTCCTCCGTAGATTAGAACTGCTCCCACGCTCCTTGTCTTCCGTAAACTACTTAAGACCCACCTATACCGCTAGGCATGGGGGATTTGAGACACCTTTCCCCCAGGCTTATTATAATTTATGTTTGGTATGTATGTGCTGTTTGGTTTTTAATTATGATAGGGTTTTTAGTTTTTTGTAATATTAGATTTGTGCCAGTATAATATTGTTTTTATCGTTGTTTTGAGCCGCCCCAAGTCTTCGGAGAGGGGCGGCATACAAATCTAATAAATTATTATTATTATTATTATTAATTATTAATTATTAATTATTGAACTTGGATCTTGTTAATCTAATTTTGGCATGCTTGTTCTTTCATTGTTTGTCATGTTTTCATATCTTGTGCAACCATTTTATCAATAGTAATTAAAACAACCCTTTTATGTTAATCCTCTAGACAAAGCGAATGCGAAAGAAGAGCCTTCTGGGGAGCTGAGAATCAGAAGTGGCACTAAGAAGGAAAGCAAACCCTTTCTTCCAGAAAAACACAAAGCTTTTCTCCTATCCCGGCAAGTGAGAAACAAGCGATAGGACAAAAGGTTTGAGCTGGAAACATTGTATGTGGAACTCACAGAAACATTACATGAAAAGGTAAAGGAGGAACATTTTCAAATCCACACAAAAAAAGTAAAATATCTAGAAGACTGTGGGGAGAAATGAGTCATTGGAGACAGTAATGCAGGCCTCACCCAGTGAGGAAAGAAACAGCTTGAATCAAAGTACCATCCAAGATGGGATCACAAATGTTTTTAACCTCCTTAAAAACCCAGGTATAGTGGAGGAAAACCTCCACAGAATCAGCGCAGATTGCAAATCAGAACTGATTGTACATCAGAGAATCCACACTGGTGAAAACCCATACAAATGCTCTGAATGTAGCAAAGCCTTTCCCTATAGGTCCCAACTTCTTGAGCATAAAAGAACCCATACTGAAAAAAAGCCCTACCAGTGTCCAGAGTGTGACAAAAGGTTTAGTAAGCAATCCGCCCTGGTGATACACAAGAGGGCTCACACTGGAGAGAAACCATTTGAGTGTCCAGAGTGTGGGAAAAGTTTCAGTCAGAATTCCAACTTGGTGATACACCAGAGGATTCACACTGGAGAGAAACCATTTGTGTGTCAGGATTGTGGGGAATGTTTCCGTCAAAACTCCAACCTTGTGATACACCAGAGGATTCATACAGAAGAGAAACCAATTGCGTGTCAAGATTGTGGGAAAAGTTTCATTCGAGCTTCTGGCCTGGCGATACACCAGAAGACTCACACGGGAGAGAGATTGTATGTGTGTTCTCATTGTGGGAAAAAGTTCATTCAGAATTCTGACCTAGTAATACATCAGAGGACTCACACTGGAGAGAAACCATATAAGTGTCCAGATTGTGGGAAAGGTTTCTCTTGGAATTCTAACCTGCTGGCACACCAGAGAATTCATACAGGTAACAAACCATATCAATGTCTGGAGTGCGGCAAATGTTTCATTCAAAATTCTGATTTGGTTATGCACCAGAAGACTCACTCAGGAGAGAAACCATATGAATGTCCTGATTGTGGGAAATGTTTTTGTTGGAATTCTTACCGGGAGATACACCAGAGAACTCACACAAGCAACAAACCATATCAGTGTCTGGATTGTGGTAAAAGTTTCCGTCGGAATTCCGCCCTTGTGAAACACCAGAGAACTCACACAGTAGAAAAACCATATGAGTGTCTGGAGTGTGGGAAAAGTTTCACTCGGAATACCAAATTGGTGATTCACCAGAGGATTCACACAGGAGAGAAACCCTACGAATGTCCAAATTGTGGCAAAAGTTTCAGTAGAAATTTCAATCTAGTGGCCCATCAGAGAACTCATACAGGAGAGAAACCATATAAGTGTCCTGATTGTGGGAAAGGTTTTTGTCGGAATTCTTACCTGGTGGTACACCAGAGAACTCACACAGGCAACAAACCACATGAGTGTCTGGATTGTGGGAAAAGTTTCTGTCAGAATTCCGCTCTTGTGAGACACCAGAGAACTCACACAGGAGAGAAACCATATAAGTGTCCTGATTGTGGGAAAGGCTTTTGTCGGAATTCTTACCTGGTGGTACACCAAAGAACTCATACAGGCAACAAACCACATGAGTGTCCGGACTGTGGGAAACATTTCCGTCAGAATTCCGCCCTTGTGATACACCAGAGAACTCACACAGGAGAAAAACCATATGAGTGTCTGGAGTGTGGTAAAAAATTTGTTCAGAATTCCCATTTGGTGGTACACCAGAGGACTCACACAGGAGAGAGACCGTATGAATGTCCTGATTGTGGGAAAGATTTCAGTGTCAGATCTTGCCTTATAAATCATGTAAGATTACACATAGGGGAGAAACCATTTTAATGGCTAGACTGTTGATGTCACACACAAAATCCCTCCCTTATCGTACAGAAGATATTCCATGAACTTTAATTTGATGTACATAGAGGAATCCTGAATGTCATATCTGATCTCTCATTATAAGCTCAGCTGAGCAGTTAACTAGTTTAATTTTTCATCTGATTCTTTTTAATCAAACACGTCTTATTATTGAACATGAAGGAGGAGATATGTGTTGGGAGCAGTGTTCCCTCTAATTTTTTTTTGGGGGGGGCGGAAAAATATAGTGTCTGAGAGGCAGTCCCTTCGGGACTGGGCGGCACAGAAATAATAAATAAACAAACAAACAAATAAAAAACCCACCCTGTTTTGCCTCAGAGAATTTCAAAATAAAATACTGTACTGTGTGTTTATAACAGTGAGCTCATAATAGGGCAACTCTATCAATATCAAAATGCCACTTAAATAGTTGAGCTAGTTTCAAACTAGATTTTGATTTTCTTTCTCTCTTCCTTACTCCCATTCTTTTTCTTTCTCTTTTCCTTCCTCTCTTTTTTCTCTCTGTTTCTCTCTCTTCCTCTCTCTCTCCTTCCCTCTCACTCTTTCCCTCTCGGCTTCTGGGCAGGTTTGGAAAACTCTGAGTTGATGATGATTTTTAAGTGAGCGATTGCTCACTGCTCAGCTTAGAGGGAACTATGGTTGTGAGGTCCAAGCCCTTTCCAAGATTCCTTTCTCTGACCCAGTGCAGTTGTTCCCTTCCACACAGGGAAGACAGGTGAAATCCTATGTTTGGCTAGCGAAAGAAACCTGCCCAGCAACAAATTTTCCTTTTGGATAGAAGCGAACTGCCTGCTATCTGCTGGCAGGCAGTTGTTTCACTCTGTTTGCTTAATGATGTACGGGCTCTGTTAGTGATCGTGACTTGGAGGGGGCAGGATTCCGGTTCTTGACAGAGGCAATCATATGAGTATCTTGCTTTATGACCACAATGATTTAGGACCAACATTTCTGCCCTTATTGTTGTCATGCTGACAATCCCCTGTACTCTATGCACTAAAGTGGAAAGTCTCAACTTTGACCTCTATGGAGAAATGGTTGTTGAAGGTGATGGGATTTGTTGAGATTAATAATGGACTTTTCTCCATCCGAAAAATACATTTTCTACATTCCTTGCTGATTAGATTAGATTAGATTAGATTTATTGGATTTATATGCCGCCCCTCTCCGAAAACTCGGGGCGGCTAACAACAATCATGAACAATATACAATAAAATCCAATACTAAAAGCAAATTAAAGCCCCTTAATATATAAAAATCAAACATACATACAAACATACCATGTATACAGTTGTAACGGCCTAGGGGGAGAAAAAAGTCTTAATTCCCCCATGCCTGGCGGCAGAGGTGGGTTTTAAGTAGCTTACGAAAGGCAAGGAGGGTGGGGGCAATTCTAATCTCTGGGGGGAGTTGGTTCCAGAGGGCCGGGGCCACCACAGAGAAGGCTCTTCTGGGTCACAACAATGGCAAAAACAGTACATAGTGACAAATCTAATATTTACCAATCTAATTACAGTTTTAGGTTAAAAAATTCATAAAAGCAACCCCAATATATATAAAAAACAATCACACAATCCATCAAACACCAAAACAACATGGGCAGGGGGAGATGTTTCAATTCCCCCATGCCTGACGGCAGAGGTGGGTTTTAAGGAGTTTACGAAAGGCAAGGAGGATGGGGGCAATCCTAATCTCAGGGGGGAGCTGGTTCCAGAGGGTCGGAGCCACCACAGAGAAGGCTCTTCCCCTGGGTCCCACCAGATGACATTGTTTAGTCGACGGGACCCGGAGAAGGCCAACTCTGTGGGACCTAACCGGTCGCTGGGATTCATGCGACAGAAGGCGGTCCCGAAGCCCTTTACAGGGTTGTGTGAAGTAGAGAAAAGATGAAGTTAGGACTTATAGTTTTGATTATTAAAAATCAGGTAATCATTAAAAAGTAGCTATTTTTATAACCATAGAGTAGGTATTTCTAATTATATTCCCTGTAAAAGAAATTGGAAGTAGCTTTACTTTATAAGTTCTTGTTAAAACATTATCTTCTGTTTAAAATATTAATTAAGGCAAAGGTTGTTTCTAACTCTAGGGAGGGGTGTTCATCTGTTGTTTCTTTCCTGAGAGAGTTAGTGCTGTCTGAAGACACTTTGTGGTCATATTTGTTACTAATAAAAATAATGTTTCTTATATTAAACATATAATGTTACTACTATTATATCAAAAACAAGCTACTGGATGCTAATTTAAAATGCCAACTGAGAGGCAGGAAGAATTTCTGTGCAGGTAGGTTGGCTATTTGGGTGGATTGAAAATGAGAAAAGATCCTTTTTCTTAATCCAAGATATTACCTGTTCTGCCGGCGTGTCTCAACCGCCCGTAATTACAGGGTAATTAGTCCAGGAAGACACACACCACACGATAAAAGGAAAACCCAAAAGTTTTTAGAAAAACAGAAACAGCTCCCTTTTTAAATTTCAAAGGGATTTTCTGGTACACACAAGGCACAGGTTAAATGCAGTCAACGATTGCCAGCTTCATTCCATTAAAAGAATGAAACATGGGTTAAAACTTTGAAGTTCCCACACACACTGCGTCCAAACACATCAACCCAGGATGTATTATTTTCCCATCTTCATTCTTGCAGGGCCTCAATCTCACTAGAAGGCAAAATTCCTGAGCAGCCTTCCCAGTTTCCAGATCAGTTAGGATTCCACCATAATGTACCCAGGCAGCTTGGTCAAAATCTTTGGAGAGTGCAAGCTGTTCTAAAGATTCCTGTGTTTTAGCCCTTGGCTCTCAATTCCTCCAGCAGGACAAGAAAGGGGCAGGCCTGGAGACCACCCACTTATGATTATATAATGTTCTTAGCTGCTGACCTGCTTCGCTGGGACTCCTACCTCTTCCTACATCAGTTACATGGGGCTCACTTAACGACCCACATGGTCCTGGAGTTGTAACAAGTGGAAATGCGCTCATTAAATAATGTGGTCATGTGATGTCACTTTTTATAAACCCATTAAAGGTTATGGTGGATCTTCAGCCTTCCTGGCTGGGTGGGAGAGGAGCAGCTGAGTCCCAGGCCACTCCAACATAGGGTGGCCTGAGACCAAAGCTTTTTGCTCCTCCTTTTTAACATCTATGTGAAAAGGCCCGATGAGTGAAGGCAAACTGCCCTCCCCCAGTGGGTCGACCTCTAGGGAGGCACAGAATGCCATGATTGCCACATCAAAATGAAGCAACGGAGAGAATTTTCTCAATGAGACGACCTCGGTTGAATCAAGATCGCTCCCTTTATTGTATTTCACTTTTCCTGACATGTGGTACAGAATAACCAATCCGCGAACGCCACATACATTAAGCCATCCTCCAACTCCCGTTCACTCATGCACTGTATAAGGCAACCTCCTCGTGACTTCCCTATAGATAATTAACGGAAGCTCCATTCTTTGCCTTTTCCTGGATTGTGTGTTTACTGGTGATTAGCAAAGGAATGAGAGTAAGGCATATATTTCCTTATGTGGAAGTTAGCTATACGTTTTCTTCATGCTGTATATCAATCATGTTAATTATTTTCCACGTGGTCATGGATTCTGCAACTTGCTTACTCAGCCTGGACTTTGCTGCTTTTCAATAGAGGAAGAAATAAGGTTTATACAGCACCCATTAGGCTAAAACATCACTCTTCAGCAATATTCCATTCCAATGTTCAGTGCCTAAAAAACTATGATTACAACAGATGAGGCCATCCTTTATGACACCCCATTAAATATTTGCACCCAGACAAAGATGATGCTCTGGCAGTACTGCCCAAGCGCCTGGAGGCTTCTAGCTTTGATTCAACCCTGGCAAGATGTGTTTTTGATACTTCATAGAAACATAGAAACATAGAAGACTGACGGCAGAAAAAGACCTCATGGTCCATCTAGTCTGCCCTTATACTATTTCCTGTATTTTATCTTACAATGGATATATGTTTATCCCAGGCATGTTTAAATTCAGTTACTGTGGATTTACCAACCACGTCTGCTGGAAGTTTGTTCCAAGGATCTACTACTCTTTCAGTGAAATAATATTTTCTCACGTTGCTTTTGATCTTTCCCCCAACTAACTTCAGATTGTGTCCCCTTGTTCTTTGTTCACTTTCCTATTAAAAACACTTCCCTCCTGAACCCTATTTAACCCTTTAACATATTTAAATGTTTCGATCATGTCCCCCCTTTTCCTTCTGTCCTCCAGACTATACAGATTGAGTTCATTAAGTCTTTCCTGATACGTTTTATGCTTAAGACCTTCCACCATTCTTGTAGCCCGTCTTTGGACCCGTTCAATTTTGTCAATATCTTTTTGTAGGTGAGGTCTTCATCTTTTGACTCTGGACAGAATGGTACTTCCCTGGACTGGGTGTACAAATTGGAGATATTCTTGGACTCACGGCTCCTGCTTGAGGAAGAGAGCTTGGGGGGAGGGGCTGTGCAGATTTATCTAGGGCAGGGCTAGGCAAAGTTGGCTCTTCTATGACAGGTGGACCTCAACTCCCAGAATTCCTGAGCTAGCATGATTGCCTCAGGAATTCTGGGAGTTGAAGTCCACATGTCATAGAAGAGCCGTCTTTGCCTACCCCTGATCTAGGGTATCAATTGTGCCCTTTTCTGGACCAGGAGGCCTTGCACATGGGTCACCTGTTTTTATCACTATACTGGACTACCCAGAAAATTCAAATAGTCCAGAACGCAGCAGCCTACACAGTAACGAGAGGCCCTAGATAAACTGGAACATTTGTGATACAAGCTGTACTGGATTGTTTTTACAGGTACAATTCAAGTTATTGGTCATCCCATTTAAAGCTATTTCTTCATTATAGCAATAGCATTGAGACAAATACACCACCACAGAATGCTTTTATAGCAATCTTAGTTTACCTAGGCCAGTGTTTTTCAACCAGTGTGCCGCGGCACACTAGTGTGCCGCGAGACATGGTCAGGTGTGCCGCGAAGCTCAGAGAGAGAAAGAAAGCAAGAGAGAAAGCAAGAGAGAAAGAAAGCAAGAGAGAATGAGAACAAGAAAAAGAAAGAAAGAGAGAAAGAAAGAGAGAGCAAGAGAGAGAGAGAAAGCAAGGGAGAGAGAGAAAGAGGGAGGGAAGGAGAGAGAGAGAAAGACATAGAGGGAGGTATGGAGGGAGAAAGAGAGCAAAAAAGAGAGGAAAGAAGGAAAAGAAAGAGGGATGGATAGAGAGAGAAAGAGAGATGAAGGGAGAGAAAGAGGGAGGGAGAGAGAAATAGAGTGAAAGGGAGGAAGAGAGAGAGAGAGAATTTTTTTGTCCAAACTTTTTTTAGCCCCCCCGCCCCCCGCTCAATGTGCCCCAGGGTTTCGTAAATGTAAAAAATGTGCCACGGCTCAAGAAAGGTTGAAAATCACTGACCTAGGCCACAACAATCTGGGTCCTCGTTTTATGGATCTCATAAAATGGAAAGCTGTCAACCTCAAACCCATCAGGATCCAATTGTAAGCTGTAGGTGGAGTCAACTGGCAATCCTACATTCTAAGCACTGCACCAACAGTCACCTGTCATTATTCTCCTACTTTTATATTCTTGCATCTACTTGTTCTACTGGTTGAGATGATGGGGGGAGGATGCTCTTTCTCCATTCCTTTAAATTTTGATGTAGGAGCTTGGATATGAACCTTTTCTACTGCAGCTCCAGCTCTATGTGAACTATTTCCCATAAACTATTTTATGGGAGCTATTTCCCATAAAACTTGGCTGGCCTTTTTCCTCCTAAAAGTTTCCTCTCTCTGGTCAGTTCTAGAAGGCAGTGCTCATGTGTTTCTTAACTGAGAGAGCCAGTCTATGTAGCTCTAAACCAGAGGTGGGTTACTACTGGTTTCCATTGATTCTATAGAACCGGTAGCAAACTGCTGGTGATGTCATGATGATGTCACAGAACCGGTTCTGTAGGTGCCAGTCCATGGACACCACTATCGTTTTTCCCCCTGATCTTTTTTCTTCTGTGCATGTACAGAAACTGAGTTTCTGGCTCTGTGCAGCCTTAGAGGATGGAGGGAGAATCAGCAAGTGCTGCTCCTTTCTGATCCTGGTGGAGGAATTGAGAGCCAAGAGCTAATGCCCAGGAGTCTTTAGAACAACTTCCTATAAACTAGCATTGTCCAATGATTTTGACCGAGTTGCCTGGGTATATTTAATGGTGGAATCTTAACTCCTCTGAAAACTGGAAAAGCTGCTCAGGAATTCTGCCTTCTAGTGAGATTTAAGCCCTGCAAGAATGAGGATGGAAAAAATTGACGGCACTTAACGGAATCAATGAGAACATTTTCAATCGCCTTAGGGCAGAAGTGGCATGTTCTTCCGCTTCCGGTCGCTAGATGGCGATTTACAGAGAAGTAATATTCGTGCCTAAGAATGCAGGTAATGTACAACTGCAGCATAGCTATTCAAGGGTAGAGCTCGAAACGCTGAGCTTTAACGAGCCGAAACGATAGAGTATTGGTTTCCTAGACAGCGCAGCAACGTGCAAAGACCGATCTGGCACAAGAAGAAGAGAGGATGGGGACGAGAGAAGGCAAAGGGCGGAGGAATTTCCTCTTCCGGGTCACCATGGCGGGGGAAACCGTCGCGCGTTGCCTCTTGTGCTGTTTCGAGAATCGATGCGGCTCCTGGGAGGTGAGCGGAGGGAAGGTCGAAGGAGTAGCTTCTACTTGTGGTTTTACGAATGGGAGATTTGTGGAAATGTAAAAAGTCCTTATATCGGTTTTCAATGATAATAATGATTTACAGGATACAAAATAAATATTAAGTGGAGATTTGAATTTAGATGTTTTTATGTGGCAAGTCAACCGTAATTATTAAAAGTTAAAGTACCAATTTGATATTTTCCATGAAAATATATGTGGGGCTTTTTGGGGCGGGGATGTTTTGTAATGTTTCTGCAGCCATTTTTAAAATCAATAATGACACTAACTCATTAATATGGACCTTGCAGACAAAGAAAATGCTAAGAAGATGCTGTGGATAACAGAGAATGAGAAGCAGCATTAAAACAAAAAATGAATCAAAATCTTTTCAACTTCCTCCAGAAAATATAAAAACTCTTCTCTTTCTTCAGAAGAAGTGAGTCAAGGGAAAGAATAACTGAGCTGGAAACAATAGAGTCTGTGTAACTCAAGGAAAGATTACGTGAAAAGTCAAAGGGGATAATTTCCAAATTCATAAAAAGTGGAAATAGCTGGAAGTCAGTGGGAAAGAAATGTTCCCTTGAATAGCCAAAATGGGACGCCATTAATGAAAGCCTTTGAAGAAGGAAAGAATGGGTTAAATCAAAGAACCTGCAGGTAAAAGATCAGACATATTTTTGGTCTCAAGTATGCCAGAGTATCAGTGTTGGATATCACACAGATATGGGGGGGGAAACAGATTGCAGATGACAGCTATTTATGGAAGAGAGGGTCCACACCAATGAAAAACCACACGAATGCTTGTAGTGCAGCAAAAGTTTTACCCAGAACAGCTCCCTCATGGAAACACTCACACCAGAGAGAAGATTTTCCAGTGCTTCCAATGTGGCAGAAGCTTTAGCACACCATTCCAATCTGGTGAGTCACAAGAGGACTCACACTGAGGAGAAACCATTTGAATGTCCTGATTGTGGAAAAAGTTTCACTCAGAATTCCCCCCTGGTGATATACCAGACGATTCACACTGGAGAGATACCGTATGAGTGTCCTGATTGTGGGAAAACCTATATTGAGAAGTCTGATCTGATGAAAGATCAGATGACTAACATGGGAGAGAGATTGTATGAATATCCACATTGTGCAAAAGGATTTAGTCAGACTTCTAAAGTGTTGGTACACCAGAGAACTCATACAGGAGAGAAACCATATGAGTGTGTGTATTGTGGGAAAAATTTCACTCAAAATTCCAAGTTGTTGAGACACCAGAGGATTCACACAGGAGAGAAACCGTATGAGTGCCTGTATTGTGGGAAAAGTTTCAGTCGAAATTCCCACATGTTGAAACACCAGAGAACTCACACAGGAGAAAAACCATATGAGTGTTTGGAGTGTGGGAAAGGTTTCACTCAGAAATACATCTTGGTTATGCACCAGAGGACTCACTCGGGAGAGAAACCATATGAGTGTCCGCATTGTGGGAAAAGTTTCAGTAAGAATTTCAATCTGGTGGTACACCAGAGCACGCACACAGGAGATAAACCATATGAGTGTCCGGACTGTGGGAAACATTTTAGTCAGAATTCTAACCTGGTGATACACCAGAAAACTCACACAGAAGAGAAACAATATAAGTGTCCGGATTGTGGGAAGAGTTTCCAGCAGAATTCCAACCTTCTTGCACACCAGAAAACTCATACAGGAGAGAAACCATATAAGTGTCCTGATTGCGGGAAAGGTTTCTTTTGGAATTCTAAGCTGGTAATACACCAGAGAACTCACACAGGTAACAAACCATATGAGTGTCTGGATTGTGGTATAAGTTTCAATTGGAATTCGGCACTGGTGAAACACCAGAGGACTCACACTGGAGAAAAGCCATATGAGTGCCTGGACTGTGGAAAAAGTTTCAGTCAGAATTACAACTTGGTTATACACCAGAGAAGTCACTCGGGAGAGAAACCATATGAGTGTCTGGATTGTGGGAAAAGTTTCAGTCAGAATTATTACCTGGTTATACACAAGAGGACTCACACAGGAGAGAGGCCACATAAGTGTTCAGATTGTGGGAAATGTTTCACACGGAATGCTGACCTAGTGATACACCAGAGGATTCACACAGGAGAAAAACCATTTAAGTGTCCTGATTGCGGGAAAGGTTTCAGTCAAAATTCTAACCTGGTGGTACATCAGAGAATTCACAAAGGGGACAAACAGTATCAGTGCTCAGATTGTTGTAAAAGTTTCACTCATAATTCTTACTTGGTGAAACACCAGAGAATTCACACAGGAGAAAAACGATATGAGTGTGTATTTTGTGGGAAAGGCTTTATTCAAAATTCCGACTTAGAGATACATCAGAGAACTCACACCGGAGAAAAAATACATCAGTGTCCGTTTTGCTGGAAAAGTTTCCTTCGTAAGTCTGGGTTGGTGATACACCAGAGGACTCACACAGGAGTGAGGCCGTATGAGTGTCCAGTTTGTGGGAAAGATTTTGGGACTAAGTCTAGCCTTATAAATCATGTAAGGATACACACAGGGGAGAAACCATTCAAGTGTCCAGATTGCGGAAAGTGTTTCACACAGAATTCAAATTTTGTCTCGCACAAAAAATCACACATGAGCCAAAATTTGATGCAATAATTTCTTGCTTGATTCTTTTTAGTCAAATGTGTCATAGAGTTACACATACTATGAGGGAGGAGATGTCAGCTTCCTTTCTCTGGCCCAGTGCTATAGTTTCTTTTCACAGAGTCGAGGGGAACTGCTGTGCTGAGCCAGAGAAAGCAAACTAAGATCTGTATTGGGTATATTTGCCACCTTGAAGTCTTTGTATCATAAAAGGAGATATAAATATATATATGTTTGGTAGGGAAGGTTTGCCTATTTGCCGATGACTTTAAAGTGTGCAATAGGGTTGATATTCCTGGAGGCGACTGTAATATGGTAAATGATTTATCATTACTAGATAAATGGTCAAAGCAACGGAAACTGCAGTTTAATGTTTCCAAATGTAAAATAATGCACTTGGGGAAAAGGAATTCTCAATCTGAGTATTGTATTGGCAGTTCTGTGTTAGCAAAAACTTCAGAAGAGAAGGATTATGGGGTAGTGATTACTGTGTTCAGTTCTGGAGTCCTCACCTACAAAAAGATATTGACAAAATTGAACGGGTCCAAAGAGGGGCTACAAGAATAGTGGAAGGTCTTAAGCATAAAACGTATCAGGAAAGACTTAATGAACTCAATCTGTATAGTCTGGAGGACAGAAGGAAAAGGGGGGACATGATCGAAACATTTAAATATGTTAAAGGGTTAAATAAGGTCCAGGAGGGAAGTATTTTTAATAGGAAAGTGAACACAAGAACAAGGGGACACAATCTGAGGTTAGTTGGGGGAAAGATCAAAAGCAACGTGAGAAAATATTATTTTACTGAAAGAGTAGTAGATCCTTGGAACAAACTTCCAGCAGACGTGGTTGGTAAATCCACAGTAACTGAATTTAAGCATGCCTTAGGATATATCCATCCTAAGATAAAATACAGAAAATAGTATAAGGGCAGACTAGATGGATCATGAGGTCTTTTTCTGCCGTCAGTCTTCTATGTTTCTATATGTATGTATTTATTTTTAAAATGTATATCGCAGCCCGAATCCTGACTTTGGGCAGCTTGCAGCAATAAAACCCTAATACAGAAATCAATAAACGGTACCTATTGCAAATAGCAAAATGAAAATCCTCTACATTTAACATGTACTTGCTCTGCAAGTACAGGTAATGCATGAGTTACAAATGGAATGGAGCCTGCCCTTTCCATTTGTAAGTCGATTCGTAGGAGTGTGTCGTACCTTGAACATGATCACTCCCTTTCGCCTATGCATTCACAAATTGAATGTGTGGTTCATTAAGTGATATGAGTCATCTCAGGATGGAGGTGAAAGGAGGGGGGGGGGCTAGTGATGGAACATGTCCCTGAAGCTTTCCCCAACTCACTAAGATACCTCATGCTCCCCCCTCCCTGCCATGCCTGACTTAGCTTGCAAAGCTCTGTCTCTTCTCTGCCTTAGTCTCTTTGCGCTTGAGGGAGAGGAGAGTCGATGGTAGTTACTGAGCGCAAAAAGTGTTTGTGGTGCCTATCTCTTGACAGAAGAAAAAAATGAGTAAAGATATAAATTGAGGTAAGGGAGGACTATGGTCTAAAGTTTAAGTTTAATCAGATTTGTATGCCGCCCCTCTCCGCAGACTCGGGGCGGCTCACAGCAATAGCAATACAATGTAAGACAAATCCAATATTTAAATTAATTTTAAAAACACCACAAGTTAAAACCAATTATACACACTAGCGTACCATGCATAAATTTTATAAGCCTAGGGGGAAGGAACATGTCAATTCCCCCATGCCTGACGACAGAGGTGGGTTTTAAGGAGCCTACGAAAGGCTAGGAGGGTGGGGGCAACTGATATCTGGGGGGAGTTGGTTCCAAAGGGTCGGGGCCGCCACAGAGAAGGCTCTTCCCCTGGGTCCCGCCAAACGACATTGTTTAGTTGACGGGACCCGGAGAAGAAAAATTAAGAGGTATGAGAGATAATATGTCTGGAAGATAACTTATAGCGAAACCCGAATCAGAACAATCTACATATATATATATATGGATAAGGGAAATATATACGTTTAAGAGTAGCACTGATGTTGGCATGAAGTTAGGATTTTGAATTGCTCAATTGTTAACTATAAAATGGATTAGAGATACTCAGAGAAGGATAAGAGGGAGGAAGAGGAAGTAACAGAAGGGGAGGGAGGCAGGGAGGAAAGAGGGAGAGGGAGAAAGAAGGTAGAGGGAAGAGAGGAGTTAGAGGGAGAAGTAATATGAAATATAGAAAGAAAATGAGATAAAAGTAAAATGCAAATTTAGGATATTTGTTTATGGCATTTTGGACAGAAATGTATAATTATGTATATATTGATATTATGGTATAGATACTGATGTTTATGTAAAGATGGCAAAAAAAATTAAAATGTTTTTTTAAAAAAAAAACCCAAAATTTTGTTGCAATTGCTACACCAGATGATTTTGCAAAGCCTCTGCCCCGGTCACAATCTCAAGCAGGAACCGTGAGTCCAAGAGGACCCCAAGGTTGTGAACCAGATCAGTCCCAAAAGATGATCCCATGACCCCAGGACGCTGAATCTGTCCCACCCAAATATGAATCAATTGTCAAGCGTCGCAGTTTTGATCACATGACCATGGGGATGTTACAGGGGTTCCAAGTGTGAAATATGTTCATAAGTCACTTTTTTCAGTGCTGTTGTAACAACAAATGGTTCCTGAAAGAAATGTTATAAGTCCAGGACTATATTTATTTATTGGATTTGTATGTATATACACTGCTCAAAACCCTCCCAAAAAACTAAGGGAACACTTAACACAATATAACTCCAAGTAAATCAAACTGATGTGAAATCAAAATGTCCACTTAGGAAGCAAAACTGATTGACAATCAATTTCACATGCTGTTGTGCAAATGGAATAGACAACAGATGGAAATGATTGGCAATTATCAAGACACAATAAAGGAATGTGTCAGTACATTCAACTTTGTATAGAACAAAGTATTCAATGAGAATATTTCATTCATTCAGATCTAGAATGTGTTATTTGAGTGTTCCCTTTATTTTTTTGAGCAGTATAATTGGATATGTTAAAAAACAATACCAACAGGCTGTAGCTTGAAGGCATCCCAAATTTCAGGGCCAAGACTTGGCCTCTTCTACCCACACTCGGACCAGTCATGGAGGCAGAAGTAGAACCAGCGTAATACTGCCCCCATTTCCTGTCTCCAAAGCCTGTCCAGAAGAATATTGTCATTGTTATTGAAACCTGAAGGCAAATCATGTCAGACTAATCTCATTGATTTCTTTGACTATGTCACAAAGGTGTTGGATGAAGGTGGTGCCGTGGATATTGCCTACCTGGACTTCAGCAAAGCCTTTGATACGGTTCCACATAAAGAGCTGATAGATAAATTAGTGAAGATTGGACTTAATCCCTGGATAGTTCAATGGATTTGCAGCTGGCTGAAGCGTAGACATCAGAGAGTTATTGTTAATGGCGAGTATTCTGAGCAGAGTCAGGTTACAAGCGGTGTGCCACAAGGATCTGTTCTGGGTCCTATTCTTTTTAATATATTTGTGAGTGACATAGGGGAAGGTTTGGTAGGGAAGGTTTGCCTATTTGCCGATGACTCTAAAGTGTGCAATAGGGTTGATATTCCTGGAGGCGTCTGTAATATGGTAAATGATTTAGCTTTACTAGATAAATGGTCTAAGCAATGGAAACTGCAGTTTAATGTTTCCAAATGTAAAATAATGCACTTGGGGAAAAGGAATCATCAATCTGAGTATTGTATTGGCAGTTCAGTGTTGGCAAATACTTCAAAAGAAAAGGATTTAGGGGTAGTGATTTCTGACAGTCTCAAAATGGGTGAACAGTGCAGTCAGGCGGTAGGGAAAGCAAGTAGGATGCTTGGCTGCATAGCTAGAGGTATAACAAGCAGGAAGAGGGAGATTATGATCCCACTATATAGAATGCTGGTGAGACCACATTTGGAATACTGTGTTCAGTTCTGGAGACCTCACCTACAAAAAGATATTGACAAAATTGAACGGGTCCAAAGACGGGCTACAAGAATGGTGGAAGGTCTTAAGCATAAAACGTATCAGGAAAGACTTAATGAACTCAATCTGTATAGTCTGGAGGACAGAAGGAAAAGGGGGGACATGATCGAAACATTTAAATATATTAAAGGGTTAAATAAGGTCCAGGAGGGAAGTGTTTTTAATAGGAAAGTGAACACAAGAACAAGGGGACACAATCTGAAGTTAGTTGGGGGAAAGATCAAAAGCAACATGAGAAAATATTATTTTACTGAAAGAGTAGTAGATCCTTGGAACAAACTTCCAGCAGATGTGGTAGATAAATCCACAGTAACTGAATTTAAACATGCCTGGGATAAACATATATCCATCCTAAGATAAAATACAGAAAATAGTATAAGGGCAGACTAGATGGACCATGAGGTCTTTTTCTGCCGTCAGACTTCTATGTTTCTATGTTTCTGATGAGAGGTCTAGGAGGGATATAATGACTCATTGTGTATTATTGTGTATTGGACTAAATAAATAAAATAGATACTTAATGGATTTGTATCCTGCCCCGAGTACTGGGAGAGGGGTGGAATAAAAATCCAATAAATAAATATCCCTTCTATCTCAAACCGTCCAAAGCTCCATGAGAAATTGCAATCAATATCGTTTGGGGTTTGTGCATTGAACACCTCTGCCAGGTAAATATTGCTCTCTCGCAAAGCTATCCCTAAGACTTGATGGCATATTAGGAAACATCTTGTAAACCCCTTATGGTTGAAGTAGTAGAACGAGCGCGTTCTTCACCCTAGTGGCGCTAGATGGCGCTCTACAAAGAGGCAACAGTCGTGCTTTTAGGAAGCAGGTACTTGTACAGTGGCGGCAAAGCGGGAGAGGCTGGGCTGGAATGAGATGAAACGATAGTGTTAGTCCTCCGAAAGGATTCATAATGACCTGGCAGTCTACAAGGAGTATACATCCTTTTATTCCCCATTATCCAGTCAGAACTGAAGAAGCTTCCCGGGTGAGAAGCGAAACGTCTTTAAGGAAAAACAAGAAGGTCTAGTTGCCTCCTGAAAAAAAACACTTAGCACAACCAATGATCTGGATGACTGAGAATCTCCATAGATATTCGATTGCTAGAGAGGACATGGACGGGAGGAGGCGATGGACAGGAACTTCCTCTTCCGGCTCAACTACGGCAGGAGGATGGTGTCGGAGGACTCTCTTGTGCTGTTTCAAGAGTCGAAGCGGCTCTTGGGAGGTGAGTGGAGGGAAGGTCGGAGAAGCCGGGAGCAAGTCGGGCACTTTGGGTTCCTCCACGGTCTGTGAAGCAGACGAAGCAACGAGGCTGAACCGTGTTGACTGCTACATATTCTTTCCCTTCCCAAATGTTCTTCCTCTGGGGCTGCACGATTTAAAAATGCTGCCTGTGATTTTCTGCTGAGAGATTTAAAATTATAATTAAATAACAAATAATAAGCAAAAGCAAATAAAGTAATAATTTTTAAAAATAAATTAAAATTATTTTAAAATAATATTTATTTCTTAAAGCCCATCTCCCTCACCCTTCACGTAACATTTGATTCCTTGTGTTTTTTATTGACAAGTTTCAAGGGCGAAACGGATGCTTTAAATCTTGCATAGGATTTGATCCCCATTTCATCAAAGCTGAAATATGTCAGCTGCTGCTGCTGCCTATTTAACAGGCTAATAAGAGTTGGTAGGGACCTTATAGCACTGGCGGGTTGCTGCTGGTTCAGATCAGTTCGCCCATCCCGGTTGTGGAAATTTGAACCTTCTTGCCAAATCGGTAGTGATGGCCTGCTGTCCACGCTCCTGAACCGGTTCTCTGGTTGCCACGGCTGGCAAAGGAGCCTCTGCACATGCAAAACATGCTCTTCCGTTGCAATGTGAACCAGTAGGGAAGGTGAGTGGAACCCACCCCTGCCTCATAGGTTATCTAGTTCAACACCCCCGCTCAAGCAGGAGACCCTATACCATTTCTGAGAAATGGCAATCCAATCTCTTCTTGAAAGTCTCAAGTTATGAAGGTCCCAAAGCTTCCAAAGGCAACTTCTGTTCCATTGGTTGATTGTTCCCCGCTGTCGAAAACTTCCTCCTTATTTCTAAGTTGAATCTCTCCTTGATCCATCCATTATTCCTTGTGTGGCCTTCAGGTGCTTTGGAAATTAGATTTATGACAAATTATGCCAAAAAATACAGACCGCCAAGAGAGGTCCATATTAAATTTACTTTAAAAAAACAATAAGAGATGAGATCTATAGAAACACCAGGACAGAACAAATAATCTTCAGAGGGAAAGCCATTATACAGTGATCCCCCGCTCGTTGCGAGGGTTCCGTTCCAGGACCCCCCGCAACGAGCGGGTTTTCGCGAAGTAGCGCTGCGGAAGTAAAAACACCATCTGCGCATGTGCAGATGGTGTTTTTAACTTCCGCAGCGCTAGCGAGGAGCCGAAGATTGGGGGCGGCGCGGCTGTTTTAAAACGTCGCCGCCGGCATGGGGGGCTTCCTAGCAGCCCCCCAAACCCGGGTTGGGGGTCCGGGGGGTGCTGGCAAGCCCCCCATGCCGGCGGCGACGTTTTAAAACAGCCGCGCCGCCCCCAATCTTCGGCTCCTCGCTAGCGGGCTTTCGAGATGAGTCCTGAAGCGAATTCGCTTCAGGACTCAGCTCGAAAGCGGCAAGAGCTAGCGCCCAGCCCCGTGACATTCGCTTTCCTGCCGCCAGCAGCCGAGTGATCCTGGGCTCCTTCGCAACCTCGGAGAGCTTCCTGGGCATGAAAGCTCACGAAAACCAGGAAGCTCTCTGAGGTTGCGAAGGAGCCCACGATGACTCGGCTGCAGGCGGGAGGAAGGCGAATCCCACGGGGCTGGGCTCGGTTATCCCCTCGGCTCCCCTCCTACCAGCCCCGCCGCGGAAGGCTCCATTCTGTTCCCTGAATGAAGACCGCCGGCCGCTCAATCGGGCCGGCAGGGAACAGAATGGAGCGTTCCGCGGCGGGGCTGCTAAGGGGGGGGAGACGAGCCCAGCCCCGTGACATTCGTTTTCCTGCCGCCGGCAGCCGAGTGATCCTGAGCTCCTTCGCAACCTCGGAGAGCTTCCTGGGCATGAAAGCTCACGAAAACCAGGAAGCTCTCTGAGGTTGCGAAGGAGCCCACGATCACTCGGCTGCAAGCGGGAGGAAGGCGAATCCCACGGGGCTGGGCTCGGTTATCCCCTCGGCTCCCCTCCTACCAGCCCCGCCGCGGAAGGCTCCATTCTGTTCCCTGAATGGAGACCGCCGGCCGCTCAATCGGGCCGGCAGGGAACAGAATGGAGCGTTCCGCCCCGTGACATTCGTTTTCCTGCCGCCGGCAGCCGAGTGATCCTGGGCTCCTTCGCAACCTCGGAGAGCTTCCTGGGCATGAAAGCTCACGAAAACCAGGAAGCTCTCTGAGGTTGCGAAGGAGCCCACGATCACTCGGCTGCAAGCGGGAGGAAGGCGAATCCCACGGGGCTGGGCGCGGTTATCCCCTCGGCTCCCCTCCTACCAGCCCCGCCGCGGAAGGCTCCATTCTGTTCCCTGAATCACTTTGAATCCAGCAGCTTCTGCTGGATACGGGCGGTGGATGGGACGAGCGGTGAGGAAGCCAGGGGCTGTGGCAGCTCGCCCCCCCATCGCCCGTATCCAACAGAAGCGGCGGGATTCAAAGTGCTGGGGTGGGGGGGGTGTCCTGACAGCCCCCCACCCCAGCACTTTGAATCCAGCAGCTTCTGCTGGATACGGGCGGTGGGTGGGACGAGCGGTGCGGAAGCCAGGGGTGTGGCAGCTCGCCCCCCCATCGCCCGTATCCAGCAGAAGCGGCGGGATTCAAAGGGATTCAAGGCTAACTTCTGCGCTTGGCTTGAGGACTCAGCTGGGAAGCGGCACGGGTGTTTTAAAAGGTCTCCGCCGGCATGGGGGGCTTCCTACCCCCCCGAACCCCCAACCCGGGTTTGGGGGGGTGCTAAGAAGCCCCCCATGCCGGCGGAGACCTTTTAAAACACCCGTGCCGCTTCCCAACTGAGTCCCGAAGCCAAACGAACCCAGGTGGCCGGGCGAGCAGCGAGCAAATGGCGGGTGGCCGGTGCTGGGGGGGCTTCTCGCCCTCCCGCCAGCAAGAGGGGAAAGACCCAGGGAAGCCGCCCAGCAGCTGATCTGCCCGGCGGGGAACACCATCTACGCATGTGTGGCCATAGGAAAAAAGGGCGCACATGCGCAGATGGTGTTTTTACTTCCGGGTTGAAAAATCGCGATGTAGCCCATTCGCAATGGTCGGGGACGCAATAACCGGGGGATCACTGTAATACTAAAATAAATACCCAGGCAGATTAGAGAGAAAAGAAGAGAATTTCAGAATCTTACTGTAAAATTAATAAGGAAAGAAATTCCTTTTAGATGGCTGATCCACAGAACAGAATTTCCGCGAAGTAGAGATGCGGAAGTAAATACACCATTTTTGGCTATGGACAGTATCACAAGCCATCCCTTAACACTTTAAACCCTTAAATTACCATTTCCCATTCCCTTAACAACCATTTACTCACCATTATTACTGTTACTCACCATTGAATAAGACACTTAGTGATCCTGATATTTATAAACATAATTATTTATTAACAATAATATTTTTTTTTTGTTATTTATTTGCAAAAATTATTAGTTTGGTGATGACATATGACGTCATCGGGTGGGAAAAACCGTGGTATAGGGAAAAAAACGCGAAGTATTTTTTAATTAATATTTTTTGAAAAACTGTGGTATAGGCTATTCGCGAAGTTCGAACCCGCGAAATTCGAGGGAACACTGTAGACACAAAAGGTAAAGAGGATCAGTTTTTAGAACAATACTTGGAAGATGGGGAAAGCAGTACAGAAATTAGAAACACAAAGCCAGGAAGAACAACACTCAGAAGAAGGAGAAAGGAAAGAGAGAAAGAAAGAAACAAAACCAAAAGTCAGATAGAAACAAGAAGTACAAGGGCAGAAAAATCAACCTAATATTCAGTCAGTCAACAAAAAATGGAATCAACTAACCCATCAAACAAAGACAAATATTGACAAAATTAGAAAAGAAAAAATTTAGACATAATATGTTTGCAGGAAGTACACATAAAAAAATGAAGATATTAAATTCTTAGAGGCACCCAAATTAGGCGATCTGTATGTAACTCTGGTTGATTCATAACAAGAAAGGAATAGCAGTGTATGTGGAGAAGTGGTTAAATCCAAAACAAATATATAAAGTCCCAGAAGGTAGAGTAATTACAATTGAGATTTCAGTAAATCAGACAAAAATAGTATTTGTAGTTATTTATGCCTCTAACAATAGATAAAATGAATTCTATAAAAAGTTATATAAACAAATTACTAAATTTGAAAAAGAAAATATACTCATGATTTTAATGGGGTGGCAAACCCAAAATTAGATTATTTATTTATTTATTATTTATTATTTAGATTTGTATGCCTCCCCTCTCCGCAGACTTATAAATCAGGAAACTAAAAGCAACACAAAAGGAAAACACTACCTAAAATCTTCTTTGAAATGGCCAGAGAATACAATTTAAAAGATATTTGGATGGAAAGAAATCCAAATAAAAAATAATTCACATACAGTGGTACCTCTACTTAAGAACTTAATTCGTTCCGTGACTAGGTTTTTAAGTAGAAAAGTTTGTAAGTAGAAGCAATTTTCCCCATAGGAATCAATGTAAAAGCAAATAATGTGTGCAAACTCATTAGGAAAGAAATAAAAGCTCAGAATTTGGGTGGGAGGAGGAGAAGGAAGAAGAGGAGGGTGACAGTCGCTACTGAAGGAAGAAGGTGAGGTAAGGGGAATCAAAAAAATCCAAAACTTTAAGGCTTAAAAAAAAAAGAGGGACTCTGAGGCGGCGAGGAGGAGCACGCACCTCCCATACACCTGGCACGAGGCTGCCTCCCACACACTGCGCTAGAGCGAGAAACCCAGGGGGAATGGCAGAAAACTAGCTGGGCCTTCGTGCTGCTCTTAAATTTCCAGGGAAATTTTTCCGGGCTCGGGTTGAATCTCTCCTTGATCAGTTTCCACTGATTATTCCTTGTCTGGCCTTCAGATGCTTTGGAAAATAGATTTATACCAAATTATGCCAAAAAACACAGACCGCCAAGAGAGGTCCATATTAAATTTACTAAAAAACAACAAGGGAGGAGATTTATAGCAGTGTTTCCCAACCTTGGCAACTTGAATATATTTCAACTAAAGTCTTCAAGTTGCCAAGGTTGGGAAACACTGATCTATAGAAACACCAGGACAGAACAGATAACCTTTAGAGGGAAAGACATGATATTAAAACAAATACCAGGGTGGATTAGAGAAAAAAGAAGAGAATTTCAGTATCTTACTGTAAAATTAATAAGGAAAGAAATTCCTTTTAGATTGCTTCTTAACAGGACAATAAACCAGTGGAACAGCTTGCCAGCAGAAGTTGCTTCATCACTGGAGGGTAAAATGAATGATTTAAATCTTGCATAGGATTTGGGAACCATTTCATCTGTTAGTGTCCCCATATTTCCCAATTTAGATCAAAACATTTGAATGCACTTCTAGTTCATTTTGCATACTGAAATGCAGATTTTGTACCTAAATGCATTAGTTTTATTTAGACATGCATACATGTGTGATTTACCAATACAAAATATAGAATTTTGTGATTGAATTGAATGAATCATAATTAATGTTAGAACTGAAACTAAAACTTTTTTTTTCATTCGTGGTAATATATGATGGTTGGTTTTTTTTGCTGCTTTCACATTTCCTACAGCAAAGTTTTAAATAATAATGAAACTAATCCATTAATTTGAATCTTACAGATAAGGAAGATGCCAAGAAGAACAGAGAATGAGAAGCAACATTAAAATGCAAAATAAGCCATGAATCCACATTTTTCCAAATTTCTCCAGAAAGTGTAAAAGCTCTTCTCCTTCCTCAGCAGATGAGAGACAAAGGAGAGAATAACAAAAACACTGTGTTCCACCTTGGAAGTTTCACGCTGGAAAAAATAGAGTGTGTGGAACTGAAGCAAATATTACCTAAGAACTCAAGGGGGATAATATCGAAATTTTTTAAAAAGTGCAAATATCTGGAAACAGTGAAGTCAAAGAACCTCCAAGGACTCATACAGGAGAGAAACCATATGAGTTTCTAGATTGTGAAAAGTTTCAGTCAGAAATGCTACCTGGTTGCACCTCAGAGGATTCACACAGGAGAAAAATCGAAAGAATGTCCAGTTTTGAGAAAAGTTTCTCTCAGAATTCCCCTCATCAGAGAACTCACCAACATCAGAGAACTCATAACCAAATAAGTGTCCAGATTGTGGTAAAGGTTTCACTTAGAATTCTGACCTGCTAAAACACCAGAGGACTCACACAGGAGAAAAATTATATAACTATATAATTGTCAGAATAGTGGAAGACATTTTAATCAGAATTTCAAGCTAATGATACACCAGAGGACTCACACAGGAGAGCAACCATATCAGTGTCCGGACTGTGGGAAAAGTTTCAGTCGGAATTCCAATCTGGTGAGACATCGGAGGACTCACACAGTAGAAAAACCATATGAGTGTTTGGATTGTGGGAAATGTTTCAGTCAAAAATCCCACCTGGTGAAACACCAAACGACTCACACAGGAGAGAAACCATATGAGTGTCCAGTTTGTGGGAAAAGTTTCTGTCAGAATTCCACCCTGGTGGAACATCAGAAGACTCACACAGGGGAGCAACCATATGAGTGTCCAGATTGTGGGAAACATTTCAGTCAGAATTCTAATCTGGTGAGACATCGGAGGACTCACACAGTAGAAAAACCATATGAGTGTTTGGATTGTGGGAAAAGTTTCAGTCAGAAAACCCACCTAGTGAAACATCAAAGGACTCACACAGGAGAGAAGCCCTATGCGTGTCTATATTGTGAGAAAAGTTTCACTCAGAATTCTGACCTGGTAAAACACCAGAGGACTCACACAGGAGAAAAACCATATGAGTGTCCAGATTGTGGGAAACATTTCAGTCAGAATTCTAATCTGGTGAAACATCGGAGGATTCACTCAGGAGAAAAACCATATGAGTGTTTGAATTGTGGGAAAAGTTACCAAAATAATTCCAACCTGGTGAAACATCAGAGAATTCACAGAGGAGAAAAGCCTTATGACTGTCTATATTGTGGAAAATATTCCTGTCAAAATTCCCACCTGGGGGAACATCAGGCAACTCACACAGGAGAAAAACCGTATGAGTGCCTGGATTGTGGGAAAAGTTTCAAATGGAATTCCCACCTGATGGAACACAAGAGGACTCACACGGGAGAGAAACCATATAAATGTGTAGATTGTGGGAAATGTTTTAGTCAGAATTCCAATCTGGTGAGACATCAGAGAATTCACATAGGAGAAAAACCATATGAATGTTCAGATTGTGGCAAACGTTTCCTGGATAATTCCAACCTGGTGACACATCAGAGGACTCATACAGGAGAAAAATTATATGAGTGTCTGTTTTGTGGAGAAAGTTTCATTCGAAATTCTGACTTAGTGGTACATCACAGGACACACACAGGAGAAAAACCGTATCAGTGTCTCAAATGTGGGAAAAGTTTCAGTCGGAATTCCACTTTGCTGATACACTGGAGGACTCACACAGGAGAGAAACTGTATCAGTGCTCAGATTGTGGGAAAAGTTTCGCTCGGAATTCCAACCTGGTGATGCACCAGAAAACTCACACAGGAGAAAAGCCATTTCAATGTTCTGATTGTGGGAAAAGTTTCAGTCAGAATTACTATCTGATGAAACACAAGAGGACACACACAGGAGAAAAACCATATGAGTGTCCTGAATGTGGGAAACATTTCAGTTGGAATTCCAATTTGCTGGTCCACTGGAGGACTCACACAGGAGAGAAGCCTTATGAATGTCCGGATTGTGGGAAAGATTTTAGTACTAGATCTATCCTTATAAATCATGTAAAGTTACATATACTCAAGTAATTATTCAAATACCCAGATTGCAGACTTTGTTTCGCCCTCCCTTATCACACATAGAAAATCCTGCCTGATGCAAAATTTAATGTGTGTCAAGGAATCTTCAATTTTGTTTCTTTTCTCTCATTGGAAGCCCAGCTGAACAATTAACTAATTTCTTGCATGATTCCTTTTAATTCCCGCCTGGTGGAACATCAGGCAACATGTCTTAGTATCGAACATGAGAGTGGAATAGGATAGAATAACATACGTAGTTAGAAGGGATCAGTTAGCATGTCATCTAGTCAAGTACAGTGATACCTTGTCTTACAAACTTAATTGGTTCTGGGATGAGGTTCTTAAAGTGAAACGTTTGTAAGACGAAACAATGTTTCCCATAGGAATCAATGGAAAAGCGATTAATGTGTGCAAGCCCAAAACTCACCCCTTTTGCCAGCAGAAGCACCCATTTTTGTGCTGCTGGGATTCTCCTGAGGCTCCCCTCCATGAGAAACCCCACCTCCGGACTTCTGTGTTTTTGTGATGCTGCAGGGGAATCCCAGCATCGCAAAAATGAGCACTTCGCTGGCAACAGAAGTCCGGAGGTGGGGTTTCCCAGTGAAGGGAGCATCAGTGAAATCGCAGCATCTCAAAAACACCGAAGTCTTCAAAACCCCACCTCCGGACCTCTGTGTTTTTGCAATGCTGCGATTTCACTGAGGCTCCCCTCGCTGGGAAACCCCACCTCCGGACTTCTGTTGCCAGTGAAGCGCCAGTTTTTGCGCTGCTGGGATTCCCCTGCTGGGATTTCCCCTGCAGCATCACAAAAACACAGAATTCTGGAGGTGGGGTTTCCCATGGAGGCGAGCCTAAGGGGAATGCCAGCAGCGCAAAAATGGGTACTTCGCTGGCAATGGAAGTCCAGAGGTGGGGCATCCAAGCAGCGGCGGTGGGTTTGTAAGGTGAAAATAGTTTGTAAGAAGAGGCAAAAAAATCTTAAACCCCAGGTTTGTATCTCAAAAAGTTTGTATGACGAGGCGTTTGTAAGACGAGGTATCACTGTATGTTATACCCATGACGGTGAACTTATGGCATGTTTTCCAGAGGTGGCATGCAGAGCCTTCTCTGTGGGCATGTATGCCATTGTCACCATACATGCCCATTTTGATTTCTCCTGCGTGCATGTGTGCCAGCCAGTTGGTTGCCGGAGTGCCAGAAACTTGAAGACCAACTGCCTGGTGCACATGCGTGTTCCATCCAGCTGGTTTTCAGCTTTCCGGCACTCAGGTGCATATGAAGACCAGCTGGCACCCATTCCAGTTTGAGCACTGTTCTGCCGGCGTGTTTCAACTGCTCGTAATTACAGGGTAATTAGTCCAGGAAGACACACACCACACAATAAAAAGTAAACTCAAAAGTTTTTATAAACAGAAAAACAGAAACAGCTCCCTTTTTAAATGTCAAAGGGATTTTCTGGTACACACAAGGCACAGGTTAAATGCAATCAAATTGCTCACCCAATAACTGGGAAATTGAGTCCAATTCTAAAGTCCAGAGAGTCCACACACAATCTTGAACAGCACAAAAACCACGATCTTGATGAAACAATGAATCAGATAAACTGCCATGAGGCTAAAACACCAGGCTGCACTTTTATCTGTAGCACTAATTACAGCAGCCCCACCCAAAAACAGGTGGCCTCATTTTCTCTTGTAATAATCCTTCAGTTGTTGTCTCCTATGCATCACTCTACGCATGAGTGGATGTGTCATTAATTCTTGTTCAGAATCCAGGGATGATACAGATGATTGATCTCCTCCTGGGCTGTCTGCCAAACTCCCCTCTTCCCTGTCACTCACGCTTCCTTGGTCAGAGGAGGCTTCGTCGGCAGATTCCACCGGGAGCAAAACAGGCCTGCGGCATGTGGATGTTTCCCCCACATCCACCTGCACATTCCTTGGGGCAGGAGCTGGGCCAGAGCTAACCACAACAGGCACAATGCTGAAAAAGTTCACCACTGTCCTATACTATTTCTGACAAGTAGCAGTTACATCTCTTGAAACCTGCAGTGATAAACCACTCACAACTTGTAAAGGCAAGGTGTTCCATTGGTTGATGGTTATCACTGTCTGAAAATGTCTCCTTATTTCTAGGTTGAATCTCCCCTTGATCAATTTCCATTCAATGTTCCTTGTCCAGCCTGGAAAATAGTTTGCGTCCCTCTCTCTGTGACAGTCCCTCAAATATTACAAGATTTATTGTGTCTTCTTTAGACTGGCCATGCCCAATTCTTCTAAAAATTCCTCACGTTTTAGCCTGCAAGCCTCTAATCTGATTTGAGTTTCCTCTTTCTTTTTCTCTTCTTTCCTTTCCTTTCTCTAACCTTATCTGATCTTCCTTTCTGTGGCCCATTTCGGTCATTCCTTATCACGGAATCAAGGGGAACTCCTATGCTGTGCCAGAATAAAGGAGCTTGCAATTCTGTTATGTAAATTTGCCACCTGGAGTTATTTCTACAAATAATAAAGAGGAATATAAACATTCGTATGTATGGGGTTTTTTATTTATTTATTTATTTTATTTATTTATTGCATTTGTATGCCGCCCCTCTCCGTAGACTTGGGGCGGCTAACAACAGTAATAAAAAACATCATGCAAATCCAATACTAAAAACAACTAAAATACCCTTATTATAAAACTAAACATCCATACAACAAACATACAATGCATAAATTATAAAGGCTTAGGGGGAAAGAATGTCTCAATTCCCCCATGCCTGACGACAGAGGTGGGTTTTAAGGAGCTTACGAAAGGCAAGGAGGGTGGGGGCAATTCTAATCTCTGGGGGGAGTTGATTCCAGAGGGTCGGGGTCGCCACAGAGAAGGCTTTTCCCCTGGGCCCCGCCAAGCGACATTGTTTTGTTGATGGGACCCAGAGAAGACCCACTCTGTGGGACCTAACCGGTCGCTGGGATTCGTGCGGCAGAAGGCGGTCTTGTAGATACCCTGGTCCGGTGCCCTGAAGGGCTTTATAGGTAATGACCAACACTTTGAATTGTGACCGGAAACTGATTGGCAACCAATGCAGACTGCGGAGTGTTGGTGTTACATGGGCATTTTTGGGAAAGCCCATGATAGCTCTTGCAGCTGTATTCTGCACGATCTGAAGTTTCCGAACACTTTTCAAAGGTAGCCCCATGTAGAGAGCATTACAGTAGTCGAGCCTCGAGGTGATGAGGGCATAAGTGACTGAGTAGTGACTCCCGGTCCAAATAGGGCCGCCACTGGTGCACCAGGCGAACCTGGGCAAATGTCCCCATCGCCACAGCTGAAAGATGTTTCTCTAATGTGAGCTGTGGATCGAGGAGGACGCCCAAGTTGCGGACCCTCTCAGGGGGTCAATATTTCCCCCCCCCAGGGTGATGGACGGACAGATGGAATTCTCTTTGGGAGGCAAAACCCACAGCCACTCCGTCTTATCAGGGTTGAGTTTGTGTCTGTTTTGTTTTGAGTCTGTTTTTGTTTTGTTTATTTTTTAATTATAAACAAAACGACATATAGATATACAAAATGAATTTGCTTAATACTTTATTATTAAAGTATGCATGTATGTATGTATTTTTACTTAGCATGAAAATGTGTATGGCAGCCCCACTGATAATGATTCCTAATTGGTTTATAGCAATTGAACCTTAATACAGAAACCAATAATCTCCATATATTTCAAAGGACAGAATACAAAGCCTATGTATTTAATGTTTACTTGCCCTGCAAATACGGGCAATTTTAGCAAGGTTGATAGCATTTGAATTCCAAAAATGTGATACTTGCTTTTCTTCAATTTATAAGTTAAGCAGACCTCCTGGCCTTACTAACTGTGTTTATGTCAGGTGCCATTCTTGCTCAAAATATTTGGGTATCACAATGGATGGCCTCCCCTAGTGGTTTCATGTAGGTGTTGAAAAGGAACAGTGAAAGGCTTGAGCCCTGGGGCACCTCACTTTCGGAGGGTAAGAATCGGTCCCTCTTCTACGCACATCGACTGAAAGTGGAAACAGAACCAACATAATAAATTGCCTCCCATTTCCTGTACCCAAAGCCGGTCCAGAAGGTTAGTATGGTCAATGGTGTTGAAATCTGTTGAGAGATCTAGGAAAAACATAATGGTTGCATCCTGTCTATCTCAAACCCTCCAAACCTCCATGAGAATTGCAACCAGTGCTATTTTCATGATGTGCCCAAGCCTGAACCCAAACTAAGAAAGCTGCAGATAAACGAAACTCCAGGCTGCCATCCTTTTAATGCCCTCTTCAGACGCATTTACGCATTGAACACCTCTGCCAGGTAAATTTATCATGATATGACTTGCTCGCAAAGCTACCCCTATGACTTGATGGCATATCAGGAAGCAGGGAAACAGTGAAAATATCTTATAAACTTCTTAGGGTTGAATTAGTAGATCGATCATGTTCTTCAGCCTAATGGCGCTAGATGGCGCTCTACAAATAAGCAACAGTCGCGCTTAGGAAGCAGGTACTGTACAGTGGCGGCAGACCTGCTCTAGCAAAGCGAGAGAGGCTGAGCTGGAATGAGCTGAAACGATAGAGTGCTAGAGTGCTGTCTACAAGGAGTATATCGTGTTAGTCCTCCGAAAGGATTCATAATGACCTGGCAGTCTACAATGAGTATAACATCCTTTCATTCCTCACTCTTCAGTTACAGCTGAAGAAGCTTCCGGGTGAGAAGCGAAACGTCTTTAAAGAAAAACAAGAAGGTCTAGTTGCCTCCTGAAAAAAACACTTTGGGACAAGCAATGTTCTGTATCAGAGGTAGGCAAAATTGGCTGTTCTGTGACATGTAGACTTCAACTCCCAGAATTCCTGAGCTAGCATGATTGGCTCAGGAATTCTGGGAGTTGAAGTCCACCAGTCACAGAAGAGCCAACTTTGCCTACCCCTGATCTGGATGGCTGAGAATTTCCATAGAGACTTAATAGATTGCTAGAGATGATGTAAAAGGGAGGAGATGATGGACAGAGGAACTTCCTCTTCCGGCTCAACTACGGGAGGACGATGGCATCGACGGACCCTTTTGTGCCGTTTCAGGAATCAGAGCGGTTCCTGGAAGGTGAGTGGGGGGCAAGTTGGAGGAGAAACCGGGAGCAAGTCGGGCCCTTTGGGTTCCTCCGCCAATTTTCCTTCCTCTGGGGCTGCACGATTTAAAACTGCTGCCTGTGATTTTCTGCTGGGAGATTTAAAAGTAATGTTTATTTCTTATTTCTTAAACGCCCATCTCCCTCACCATTTACTTTATTCCTTAAATCTTGCCTAGGATTTGATCCCCATTTCATCTGTTAATGGCCCCTCCTGTCTAAACTATTTTTTTTTTTTAAATGGGAGCGAATGCAATTTATTTATTTATTAGATTTGTATGCCGCCCCTCTTCGTAGACTCTGGGCGGCTCACAGCAATAATAAGAACAATATACGATAACAAATCTAATAATTAAAAAACTAAAAAAAAACTTATTTAAAATAAAACATACACTCAAAAATACCATGCATAAAATATATAAAGGCCGGGAGAGATGTCTCAATTCCCCCATGCCTGACGGCAGAGGTGGGTCTTAAGAAAGGCAAGGAGGGTGGGTGCAATCCTAATCTCCGGGGGGAGCTAGTTCCAAAGGGTCAGGGCCACCACAGAGAAGGCTCTTCCCCTGGGTCCCACCAGCCGACATTGTTTAGTCGATGGGACCCGGAGAAGGCCAACTCTGTGGGACCTAACTGGTCGCTGGGATTCGTGCGGCAGAAGGCGGTCCCGGAGATATTCTGGTCCGATGCCATGAAGGAACATTTTGCACACTGAAGCACACATAAGTGATCTACATATATAAAATTAATGGGTGTGTATTTACATGTGCCTGTGTTTTGAATAACAAGAGCGGAGTTGAAAAGGCCTTTGGAGGTCTTCTGGTTCAATCCTCTGTGTAGGCAGGAAACTTTTATTTTATTTTATTTCTACATAAATGAATTATTTTTATTCAGGCATGCATATATGTGTGATTTACTAAAACAAAATATAGAATTTTGTGATTGAGTTGAATGAATCATCTTTTTCTTTTATGTACACTGAGAGCATATGCACCGAGACAAATTCCTTGTGTTTCAAATCACACTTGGCCAATAAAGAATTCTAGTCTAGTCTATTCTATTCTAATGTTACAGCTAAAACTAAAACTTTGGTTTTTCTTTTCTTTTTATTTATGGTAATATATGACGGCTGTGGGGGTTTTTTCCTGCTTTCACGTCCTACAACAAAATTATAATTTTATAAATTATAAAAATGATAAAAATTATTATTTGTAAATAAAAATGAAACTAATCCATTAATCCATTAATCTTAGAGACAAGGAGGATGCCAAGAAGAACACTCTGGACAACAGAGAATGAGAAGCAGCATTAAAGTGAAAAAGAAGCCATCAATTTTTCCAACTTTCTCCAGAAAGTGTAAAAACTGTTCTCCTTCCTCAGCAGATGACAGATGATGGAGATAATAACAAAAACAAAGTTTAAAGCTGGAAAAAATGTGTGTGTGTAGCCACCTTGAGTCCCTTTGGAAGTGGGCAGCATAGAAGTTGAATTAATAAATAAATAAATAATATATAAACTGAAGCAAACATTACCTAAGAAATCAAGGGGGATAATAACGAAATAAAGAAAAAGTGCAAATAACGAATTCAGTGAAGTCAAAGAATCTCCAAGTAATACAGGAGAAATATGTTTGGCCACCTCAAGAGTCCAAAAATATCAGTGTGGGAAAAACACAAATTGCATATCACAGCTGATTATGGACGAGAAAATCTACCCAGTGAAAACACAAACAAATATTTAGAGTGCGGCAAAAGCTTTACTCAAGAAATCTTCTTCATGATTCATGGAAAGACCCATACTGGAGACAAGTACTCCCAATGTGACAAAAGATTTAGCATGCAGACCAATTTGATGAAAGACAAGAAAATTTATACAAGGAAGAAACTTTTTAAACGTCCAGATTGTGGGGAAAGCTTCATCCGGAATTCTGACCTGGTAACACACCAGGGGACTCACATAGGAGAAAAACCATATGAGTGTCTACATTGTGGGAAAAGTTTCAGTCATAAATCCCACCTAGTGGCACATCAGAGGATTCACAGAGGAGAAAAGCGGTATGAATGTCCAGTTTGTGGGAA
The DNA here is from genome assembly GCF_031021105.1 of Erythrolamprus reginae. Classification (NCBI taxonomy): domain Eukaryota; kingdom Metazoa; phylum Chordata; class Lepidosauria; order Squamata; family Dipsadidae; genus Erythrolamprus; species Erythrolamprus reginae. Next base: position 28,755,589 of record NC_091951.1, on the reverse strand, counting down.
AAGTTTCTGTCAGAATTCCCCCCTGGTGCAACATCAAAGGACTCACACAGGAGAGAAACCATATGAGTGTCCGGATTGTGGGAAACATTTCAGTCAGAATTCCAATCTGGTGAAACATCGGAGGATTCACACAGGAGAAAAACCGTATGAGTGTTCAGATTGTGGGAAATGTTTCCAGGATAATTCCAACCTGGTGAAACATCAGAGGATTCACACAGGAGAAAAGCCATATGAGTGTCTATATTGTGGAAAATGTTTCTATCAGAATTCCCATCTGGTGGAACACCAGAAAACACACACAGGAGAAAAACCATATGAATGTCCAGTTTGTGGTAAAAGATTCTGTCAGATTTCCCCTCTGGTGAAACATCAGAGGATTCACACAGGAGAGAAACCATATAAGTGTCCAGATTGTGGAAAAGATTTCACTCACAATTCTAGCCTGGTGATACACCAGAGGACTCACACAGGAGAGCAACCGTACAAATGTGCTGATTGTGAGAAAAGTTTCACTGGCAATGCCAACCTGGTGATTCACCAGAGGATTCATACAGGAGAGAAACCATTTGAGTGTTTGGATTGTGGGAAACATTTCAGTCGGAATTACAACCTGGTGGAACATCAGAGGACTCACACAGGAGAGAAACCATATGAGTGTCCAGATTGTGGGAAACGTTTCAGTCAGAATTCCAATCTGGTGAGACATCGGAGGACTCACACAGTAGAAAGGCCATACGAGTGTTTGGATTGTGGGAAATGTTTCCAGGATAATTCCAACCTGGTGAAACATCACAGGACTCACACAGGAGAGAAACCACATGAGTGTCTTGAATGTGGGAAAAGTTTTAGTCAGAAATCCCATTTGGTGATACACTGAAGGACACACACAGGAGAGAAACCATATGAATGCCCGGATTGTGGGAAAGATTTCAGTACTAGGTCTAGTCTTATAAATCATGTAAGGTTACACATAGGGGAATAACCATTGAACAACCCAGATTGCAGACAACCATTGTTTTCAACAAAATTCCTCCCTTTTAACACATAAGAGATTGCATTTTAGGCAAAACTTGATGTGGTCCAAAGACGGGCTGCAAGAATGGTGGAAGGTCTTAAGCATAAAACGTATCAGGAAAGACTTAATGAACTCAATCTGTAGAGTCTGGAGGACAGAAGGAAAAGGGGGGACATGATCGAAACATTTAAATATATTAAAGGGTTAAATAAGGTCCAGGAGGGAAGTGTTTTTAATAGGAAACTGAACACAAGAACAAGGGGACACAATCTGAAGTTAGTTGGGGGAAAGATCAAAAGCAAGGAAGTGAACACCCACCCACCCGCCTGAGGAATGAAATATTTCGGGGATATTATAAGATAAAATATAATCTCCAAGGAGACATTATTATTATTATTATTATTATTTAGATTTAGATTTAGATTTGTATGCTGCCCCTCTCTGCAGACTCGGGGCGGCTCACAGCAACAATAAAACAATGTACAACAAATCTAATAATTTAAAAACACTAAAAAACCCTTATTAAAAACAAACATACATACAAACATACCATGCATAAACTGTATAGGCCCAGGGGGAAATGTCTCAGTTCCCCCATGCCTGACGGCAGAGGTGGGTTTTAAGGAGTTTACGAAAGGCAAGTAGGGTGGGGGCAGTTCTAATCTCTGGGGGCAGCTGGTTCCAGAGGGTCGGGGCCGCCACAGAGTAGGCTCTTCCCCTGGGTTCCGCCAAACTACATTGTTTAGTCGACGGGACCCGGAGAAGGCCAACTCTGTGGGACCTAACCAGCTGCTGGGATTTCTGCGGCACATGATAGCAGTGTTCCAATATCTCAGGGGCTGAGACAAAGCAGAGGAAGTCAACCTATTCTCCAAAGGAGCTGAGGTTAGTACAAGGAGCCGTGGATGGAAACTAAATAAGGGGAGAAGCAACCTAGAAATAAAGATAAATTTCCTGACAGAACAATTAATCAGTGGAACAGTTTGCCTCTAGAAGTTGTGAATGTTCCAACACTGGACATTTTAAAGATGTTGGATAACCATTTGTCTGAAGTGGTGCAGGGTTTCCTGCCTAAGCAGGAATCTGGATTAGAAGACTTCCAAGGTCCCATCCAAATTTGTTATTATTATTGTGAAATGGGGAAAAATATTTTATAGATACATTTAAAAAATATAAATATAAAATTCCATATCTCTCTGAATAGCATGTTGTCTGGGCATAGTCAGTTTTAAGTAGAAGTACAATAATTATCATAATAATTATTGATTTGATTTGATTTGATTTGATTTGATTTGTATGCCGCCCCTCTCCGTAGACTCGGGGCGGCTAACAACAATAAGAAGAAACAGCATAAAACAAATCTAATATTTAAATTACTAAAAGCCCTTATTAAAAACCAACCATACACACAAAAATACCATGCATGAATTGTATAGGCCTAGGGGGAAGGTATATCTCAATTCCCCCATGCCTGACAACAGAGGTCTACGGAGAGGGGCGGCATACAAATCTAATAAATAATAATAATAATAATAATAATAATAATAATAAAGAGGTGGGTTTTAAGGAACTTACGAAAGGCGAGGAGGGTGGGGGCAATTCTGATCTCGGAATTGGTTCCAGAGGGCCGGGGCCGCCACAGAGAAGGCTCTTCCCCTGGGCCCCGCCAAACTACATTGTTTAGTTGACGGGACCCAGAGAAGGCCCACTCTGTGGGACCTAACTGGTCGCTGGGATTCGCGCAGCAGAAGGCGGTCCCGGAGATATAATAGTAATTATAATAAACGTATAGGTTAGTAAAATGAGGATCCAGATGGTTGGGGACAATATGCTGATCTCTCTTTAAACTGAGAGTGGTATGAAAGTGCTGTGCGGTGCTATACAGTTTTAAATGCTATTGCTCTAATAAAGAAATAACTTCAAATGTGATAACAAGCAACTTCAATTGAACCTTAAATAAACAAATACGATGCAGCTGGCACTACAAAGATGTTACATGGGCAATTTAGAAACTCTCCTTGTGTGCTGTGTGGGCTTCTACCCACACTTGAACTGGCCATGGAGGCAAAAATAGAACCATTAGTAATAAAGAGCCTCCCATTTCCAGGCCCCAAAGCCCGTCCAGAAGGGTATGTTGGTCAATGATGCTGATATCTGATCAGAGGTCTACACTTTGATTTCACTCCATCTATCTGAAGCTCTGCAGAAGTCAGAATTGCAACCAATGTTGTCTGGGCACAATCATTTTTAAGTAGAGATGCAACAATTATCATAATATTAATTATAATAAGCATTGGTATTAATTAAAAATAGTTATACAATTAGGAAAAAACGTTATCTTTTTGGACTTTCTAGGTTCTAACATCTGTTGTGTTCTTTTGGTTAACCATTGGTAAAACAAATCCCACGTTAAAAAGTATTCTGTTTCTTTTTGTTTTATTCTAATGGTTAATTTATACATCTCAGCACATTCTAGTTTTTAAAATAACACTTTCATCTGTGGAATCTTTTCGTTTTCTATTGCTGTGCAAACATAGTTATTTCTGCTGTTAATACATTTAAAATTAAACCCTTTATTATACTGTTCTGCTAGTATATCCATCAAAACTATTTCTGGTTTCAAATCCATATGTTGCTTTATTGTTTTTTTCTAACCAAGTACAGTACGTTTGTCTTTTAGACCAATACTTTTTTGCATTTGAGCATGTTCACCACATATGAAAACCTCTGCCGCCAGGCATGGGGGAACTGAGATATTGTTTCCCCCTAGGCCTTTACAATTTTATGCATGGTAGGTTTGAATGAATGTTTGGTTTTATAATAAGGGTTTTTTAGTTTTAGTATTGGATTGTTACATGCTGTTTTTATTACTATTGTTAGCCGCCCGGAGTCTGCGGAGAGGGGCGGCATACAAATCCAATAAATAAACAAATAAATAAAATAAATGAACCTCGTACCTGATTACATTTCCAACATTTAGCTCATAGGTTTTCATGTTGTTAGCTGCGAAGTTTATTTATTTATTTCATTTATTAATCAGATTTCTATATCGCCCTTCTCCTGGGACTCAGGGCAGCTCACAATTAGTAATGGGCCCCACCGGGAACGAATGGGATCGGCTATCCGGTAGGACTTTTTAGTGCACTTCGGTTGCCGGTGCAGGCAGAGATGCACGCGACACATGTGCAAACGCCCCTGGGCAATCTTTTGTTTCTGTGCATGCGTCCGAAGCAAAATCACATACAAAGTTGTGCGCGCGGGCCTGATTTCGGCAATTTTTGCCCCTTTTTTTTTCCTTCTGCGCATGCAAAAAATAGCTGAAATCTTACCCGTGCAAGCATCCTTGTGCAAATTTTCACTTTGGGCACATGCACAGTAGTGAAGTCTTGTGCAGGGACACACACACAAATGCATGCCAACATTGGGATCCCGGTACCAGTAGGAAAACGTATGTGGAGCCCTTCACTGTTCACAATAAACAAATACTGTAGTAACATGAACTTTCCTCCAGGCCAGGGGTCCTCAAACTTTTTAAACAGGGGGCCAATTCACAGTCTCTCAGACAATTGGGGGACTGGACCGGCTGGGTGGGTGTGGGTAAGTGATCATGTGACTGGGTAGGTGTGGTGATCACGTGACTGGGTGGACATGGCCAATTTAGCAGTCCATTAAACAATGTACACAAATTAAACTTTCACTACACATAATAAAACCGGGGCTGTTTTATTTGGTTTCTTTGCATGTTGCTCTTTTGATTGGCTTTTCTTTTTACTAGATCATTTTTAAAGTTGTTTAGATCAGTGTTTTCCAACCTTGGCAACTTGAAGATATTTGGACTTCAACTCCCAGAATTCCCCTGCCAGCAAATGCTGGCTGGGGAATTCTGGGAGTTAAAGTCCATGTATCTTCAAGTTGCCAAGGTTTGGAAACACTGGTCTAGATGACCCACTTCAGGATACTCAGTTTTGCGGGTGGTATATAAATCCAATAAATCAATCCATCAATTCTTCTCAGCCCCAAGGAGCTTACAATCAAGAAGTTTCCCTCCCTCCCTTCCCCCTCTCTCTATCTCTGTGTGTCTCTTTCTTTTCTATATCTCTTTCTACCTCTCTCTTCTGGGGCATCTTCTGCAGGATCCCCTTCAATCCTGGCATTGCCCGGGATACCTCACTGAATTCCATCCCATTCTCTCATATATCCATTCCATTTCTATGTTTATGTGAGCATGGGAAAGGTGATTTCATGAGGGAACAGATACAGCCACAAAGCATTCTTTCCAGAAGTTCAAGGCCATCATATGTCCACCACCTGGGCGGAAGCAGAAGGAGGATTTATTTATTTAATTATTTATTTATTTTATTGATTTATTTATTTATCGATCTATCGATCTATCTCTGGATAGATCGATCGATCGATTGGTTGATTGATGGATTGATTGATTGGATTTATATGCCACACTGGCACAACCTGAGTGGGTAACATGACAGGTTTGTGAATTTTCAACTGGATGGGAAGCTCAGATTCAGGTTCCCCAGTGTAGCTACCAGGATGGTTCCGGAATTAAATTAGAATTTTGGGGAATAATTTAACTTGGAGCTGTAACACAAGAGCAGCGCCTGGAATAACGTGGCTCAGTTGCGACATCTAGCGGTAGAGGGAGTGCAGCTGTGCCGAAATGAGTTAAAACCAGCGAGTGTTGCTAGAAAGGATGTCGAGGAGAAGGGCAGCTTACTTCCGGCTCACCCATGGAAGGGCGGAGGCGTGGCAAACTGCGGTCGTGCTCCTCTCAGGGCGGAAGCAGCAGCTGGAAGGTGGGCAGCTTGGAGGAGAAGCCGGCAGCCAGTAGGGCTCGTTGGGGTCCTCCGAGAGGTAAAAGCAGAGAAGAAACATGTAAGCGGCTGCTGGATGTTCTTTCTCTCCCCAAACGTTATTACACTTATGCTGCATGAGTTAAATGTGCTGCCTGTAAATTTTCTGCTGGGAAATGGGAGAGACTGAAATCGAAATGCCTGGAGACTTAAACGTTGTGAAGAATGGCTGCAATATTTTGGGTGTGGCTTAGTCTAGAGCAGGAATAGGCAAAGTTGTCTCTTCAATGACATGTGGACTTCAAAGCCCAGAATTCCTGAGCTTCCATGATTGGTTCAGGGATTCTGGGAGTTGAAGTCCACATGACATAGAAGAGGCAACTTTGCCTACCCCTGGTCTAGAGAAAAGAAGGACCTAACAGCAGCATTCCAGTATTTGAGAGATTGCCACAAAAAGAAGGGTGTAGGCAGTTTATTTTCAATGCACCAGAAAGCAAGACAAGAAGCAATGGATAGAAACCAACCAATATTCCAGTATTTGAGGGCCTGCCACAAAGGATAGAGGGTAAACTTATTTTCCAAGCCATTAGACCAGGGGTCTCCAACCATGACAACTTTAAGCCTGGAGGACTTAGACTCCTAGAATTCCCCAGCCCCCAAGCCTGGATGATTTCAACTCACAGAATTGCCCAACCAGCAACGCTTTAACTTTAAGCTTGGAGGACTTCAACTCCCATAATTCCCCAGCCAGCAAAGCTGGCTGGGGAATTCTGGGAGTTGAAGTCCTCCAGGCTTAAAGTTGTCACGGTTGGAGACCCATGCACTAGATGGCAGGGCAAGAAACAATGGTTGGAAACTAATCAAAGAGGGAAGCAACCTGGAATTGAGAAGCTTCCTAAAAGTGAGGACAATTAACCAGGGAACAGCTTGTCTTCAGATCTTGTGGGTGCTTCATCACTGGAGGTTTTTAAGAAGAGACTGGACAGCCAGCTGTTAGAAAAGTTATAGGGTTTCTTAGCCTGAAATGGGAGTTGAGCTAGAAAATCCACAAGGACCCTTCCCGCTCTATTCTGAATATGAAACAATTTTTAAAATCTTTATTTTTTAAAATATTTCATGTCTACCATCACCCTCAGTCTCTTCACATATTATTATGTTGTTTTCCTGGCAAGTGAGGAGTCTCATAGGTAAAATGGGGGATTTAAATCTTGCATAGGATTTGGGCACTATTTCATCTGTTAGCATCCCCACATTTCTAAAATTAGATCAAAACATTTGAATGTACAGTACTTCTGGGATGTTTTGCATACTGAAAGGCAGATAGATTATCTACATAAGCGAATTCTTTTAATTTAGGCATGGATTTGTGTTTCAAAAAAAGAATGTTAATTTGTGATTAATGTGATATTTGAACTTGGACCTAGTAGTCTTATACATGCCAAATGAATCATAATTAATGTTAGACTTGAACCTAGAACTTTGGTGTTTCTTCTTTAGAAACATAGAAGACTGACGGCAGAAAAAGACCTCATGGTCCATCTAGTCTGCCCTTATACTATTTCCTGTATTTTATCTTAGGATGGATATATGTTTATCCCAGACATATTTAAATTCAGTTACTGTGGATTTACCAACCACGTCTACTGGAAGTTTGTTCCAAGGATCTACTACTCTTTCAGTGAAATAATATTTCCTCACGTTGCTTTTGATCTTTCCCCCAACTAACTTCAGATTGTGTGCCCTTGTTCTTGTGTTCACTTTCTTATTAAAAACACTTCCCTCCTGAACCTTATTTAACCCTTTAAGATATTTAAATGTTTCGATCATGTCCCCCCTTTTCCTTCTCTCCTCCAGACTATACAGATTGAGTTCATTAAGTCTTTCCTGATACGTTTTATGCTTAAGACCTTATACCATTCTTGTAGCCCGTCTTTGGACCCGTTCAATTTTGTCAATATCTTTTTGTAGGTGAGGTCTCCAAAACTGAAGACAGTATTCCAAATGTGGTCTCACCAGCGCTCTATATAAGGGGATCACAATCTCCCTCTTCCTGCTTGTTATACCTCTAGCTATGCAGCCAAGCATTCTACTTGCTTTTCCTACTGCCCGACCATACTGCTCACCCATTTTGAGACTGTCAGAAATCACTATCCCTAAATCCTTCTCTTCTGAAGTTTTTGCTAACACAGAACTGCCAATGCAATACTCAGATTGAGGATTCCTATTCCCGAAGTGCATTATTTTACATTTGGAAACATTACGAGTCTTTGGAGAGGGGCGGCATACAAATCTAAGTAATAAATAAATAAATAAAATAAATAAACTGCAGTTTCCTTTGCTTTGACCATTTATCTAGTAAAGCTAAATCATTTACCATATTACAGACCCCTCCAGGAATATCAACCCTATTGCACACTTTAGAGTCATCGGCAAATAGGCAAACCTTCCCTACCAAACCTTCCCCTATGTCACTCACAAACATATTAAAAAGAATAGGACCCAGAACAGACCCTTGTGGAACACCGCTTGTAACCTGTCTCTTTCATGGTGGTTGGGGTTATTGGCTGCATTCACATGTTCTACGGCAAAATTTTAAACAACAATGAAACTAATCCATTAATATGTATCTTACAGACAAGGAGGATGACAAGAGGAAGACTCTGGACAACAGAAAATAAGAAGCAGCCTTAAAATGCAAGAGGAGCCATCAATCAACACTTTTTCCATTTCCTCCAGAAAGTGTAAATTCTTCTCTGTCCTCAGCAGATAAGAGACAAGGGAGAAAATAACAAAAAACAAACGTTTTGAGCTGAAAATAATTGAGTGTGTGGAAGGTCAAGGGGGATGATATGGAAATAAAGAAAAAGTGCAAATAACCAGAAGTCAGTGAAGTCAAAGAGCCTCCAAGTAATAGAGGATAAATATTTTCAGCGTATTCAAGAGTCCAAGGATATCAGTGTAGGAAAAACACAAATGGCAGATCACAGCTGATTATGGATGAGAGGGTCCACCCAGTGAAAACCCAAACAAATATTTGGAGTGCGGCAAAAACTTCATTTGTGAAATCTTCCTCATGATTCATGGAAGGACCCATACTGGAGACAAGTACTCCCAATCTGATGAATGACAAGAAAACTTACACAACGAAGAAACTTTTCGAATGTCCAGATTGTGGGAGATATTTCACCCGGAATTCTGACCTGGTGATACACCAGAGGATTCACACAGGAGAGAAACCATATGAGTGTCCAGATTGTGGGAAAAGTTTCAGTCGGTATTACAACCTGGTGGGACACCAGAGGACTCACACAGGGGAGAGACCGTATGAATGTCCGGATTGTGGGAAAACCTTCAGTCACAATTCCAATCTGGTGAGACATCGGAAGACTCACACCGTAGAAAAACCATATGAGTGTTTGGATTGTGGGAAATGTTTCCAGGATAATTCCAACCTGGTGAAACATCAAAGGACTCACACAGGAGAGAAACCATATGAGTGTCCGGTTTGTGGGAAGCGTTTCAGTCAGAATCCCAACCTGGTGATTCACCAGAGGACTCATACAGGAGAGAAACCATATGAGTGTTTGGATTGTGGGAAAAGTTTCAGTCGGAATTACAACCTAGTGGAACATCAAAGGACTCACACTGGAGAGAAACCATATGATTGTCTTGAATGTGGGAAAAGTTTTAGTCAGAAATCTCATTTGGTGATACACTGGAGGTCTCACACAGGAGAAAAACCACATGAATGTCCGGATTGTGGAAAAGATTTCAGTACTAGGTCTAGCCTTATAAATCATGTAAGGTTACACATAGGGGAGTAACAATGTCGCTTGGCGGGACCCAGAGGAAGAGCCTTCTCTGTGGCGGCCCCAACCCTCTGGAACCAACTCCCCCCAGAGATTAGAATTGCCCCCACCCTCCTTGCCTTTCGTAAGCTGCTTAAAACCCACCTCTGCCGCCAGGCATGGGGGAACTAAGATACACTTTCCCCCTAGGCCTTCACAATTTTATGAATGGTATGTTTGTATGTATGATTGGTTTTTATATAATGGGTTTTTAACTGGGTTTTTTTTAGTATTGGATTCTGTTGTACTGTTTTACTGCTGTTGTTAGCCGCCCCGAGTCTGCGGAGAGGGGCGGCATACAAATCCAATAAATAATAATAATAATAATAATAATAATAATAATAATAATAATAATAACAACCATTCAACAACCCAAATTGCAGACAAACATTGTTTTGCACAAAATTCCTCCCTTATAATACGCAAGAAATTGCACTTGAAGAAAAACTTGAGGTGTGTAGAGGAATTTTGTTACTTGTCTCGTTTGCAACCCGGATTAACAATTACCATTTAATTTCTTGCAAGATTCCTTTTTAGTGAAAGTCTGCCTTGTAGCACTTTATGGCACTGAATTCTGAGCAGTAACAAAAGGGAATGAAAGCTATCTATATGCCATGGAAATGCAAACACTCTGTTGGATATTGGGCTTCTCCCTTTTTGATTACATCACAAGTGACACTATCCAACATCATTTTGGTGTGGCACCAATTATAAAGAAGATGAGAAAAGGCCGACTCCACTGGTATGGAGATGTCCAGAAAACAACACCTTTTACTGACCAAGACTGCTTACCAATTAGAAATCAATAGCCGCCGACCTTGCGGGCATCCAAAATAAAGATGGCAAGAGACCATCAACTAAGATATGCAAGCCTTGGGCCTGTGCCGTGGAGACGCAGCTGACCGTGCAAAATGGCATACAGTGATGCCAAAAGTAAATCCTGCCCTTGTGGGTAAATAATAGAAAGAAGATTCTTTTTTAGCGAAACATATCTTATTATCAAAGAACAGAATAGAACAAAACAGAATTGACAGGACAGGGGAATAATCTGTATTATATCTGCCACCTTGAGTTATTTCTACATATCAGTGTTTCCCAACCTTGGCAACTTGAAGATAGTTGGACTTCAATTCCTAGAATTCCCCAGCCAGCATTTGCTGGCTGGGGAATTCTAGGAGTTGAAGTCCAAGTATCTTCAAGCTGCCAAGGTTGGGAAACACTGCTACATATAATAAAGAGGGATATAAATATGTATATATGTATTTTTGTTCGGTTGGCCGCTCAATTCATAAGATTCCACATGTTTAACAGCAACAAAATCTTGTTACAGAATGCAATAAATCCCATATGTAGCATGTGGCAAAACGGAAGGCCTCTGTATTTAAAATATACTTGCACTTCTAGTAAAGGTGATGGCATTTTGATGATCTGGGAATCCCAAAAATGTGATTCTTGCTTTTGTTTAATTTAAAAGTTAACCAGTTAACTATGTTTATGTCAGGTGCCATTCTTGCTCAAAATTGGTTATTTTCGTTCTTGCAAGGAGTCAATATACTGTATACTGTTCTGCTAGTATATCCAATTAAAATATTTCTGGATTCGAATCCATATGTTGCTTTATCATTTGTTTCTAACCAAGTATGTATTTTCGACCCAATATTTTTTTGCTTTTGAGCATGTCCATCACATATGATAAAATGAACCTTGTATCTGATTACATTTCCAACATTTAGCTCATAGGTTTTCTGGTTGTTGTTATTTGTGAAGTCGTGTCTGACCCCTCACAATCCCATGGACAATGTTCCTCCAGGCCAGGGGTCCTCAATCTTTTAAAATGGGGGGGGGGCAGTTCACAGTCCCTCAAACTGTTGAGGGGCTGGACCGGCTGGGTGGGTATGGGTAAATGGTCATGTGACTGGGTGGGCATGGGTAGGGGATCATGTGATCGGATGGGCATGGCCAATTTAGAAGTCCATTTTGCAAAGTTCGCAGCCATTAAACAATACGCACACATTAAACTTTCACTACAAACAATAAAATGGGGTGGGTTGTACAGTAGTCCCTCACCTATCGCTGGTGTTACGTTCCAGACCTGGCTGCGATAGGTGAAATCCGCGATGGGGAATTTATCGACTGATAGTACTTATTTAAGTATTTATATTGTAATTGTTTGGTAAGTTTTCATTGTTTTAAGTGTTTATAAACCCTTCCCACACAGTATTTATTTTAGATACAGTATTTAAATACAGTATTTACAATTTTAGATTTTTTTTTTTTTTTGAAAAACCTGCCGATCGAGTTTGGCGGGCTGTTTAAATCTGCCGATCGACTTCCTCAGAAACCCGCGATGAAGTGAAACCGCAGTAGGTGAAGCGCGTTATAGCGAGGGACTACTGTATTCATTTTTGTTTGTATGTTGCTCTTTTGGTTGGCTTTTCTTTTTACTAAATTGTTTTTTAATTTTTTTAGTGGTCCGCTTTGGGATACTCAGTTTTGCAGCAATTCTTCTCAGCCCCAAGGAGCTTACAATCTTTCCACCTCTTTCTTCTGGGGCATCTTCTGCAGGATCTCCTTCAATCCTGGCTGTGCCCTGGGATACCGCACTGTGTCAGAAAAATCTCAAAAGCTAAAAAGCACACTCAGAGCTCTGGTCAAAATGTAAAAAATTATTTAAAAGAAAGAAACAAACCACAACACATAAAGATTATGTCTGGCAACCATATATGGGATCGCAAAGTAAGATTTGCGATACCCTAGCAGTGAATACAATGATATATTTATAGTATTGAATATAACATTGACCGCCCTTTTCCTACCATCTATATATGGGCATATTATCCAAGGCCAGCTTCCTATTTCTTAATACTTCCTAGGAATCATAGATCATTCCTATTTTGTTGACCCTCTGATGGTTTTCTGGCCCACAACCCACACCGTCAGCATTCTAAGTCTTAGTAAACATGTTTTTCTCTATCTTGTGCAATTTCCGAACCGGCTATGAGTGCCAAGGTTTAAAAGTTCACTTTTCCTTCTAAAACAGATCTATAACATAAGAGTTTCAGGCCCTATCTCCTATAGGTATTTCTAACACACTGAATTCCATTTGATTCCATCCTATTCCCATTCCCATTCCATCCTATTTCTATTGTTACTCCATTCCATCCTATTCCTTACCGTTCCATTATCTCTTATTTCCATTCCATCCTATTGCTACCGCTATTCCATCCCATCACATTCACATCCCTGCCGCCTTCTCCCTGCTCTTCCCCCCACCGCTTGGATTGCCTTCCAGCTTCCGTCGCCAGGGGTAGAGACAACTGTCCTCCAGGGGCACGCAGCCTCACCGGGCCATCGCTGGGACTGTATTTATGTGTGGTTGCTAAATTCCACAAAGGAAATACAGTGGGTTTAAGCGGTCAAAAAACAACCCACCTGCAGAAGGAGCCGCCATGGGCAGTGGGATTGGGCTCACCTCTGGACTCCCAGTGCAAGTAATGCCCCTTCACTGACACTTCGTGGTGGCACCTTTTTGCTCAAACGAGGGGAGGAGGTTCAGCTGTCACAAACGTTTTCCTGATTTTTTCTTCACGAATGAAGAGGGGATCTTTGCTTGCTCAGAGGATCAATCACGAATCCCAGCGACCGGTTAGGTCCCACAGAGTTGGCCTTCTCCGGGTCCCGTCGACTAAACAATGTCATTTGGCGGGACCCAGGAGAAGAGCCTTCTCTGTGGCGGCCCCAACCCTCTGGAACCAGCTCCCCCCAGATATCATATCAGAGTTGCCCCCACCCTCCTTGCCTTTCGCAAGCTCCTTAAAACCCACCTCTGTCGTCAGGCATGGGGGAATTGAAATTTTTTCCCTTCCCCCTAGGCTTATAGAATTTATACATGGTATGCTTGTTTGTATGATTGGTCTCTTAAATTGGGGTTTTTTAGATTATTTTTTAATATTAGATTTGTTACATTGTCTTTTTTACTGTTGTTAGCCGCCCCGAGTCTTCGGAGAGGGGCGGCATTCAAATCAAATAAATAAGTAAGTAAATAAATAAATAAATAAATACATTTTCTCTAGCAATGGTAAAGGCAATCTGAGTTTGGGAGAGATTTCGGGCTTCTCATTCCAAGCCCCGAAATCAAACTCAAAGCCTTGGTGGTGCAGTGGTTAGAGTGCAGCACTGCAAGCTACTTCTGCTGATCGCCGGCTGCTCAAGGTTGACTCAGCCTTCCATCCTTCCAGGGTTGGTAAAATGAGGACCCAGATTGATGGGGGGCAATATGTTTACTCTCTGTAAACTGCTGAGAGGGCTGTAAAACACTGTGAAATGGTATATAAATATAAATGCTACCGCTATAAATTACCGTTACCAGAGAAAATTGACTTTCCAAGCAAGCAAAGATTTCCCCCTGGATCCATGAACAAAGAGGCAGGAGATGTTTGTGTCAACTGATCACACACACCCTCCAGTTTGAGCAAAGCTGCTTCCATGAAGTATTGTGCAGTGTAATTAGGCAGCAAGCACAGCCTCTTATGATGGGACCCTTTGGTGCCCCTCCCCCACAGTGGAGCAACAATGGACTGAAATCCATGGTAAATCTTTTTAAGTTCTTTCAGCTGGCAAAAAGTGTGGCCCAGTTCCCCCCCCCTTCCGCACCACCAGAAACACTCTGAAGGCCCAAAACAGGATGCGTAGACACTTTCGGGGCCTACGCCCGTCCATTTTTGGCCTCCCCTGCCTCCCCTCAAGGAAAGACTGCTAGCCCTCATAATCTTAAGTCCTTCACTTGGCCAAAGGGTGGGAGCTGGGGGTGGGGTGATGATGTGGGTGAGGAAGCCTCATGTTCCTGTGCAGGCCAAATTAATGGATTTAGTGGGCCAAATTTGTCCCATGGGCTGTAGTTTCAGGATAACTGCTCCACGCCTTCCTGTCTGTACCATCCTCTAGAATCCATTTAAGCCCAGGACTGTTGTGGTTAGCTCTGGCCCAGCTCCTGCCCTAAGGACTGTGGATGTGGGGGGAGACATCCACATGCTGCAGGCCTGTTTTGCCCCCGGTGGAATCTGCTGATGAAGGCTCCTCTGACATGAGACATGAGTGACAGGGAGGAGGAGAGTGTGGCAGACAGCTCAGAAGGAGATCAATTATCTAGCTCCTCCTTGGATTCAGAACAAGAGTTAATGATACAGCCACGCATGCGGAGAGCGATGCATAGGCAACAACAACTGAGAGATTATTATCAAAGAAAATGAGGCCACCTGTGGTTGGGTGGGGCTGTGGTAATTAGTGAGGCTGCTATAAAGAGCAGCCTGTGGGTTTGGCCATTGTGGAGGATTATCTGATCCTTGTGTTTCGTGCCTGCCTTGCTGACTTTGACTTTTTGTGTGCTGATTTTCCCCCGCTTTGAAACTAACCCAGAGCAAAGTGTGTTTCACTTTGTGAAAGAAGAAGGACTGTGAATTGCCTCACAGCTGCAAGCTAAGTATCACAGAACTCATAAGGGACTTGTACGAATTACCAATTTGTTTGGAGACAAGTGCTCTTTGCTATACAAAAAGAGTGCTCTGTTTATTTGCATTTTCGGTATAAAGAACATTGTTTTGAATTTTCAAACGTGTGTGTGTCTGATATTGTATCTGTGCATTTTTGGGAGGATTCTACCAGAGAGCCCGACAGAACAAGGACAAATGCTTCAGTGACTCCATTCAGCCACCATTTTCTTTCGTCCTCTTTTTCTTTAGCCCTCAGTTGTTTCCAGCATTAGGTTCTTCTCCAGTGAGTCTTTTGTTCTCATTTGATGGCCATTTGAGTTTCATCTTCAGGATGTAAAGAGCAGTCAGGGTTGATCTCCACTAGGACTGATCCATTTGATCACCTTTCAATCCAAGGGATTTGCAGGAATCTTCTACAGCACCATAGTTCAAAGGCCTCAATTCTTTGGTGCTTAGCCGTTCTTATGGTCCAACTTTGACAGCCATACAAAGCCTTGACTATATGCACTTTTGGTGACAGGATAAGTGTCAGTGTTCCAAATAGCACCTGAGGAATAAATCAAGTCCCAGTCCAATTCTCTCAATCAGAGCTCAACTTATTATAGATATAGGTAGAGAAATTGATATAGAGACATGGGAAAATGTCTGGATTTCAAACTGGAAAATGAGTCGGTTTCATTAAAAGAAAATCAAATTAAGATGTTTTATAGGTGGCATCTCCCACCAAGTAGAATTGCAAAAATGTTCCCAAATATATCCCCATTATGTTGGAAATGTAAGAAAGAAATAGGTTCATATTAACATCAATGGTGGACTTGTAGCAAAGTTAAGATATATTGGAAAATGATAGAAAGAATAATAAAAGTAATAATAAAAGTAATGCAAGAGATAGAAAACCCCCCGGAATTTTATTTACTGGGCATAACTAAACAGAAATACAAGAAAGATATTTTTCATTTAGTTATTCATATTTTGACAGTGGCCAGGATAGTATACACGCAAAATTGGAAAGGGGAAAATATTCCCAAAAAGGAAGAGGTAATTAAGAAAATATTAGATTGCGCTGAAATGGATATGATGACAAGACAGTTAAATAACCAAGAGGAATCAGAATTTTATGTGATTTGCAATAAAGTATATATATGAATAAAGAAGAAGAATTAAAAGTAAAATTTATGTGAGAACTGTAGAAGTATTGTTACGATTTAAATTTTTTGTTTTGTGTTTATATATGAATGTTTTTTATATATAAGGTTGAACAAAATTTCTTCTTTTCTTTCAAATTAATATATTGATTTAAGGTATTAATATTGTATTCTTTCTTCTGCAAGGAAATTTGACTTCTATGACAAGAGGGGGAATTGCAACCCCAATTTTATGTTAAATGTGTGTTTGTATGTATGTCAATTTTTATGAAAAATTAATAAAGTTTACTATAAACAAAATCCACAAATGTCTCAAATCTTTGGTGCGCAGCCATTCTTATGGTCCAACCTTTACAGCCATACATTACAACTGGGAAAACCAGCCTTAACTATAATCACTTTGTTGACAGAGTGAGTTTTCATACATCTTGCTAAACTAGCAGGTGGTAAATGCCACCTATAAAACGTTTTATATATATTTTCCTTATATGCTGTTGACATTGTTAGTGTAGAAATTGAGGAGGCCAAATTGAGATTTGGTAATCCGTTCAGAAAGACTGGGTCAGACAGGAAAGTCTAAATAAGCAGTTAGGGAAACCAAAAGGTTTAAGAGGATTACCTCAGACAGGCACCTAGGATTTACATTTCCCCTTTTGCCTATATAGCCAGCCATAATCCCATAGGAATCCGATGACAGCCATTACAATAGTAAAGGACATGTTCTTGCGCAGGAACAGGAAGCTCAAATACAAAACCCAAAGAAGGTGTAAAGCCCATCCACTCTCAACTCCATTTTGCAATCAACATCAAACGTCCTTTCCAATCACCCTCCATTTTTATTCCCAGCTTGCATGTGAACAACATGGATTTTCTTCCAACAGCTGATGTGCCCCAGACAGACAACAGTTCAGGTGTCTTTCCTCCTGGCTGCATAGCCCTTTCTATGGGTAGCAAAGTCAGGCTGCAAGCAGAGGGAGAGTTGTAGTGTCAAGCTGGCAACCTTTCATTCCTTTCTTCCGTTGGCAAACTGCACTTCGTTTAGGGGGTGGGAGGGGAATTTTGTCTCCAGAGACAACAGAATGAGCGTATGTTCAGGCTCGCGTCACTAGGTGGAGCTGTAACACAACAGCAGCCTCTGGCACGCGATGGATGAGTTGCGACATCCAACGGTGGGAATGCAGATGAGGTGAAAGAAGTTAAAACCAGCGAGTGTTGCTAGAAAGGATGTCGAGGAGAGGAGAAGAGGAGCTACCTCTTCCGGCTCCCCCATGGAAGGATGGAGGTGTGGCAAACATCCTGCTCTAGAAGCCGGCAGCCAGTAGGGCTCGTTGGGATCCTGCGAGGGGTAAAAGCCGGGAAGAAACGATAACATGTAAGTTGCTGCTGGACGTTCTTTCTCCCCCCAAACGTTATTACACTTATGCTGCATGATTTAAATGTGCTGCCTATTATTTTCTGCTGGGAAATAGGAGAGACTGAAATTGAAACGCCTGGAGACTAAAACATGTGAAAACACGGTTGCAATATTTTGGGTGTGGCTTAGTCAAGAGTAGGGATAGGCAAAATTGGCTCTTAAGAACATAAAAAAGTACCTTTGGGACAACCATGACTTGGAGGACTGAGAATCTCCATAACATGGATTGATTGATTGATTGATATTTTTCAACTACAGGTAGATCTCACTTAGCAACCTCTTAATTTAGGTAACATTGTTACAACAGTGACAAAAGAAAATACTCCTGCCATCAATTCTCACGTTTATAGCCTATGCAGGTCTGTAAAGCCAAGAAAAGATTAAGTCACTTGTGGTGTCACTTAGCAACCACTTCACAATGACTGAATTGCAGGTCTTAATTTTAGTCATCAAATGAGGACTGAACATAAGAAGAACCATGCTGAATCAGGCCAAAGCCCATTGAGTCCAGCATTCTGTGTCACACAGTGGCCCACCAATTGTACATTCCCTTGACCCCCAACAAGTGATACTCAAGGGAATCCTGTCTGCCTCAACCAACATAGAGGCAGCTCTTGAACATCTGTTTCAATAACCATCTATATGCTTAGCATCCATGAATCTGTCTAATCCTGCCTTGAAGCTATCAAGACTGACAGCTGTCACGACCTCTTCTGGAAGTGAGTTGCACAAACCAACGACCCTCTGGGTGAAGAAATATTTCCCTTAATTTGTCCTCACTTTCTTACCTATGAGCTTCAGGGAGTGCCCCCTTGTCCTAGTATTGTGTGATAGAGAAAATAATTTTTTCTCTATCCACCTTTTCTATCCAATGCATGATTTTATAGACTTCTCTCAAATACTCTTCAATGACATGTGGACTTCAACACCCAGAGTTCCTGAGCTTCCATAATTGGTTCAGGGATTCTGGGAGTTGAAGTCCAAAAGTCATAGAAGAGGCAACTTTGCCTACCCCTGGTCTAGAGAAAAGAAGGACTAAGGGAGACCTGACAGCAGTATTCCAGTATTTGAGAGATTGCCACGAATAAAAGGGGCCCCGGTGTATTTTCAAAGCACCAGAAGGAAAGACAAAAAGCAATGGATAGGAACTAATCAGTATTCCAGTATTTGAGGGGCTGCCACAGTAAACTTATTTTCCAAAGCATTAGATGGCAGGGCAAGAAACAGTGGTTGGAAATTAAATCAAGGAGGGAAGCAACCTGGGCCTGAATCTTAACAGCGAGGACACTTTTATTTATTTATTTTAAGGAGTTTGCGAAAGGCAAGGAGGGCGGGGGCAATCCTAATCTCTGGGGGGAGCTGGTTCCAGAGGGTCGGAGCCACCACAGAGAAGGCTCTTCCTCTGGGTCCCGCCAGATGACATTGTTTAGTCGATGGAACCCGGACAAGGCCAACTCTTTGGGACCTAACCGGTCGCTGGGATTCGTGCAGCAGAAGGCGGGAAGCAACCTGGACCTGAGAAGAAACTTCTTAAAAGTGAGGACAATTTTATTTATTTATTTATTTATTAGATTTGTATGCCGCCCCTCTTCATAGACTTGGGGTGGCTCACAAAAATAATAAAACAATATACAGAGAACAACTCTAATATTTAAAATCTAAAAACCCATTATTTAAAGAACATACAACACAACCATACCATACATAAAACTATATAGGCCTGGGGGAAAATTTCTCAATTCCCCATGCCTGACACAGAGGTGGGTTTTTAAGAGTTTGCAAAAGGCAAGGAGGGTGGGGGCAATCCTAATCTCCAGGGGGACCTGGTTCCAGAGGGTCGGGGCCGCCACAGAGAAGGCTCTTCCCCTGGGTCCTGCCAGACGACATTGTTTAGTCGATGGAACCCGGACAAGGCCAACTCTGTGGGACCTAACCGGTCGCTGGGATTCGTGTGGCAGAAGGTGGTCTCGGAGATATTATCCAGTGGAACAGCTTGCCTTCAGATCTTCTGGGTGCTTCATCACTAGAGGTTTTTAAGAGGAGACTGGACAGCCAGTTGTTTGAAAAGATCTCTTAACCTGAATTGGGAGTTGGACTAGAAAACCCACAAGGACCCATCCCGTTCTATTCTGAATATGAGATTTTATATCTGCCATCTCCCTCAGTCTCTTCACATATTATTATTTATTATTTATTTATTGGATTTGTATGCCGCCCTTGTCCATGGACTTGGGGCAGCTAACAACATGTCAATAAAACAATATATAAATTACAATCGGATCCAATTAATATAGATAATTAACTAAAACATTATAAAAATTAAATAATGTATCACATTCAACATTCAGTGGCCAGAGGCTGGGATCTAATGCCCCCAAGCCTGGCAGCATAAATAGGTTTTCAAGTACAGTACTTTGGAAAGGCGAGGAGGGTAGGGCAGTGTGAATCTCTGGGGGGAGCTGATTCCAGAGATTATTATGTTGTTTTCCTGGCAAGTGAGGAGACTCATAGGTATAATGGGTGATTTAAATCTTGCATAGAATTTGGGCACCAATTCATCTCTTAGCATCCTCACATTTCTAAGTTTAGATCAAAACATTTGAATTCACTTCTAGGACATTTTGCATACTGAAAAGCAGACAGGTTTTCTACATAAATGAATTATTTTTATTTAGGCATGCATTTGTGTGTGATTCACCCCAGACAAAAAATAATGTTGTGATTGATGTGATATTTGAACCTGGATCTAGTAGTCTTATACATGCCAAATGAATCATAATTAATGTTAGAGCTGAACCTACAACTTTGGTGTTTCTTCTTTCATGGTAATATATGGTGGTTGGGATTTTTTGGCTGTGTTTCCATGTCCTACACCAAAATTTTAAATAAAAATGAAACTAATCCCTTAACATGTATTTTACAGACAAGGAGGATGACAAGAGGAACACTCTGGACAACAGAGAATGAGAAGCAGTCTTAAAATGCAAGAGAAGCCATCAATCAACATTTTTTCCATTTCCTCCAGAAAGTGTAAACTCTTCTCTGTCCTCAGCAGATGGGAGACAAGGGAGAGAATTAAAAAAAACAAAGTTTTGAGCTGGGGAAAAAAGAGTATGTGGAACTGAAGCAAATATTATCTAAGCAGCCAAGGGGGATGATATCAAAATAAAGAAAAAATACAGTGGTACCTCTACTTAAGAACGCCTCTACTTAGCAAAACAGGCCTGTGACATTTGGATGTTTACCCCACCTCCACCTCCACAGTCCTTGGGACAGGAGCTGGGCCAGAGCTAAGCACAGCACTTTTCTAGACAAGAACCGGGTGTTCAAGATTTTTTTTGCCTCTCCTTAAGAACCACTTTGTACTTAAGAACCTGAGCCCAGAAAAATTTCCCAGGAAATTTGAGACTGGCACGAAGACCCGGCCAGTTTCCTGCCATTCCCCCTTTAATCCCGGCCATCTGGGCTGCCAGAGGAGCCTTTTGGTGGCGCTTAAGGAGGCTTTGGCAGTCCAGAGTGAACGGAGCATTTTCCTTTCTCTGGGAATAAACCTCTACCAGCGCCCAGATCAAAGAAATGTTCCCTTCGCTCTGGGCAGCCGAGGAATCACCATAGCGAAGGAAAGGGGCCAGCTACAAAGTGAGCGAGCGAGAGGAGAGGGGAGCCCTTCAGCATGGGAAGGAAGAGGCAGCAGATAGGAGCAGCAGCAGCCAGTGTATGGGAGGCAGCCTCGCACCAGGTATATGGGAGGCACCTGCTCCTCGCCGCCTCAGAGTCCCTCTTTATTTTTTAAGCCTTAAAGTTTTGGATTTGTTTGATTCCCCTCACTTCTTTCCTTCGACAGCAACTGTCCTCCTCCTCTTCTTCCTCCTCCTCCCACCCAAATTCCGAGCTTTTATTTCTTTCCTAATGGGTTTGCACACATTATTTGATTTTACATTGATTCCTATGGGAAAAATCACTTCTACTTAAGAACGTCTCTACTTAAGAACCTGGTCACGAAATGAATTAAGTAGAGGTACCACTGTAACTGGAACTCAAAGAAGTCAAAGAACCTCCACGTAATAGAGGATAAATATTTTTGGCCTACTCAAGACTCCAGGAATATCAGTGTGGGAAAAACACAAATTGCAGATCACAGCTGATTATGGACTCCCAATCTGACAAAAGATTTAACATGCAGACCAATTTGATGAAAGACAAGAAAACTCATACAATGAAGAAACTTTTTGAATGTCCTGATTGTGGGAAAGGTTTCACCCGGAATTCTGACCTGGTGATACACCAGAGAACTCACACGGGAGAAAAACCATATGAGTGTCCATATTGTGGAAAAAGTTTCAGTCAGAAATCCCACCTGGTGGCACATAGGAGGATTCACACAGGAGAAAAACCATATGAGTGTCCAGTTTGTGGGAAAAGTTTCTGTCAGAATTCCTCCCTGGTGGAACATCAGAGGACTCACACAGGAGAGAAACCATATAAGTGTCCGGATTGTGGGAAAGGTTTCACTCGCAATTCTAGCCTGGTGGTACACAAGAGGATTCACACAGGAGAGAAACTATATAAGTGTCCGGATTGTGGGAAATGTTTTAATCAGAATTCCAAGCTAATGATACACCAGAGGACTCACACAGCGGAACAACCATACAAATGTGCTGATTGTGAGAAAAGTTTCACTGGCAATGCCAACCTGGTGATTCACCAGAGGATTCATACGGGAGAGAAACCATTTGTGTGTTTGGATTGTGGGAAAAGTTTCAGTCGCAATTACAACCTGGTGGAACATCAGAGGACTCACACAGGAGAAAAACCATATGAGTGTCCAGATTGTGGAAAAGGCTTTAGTCAGAATTCCAACCTGGCGAGACATCGGAGGACTCACACAGTAGAAAAACCATATGAATGTTTTGATTGTGGGAAATGTTTCCACGATAATTCCAACCTGGTGAAACATCAAAGGATTCACACAGGAGAGAAACCATATGAGTGTCCGGTTTGTGGGAAAAGTTTCAGTCAGAATCCCAACCTGGTGGTTCACCAGAGGACTCACACAGGAGAGAAACCATATGAGTGTTTGGATTGTGGGAAAAGTTTCAGTCGGAATTACAACCTAGTGGAACATCAAAGGACTCACACAGGAGATAAACCATATGATTGTCTTGAATGTGGGAAAAACTTTAGTCAGAAATCCCATTTGGTGATACACTGGAGGTCTCACACAGGAGAAAAACTACATGAATGTCCGGATTGTGGGAAAGATTTCAGTACTAGATCTAGCCTTGTAAATCATGTAAAGTTACACATAGGGGAGTAACCATTCAACAACCCAGATTGCAGACAAACATTGTTTTACACAAAATCCCTCCCTTATAATATGCAAGAGATTGGACTTGAAGAAAAACCTGATGTGTGTAGAGGAAGTTTGTTATTTGTCTCATTTGTAACCCAGATGAACAATTACCATTTAATTTCTTGCATGATTCTTTTTAGTGAAAATGTGCCCTGCAGCACTTTATGGCACTGAATTCTGAGTAGCAACAACAGGGACTGAAAGCTATCTCCATGCTATGGAAATGCAAAAACTCTGTTGGATATTGGGCTTCTCCCTTCCTGATCACAATAGCCAATATTGTGATAGTCAGTAGCCGCCGACCTTGCGGGCATCCAAAATAGAGATGGCAACTGCAACCGACCAGAGAGGTAGGAGAAGAACCATTGAAGAATAGTGCCTCCCACTCCCAACCCCTCCAGCCGGCGCAGAAGAATACCATGGTTGATGGTATCGAAAGCTGCTGAGAGGTCGAGAAACACCAGGACAGAGAATAAACGTACGTCTTTTATTGAGAGGTAGAAATGCTGCTTTCCATTCTAGTGATGCGCTACAGCAGTGTTTTTCAACCAGTGTGCCGTGGCACACCAGTGTGCCATGAGACATGGTCAGGTGTGCCGCGAAGAAGGAAGCTCAGGTTCCAACTTTTTGCAGAGAGAGTGTGTGTGTGAGAGAGAGAGAGAGAGAGAGAGAAAGAAAAAGAAAGAAAGAAAGAAAGAGAGAGATAGAGAGAGAGAAAGCAAGAGAAAGAAAAGAGAGAAAGCAAGTGTTAGAGAGAAAGAAAGCAAGAGAGAGAGAGAAAGAAAGCAAGAGAGAAAGAAAACGAGAGAGAGAGAGACAAGGAGAGGAATGGAGAGAGAGAGAAAGAAAGCAAGAGAGAGAGAAAAGGAGAGGAATGGAGAGAGAGAGAGAAATGAGCAAAAAGGGGAGGAAAAAAAGAGAAATGAGAAAATGATTGAGACAGAGAATGAGAGGAAAAAGAGAGAAACAAAAGAAAGAGAGAAGTGACTCTTGATTTAAAGCATATGATAAAAAGCACCCAAAGAATAAGAGAGAAAACCCCCCCA
Source organism: Erythrolamprus reginae (assembly GCF_031021105.1). Lineage (NCBI taxonomy): Eukaryota > Metazoa > Chordata > Lepidosauria > Squamata > Dipsadidae > Erythrolamprus > Erythrolamprus reginae. The sequence continues at coordinate 28,731,471 of NC_091951.1, read as the reverse complement.
GCCCTCACCTGTTTTTGGAAATGGTTCAAAAGTGTGTATAAAAATACACACACAAGGGTGGGGAGGAGACAGGGATGGAAAAAGAGAGGAGAGTGTGCCCCAGGATTTTAAAATGTAAAAAATGTGCCGCGGCTCAAAAAAGGTTGAAAATCACTGCGCTACAGTATAGCGAGGCAAGAGCTAAATTGAAAAAGGGTATCGGGGATGCTAAAGCCACATACAGACAGAGGATTGAACATCTTTTTGAAAATTCAGACCCTTGTCGGGTACGGCAAGGCCTGCGTCAAATTACAGGGCAGAGAAATAAAAATAGTCTGTCTAGCAGTAGTGATTCTTTGGCTGAGCAGCTAAATCAATTCTTCAGTCGTTTTGAGGTGGAAACAGGAACGACCATCACTCCAACATCCACCACTGATAGTACGTTGCTGACACCTACTATTGACAGACAACCACTTCTACTGCAGATATCCGATGGGAGACACGCTTTCCAGAATGTTAATATCCAGAAGGCAGCCGGTCCTGATGGAATTACGGGACAAGTTGTTAGAGACTGTGCTGCAGAGCTAGCTGGAGTGTTCCCGGATATTTTCAATCTATCCCTGTTGCAGTGCTCTACCCCTACCTGTTTGAAGACATCTATTATAGTACCAGTCCCCAAGCAGACGGTGGTGGTGTCCCTTAATGATTACAGACCAATAGCTCTGACATCTGTTATCATGAAATGTTTTGAGTAAATAAGTACGTACATACATACATACATACATACATACATACATACATACATACAATCAGTATTCCAGTATTTGAGGGGCTGCCACAGTAAACTTATTTTCCAAAGCATTAGATGGCAGGGCAAGAAACAGTGGTTGGAAACTAAATCAAGGAGGGAAGCAACGTGGACCTGAGAAGAAACTTCTTAACAGCGAGGACAATTTTATTTATTTATTTATTTATAAGATTTGTATGCCGCCCCTCTCTGTAGACTCAGGGTGGCTCACAAAAATAATAAAACAATATACAGAGAACAAATCTAATATTTAAAATCTAAAAACCCATTATTTAAAGAACATACAACACAAGCATACCATACATAAAACTATATAGGCCTGGGGGGAAATTTCTCAATTCCCCCATGCCTGACGCAGAGGTGGGTTTTAAGGAGTTTGCGAAAGGCGAGGGGGGGGGCAATCCTAATCTCCGGGGGGGGGCCAGCTGGTTCCAGAGGGTTGGGGCCACCACAGAGAAGGCTCTTCCCTTGGGTCCTGCCAGACGACATTGTTTAGTCGACGGGACCCGGACAAGGCCAACTCTGTGTGACGTAACCGGTCACTGGGATTCGTGCGGCAGAAGGCGGTCTCGGAGATATTATCCAGTGGAACAGCTTGCCTTCAGATCTTATTGTGATTCAGTCTGAGGCTCCTCAGGGAACGGCTGGAACTCTACCGGCTCCATGCTCAGAGGGGGAGGACGAGGAACAGGAGGAGGAGGAGGAGGACTAGGCAGATGGGGAAGAGGAATGTCAGGACGAGGAGGAGGGAGAACAGCCTGAGACCCCCAGGGGGAGCTCTCCCCAGCGAGTAGCCTGGAGTCATTAGATGAGAACGCACAAGCCATCATAGATATGAGGCAGAGAAGGGCAGCACAAAGAAGGGGACAATTAGCCAGGTATTTCCATCCCTAATAGGCAACAGCTGGGTTTGGGTGTGGTTCTCAGAAAGGTTGAAAAGGCAGGCCCGCCCTTCCTGTATTGTGGAGAGTTATCTTTTGGGAGTCCTGTGACCTTGCTTCGATCCTTGATGTCTCTGATTCTGGCTTGTGGCCTTGAAGGCTGAAAATTTGTGGGAGGCGTGGGTTTTATTATCTACAGTGGTGTGTGTGCCAGCAAGAAGCCTGTTGTATTGTCTGGCCGTCGTGACTCTTCTGTGAAGCTTCATAGCATTCCAGTTTGTAAGAACAGTTTTTGTTATCTGTGTTTGTTTTCAAAGATATAAAATGACTTTGCTTTTTACCAGCGTGTCTGGCTACTCTTTTTAGTTGGTGTTGACGTCTGGGGGAACCCAGACAGAACAGATCTTGTGGGTGCTTCATCACTAGAGGTTTTTAAGAAGAGACTGGTGTCCCTTAATGATTATAGACCAATAGCTCTGACATCTGTTATCATGAAATGTTTTGAGAGACTGGTGTTGAACTCTATTAAGGCTAGTCTTCCACCTACTTTGGACCCATACCAATTTGCATATAGGAGTAATAGATCAACTGATGATGCTGTGTCTATTGTGGTCCATACTGTACTGAACCATTTGGAACAACAGGGAACTTATGTAAGGCTGTTATTTGTGGATTATAGCTCTGCTTTTAACACTATTCTACCCAACAGGATGTTTTTTAAAATGTCTAATTTGGGTATAAACCAGAGGATTTGTTTGTGGGTAAAGGATTTTTTGACAGATAGGCCACAGTCAGTAAGGATGGGATCTCATTATTCTTCTATTCAGATACTGTGCACAGGAGCCCCCCAGGGTTGTGTGCTAAGCCCTTTATTCTTTGTACACACATGATTGCATCCCACTGTATAACACCAATGCAATTATTAAATTTGCAGATGATACGACAGTGGTGGGGCTCATTAATAAGAACAATGAGTCTGCTTATAGAAATGAAGTACCAGGGCTTATATTATGGTGTAAAGAAAGCAATCTTACACTTAACACCAAAAAACCCAAAGAACTGATAATTTACTTTAGGAGGAAGAAAGATGTATATTCACCATTGAACATAAATGGCGAGGAGGTGGAGAGGGTTGGTAGTTTCAAATTTATGGGCACTTATATCGCAGAAGACCTCTCATGGACTATGAATGTCAATATGCTTGTGAAGAAGGCACAAAAGAGGCTGTACTTCCTGAGAATGATCAGGAAGATAAATTTATCTCGGCATCTACTGTTGTCCTACTATCGCAGCACCATTGAGAGTGTCTTGACATATGGCATTCTAGCTTGGTATGGGAGCAGCTCTGTAGCGAACAAAAAAGCTCTACAGAGAATTATTAAAACTGCCCTGAACATCATTGGGCACCAGCTACCCGCCCTGGATGACATCTTCACATCTCGCTGTTCTAGGAAGGTGCATACTATTCTCAAAGACTCTTCTCATCCTGCTTACAATCTCTTTGAATTGTTGCCTTCTGGCAGAAGATATAGAACAACTAGAACTCGGACCACACATTTCCTGAATAGTTTTTATCCCAGAGCTATACTCACACTTAACAACGAACTAAAGGGTCACCATCAGTGGACTGTTGGACAATATTATTCGGTTTGTCATGTAGATGGTTGAGTGGTTCAGGGTGGGGAATTTGTAGTGGGTGGAACATCTATTCTACTTTTTTATTGTATTTTTTATTCTATTTTTAAATTAACCTATTCCGATTTTATGTATGGTGGGATTGGTCTCTGGGTGTCACACAACTTTCGTTGCCAATGACAATTCGTTGTTTTTGACAATGACAATGACAATAAATTTTTTATTATTATTATCATCATCATCATCATCATCATCATTAAACCCCTGTCCCGGGCCCACCAGAGATCATTAGCTCAGACAAGCACCTAGGACAGTTATGGCTAACCTATGGCACAGGTGCCACAGGTGACACGCAGAGCCATATATGCTGGCATGTGAGCCATTGACCTAGCTCACCTCCAGCACACCTGTGAGCACTGGCTAGCTGATTTTTGGCTCGCATTGAGGATCTGGGAGGCCATTTTTAGCATCTGGAGTGCCTCCGGGGAGATGGGGGAGGGCGTTTTTGCCCTCTCCAGGCTCCAAAGAAGCCTCCAGAGCCTGGGGGAGATGAAACATGGGCCTACCAGGCCCACCAGAAGTTGGGAAACCGGCTGTTTCTAGCCTCCAGAGGGCCTCTGGGGTGGGAGGCTGGGGAGGCATTGAATTATGGGTGCGATAATGCGCACCCGCCCGCTTTTTGAACCCGAGGGGAAAAGGTTCACCATCACTGACACAACAGCACGTGAACTCCATTTTTCCTTTTGCCTATACAGTATATCCAGCCATGACCCCATACAAATCTGATCACAGCCATTATAACATTAAAGGACATGTTCTTGCAGAGGAACAGGAAGCTCAAATACAAAACCCAAAGATGTAAAACCCCATCCACTCTCAACCCTATTTTGCCAGCTGTCCCAGAACTCATTGGTTATGTTCATCATCAAATGTCCTTTCCAATCAGACTCCATTTTATTTATTTGTTTGTCAATTATAGGATGGTAATTTGTACCATTTTATTTTTATTCCCGGCTTGTATGTGAACTATATGGACTTTTCTTTCAACAGGTGATGTGCCCCAGATAGTCCTTTCACTAGGTGGCAAAGTCAGGCTACAAGCCGAGGTTGAGTTGTAGTCTCACACTGGCAACGTTTCATTCCTCTCTTCTGTTGGAAAACGGCAGTTCGTTAAGGGGGCGGGAGGGGAATCCTGTCTCCAGAGCGGTGGTTCTCAACCTTGGGGTCGGGACCCCTTTGGGGGTTGAATGACCATTTCATGGGGGTTGCCTGAGACCCTGGGAAAAGACAAATTTACCCTGGTATTAGGAACTAAAGCTTCTATTCTGGCATCTAGGAACATATTTTTACGACAGATCAGGCGTTCCTTCCTGTCAATCAGCTCAAAGCTCTGTTGGGAGAATTGGCGCTAGATTTATGGTTGGGGGTCACCACAACACGAGGATCTGTATTAAGGGGTCATGGCCTTAGAAAGGTTGAGAACCACTGCTCCAGAGAAAGAATGAGCGTATTTTCAGGCTCGCGGCTCTAAGTGGAGCTATAACACAACAGCAGTCCCTGGAACGCTATAATAGCTGAGGTGCGACATCCAACGGTTGGCAATGCAGCTGAGGCGAAAGGAGTTAAAACCAGCGAGTTTAAACCAGACGGGATGTCAAGGAGAGGAGAAGAGCAAAGGAACTACCTCTTCCGGCTCATTAATGGAAGGATGGAGGCGTGGCAAAGTGCGGTCGTGCTCCTCCTAGGGCGGAAGCAGCAGCTGGAAGGTGGGCAGCTTGGAGGAGAAGCCGGCAGTCAGTAAGGCTCGTTGGGGTCCTCCGAGGGGCAAAAGCAGAGAAGAAACGAAGTTGAAGCATGTAAGCTGCTGCTGGATGTTCTTTCTCTCCCCAAGCGTTATTACACTTATGCTGGATGATTTAAATGTGCTGCCTGTAAATTTTCTGCTGGGAAATGGGAGGGACTGAAATTGAAATGCCTGGAGAGTAAAATGTTGTGCAATATTTTTTTTTAAATAAACTTTATTAAATTAAATGTTGTTGTTACTGCTGCATGATTTAAATATGCTGCCTATTATTTTCTGCTGGGAAATAGGAGAGACTGAAATTGAAACGCCTGGAGAGTAAAACACGTGAAGACACGGTTGCAATATTTTGGGTGTGGCTTGGTCTAGAGCAGGGATAGGCAAAGTTGGCTCTTCAAGGACATGTGGACTTCAACACCCAGAATTCCTGAGCGCCCATAATTGATTCAGGGATTCTGGGAGTTGAAGTCCAAAAGTCATAGAGAAGAGGCAAATTTGCCTACCCCTGGTCTAGAGAAAAGAAGGACTAAGAGAGACCTGACAGCAGTATTCCAGGATTTGAGAGATTGCCACAAATAGAAGGGGGCCCGATGTATTTTCAAAGCACCAGAAGGCAAGAGAAGAAGAAATGGATAGGAACCACTCAGTATTCCAGTATTTGAGGGGCTGCCACAGTAAACTTATTTTCCAAAGCATTAGATGGCAGGGCAAGAAACAGTGGTTGGAAATTAAATCAAGGAGGGAAGCAACCTGGGCCTGAATCTTAACAGCGAGGACACTTTTATTTATTTATTTTAAGGAGTTTGCGAAAGGCAAGGAGGGTGGGGGCAATCCTAATCTCTGGGGGGAGCTGGTTCCAGAGGGTCGGAGCCACCACAGAGAAGGCTCTTCCTCTGGGTCCCGCCAGATGACATTGTTTAGTCGACGGGACCCGGATAAGGCTAACTCTGTGGGACCTAACCGGTCGCTAGGATTCGTGCGGCAGAAGGCGGTCTCGGAGATATTTTCCACTGCAACAGCTTGCCTTCAGATCTTGTGGGTGCTTCATCACTAGAGGTTTTTAAGAGGAGACTGGACAGCCAGCTGTTTGAAAAGATCTCTTAACCTGAATTGGGAGTTGGACTAGAAAACCCACAAGGACCCATCCCGCTCTATTCTGAATATGAGATTTTATATCTGCCATCTCCCTCATTCTCTTCAGATATTATTATTTATTATTTATTTATTGGATTTGTATGCCGCCCTTGTCCATGGACTCGGGGCAGCTAACAACATGTCAATAAAACAATATATAAATTACAATCGGATCCAATTAATATAGATAATTAAGTAAAAACATTATAAAAATTAAATATCACATTCAACATTCAGTGGCCAGAGGCTGGGATCTAATGCCTCCAAGCCTGGCAGCATAAATAGGTTTTCAAGTACAGTACTTTCGAAAGGCGAGGAGGGTAGGGCAGTGTGAATCTCTGGGGGGAGCTGATTCCAGAGATTATTATGTTGATTTCCTGGCAAGTGAGGAGCCTCATAGGTATACAGTAATGGGTGATTTAAATCTTGCATAGAATTTGGGCACCATTTCATCTCTTAGCATCTTCACATGTCTAAATTTAGATCAAAACATTTGAATACACTTCTAGGACATTTTGCATACTGAAAAGCAGATAGGTTTTATACATAAATTAATTATTTTTATTTAGGCATGCATTTGTGTGTGATTTACTCCAGACAAAAAATAATGTTGTGATTGATGTGATATTTGAACCTGGATCTAGTAGTCTTATACATGCCAAATGAATCATAATTAATGTTAGAGCTGAACCTAGAACTTTGGTGTTTCTTCTTTCATGGTAATATATGGTGGTTGGGATTTTTTGGCTGCGTTTCCATGTCCTACACCAAAATTTTAAATAACAATGAAACTAATCCCTTAATATGTATTTTACAGACAAGGAGCATGACAAGAGGAACACTCTGGACAACAGAGAATGAGAAGCAGTCTTAAAATGCAAGAGAAGCCATCAATCAACATTTTTTCCATTTCTTCCAGAAAGTGTAAACTCTTCTCTGTCCTCAGCAGATGGGAGACAAGGGAGAGAATTTAAAAAACCAAGTTTTGAGCTGGAAAGAAAATATTTGGAATGTGGCAAAAGCTTTACTCAAGAAATCTTTCTCATTATTCATGGAAGGACCCATACTGGAGACAAGAACTCCCACTGACAAAAGATTTAGCATGCAGAACAATTTGATGAAAGACAAGAAAACTCATACAGTGAAGAAACTTTTTGAATGTCCGGATTGTGAGAAAAGTTTCACCCGGAATTCTGATCTGGTGAGACATCGGAGGACTCACACGGGAGAAAAACCATATGAGTGTCTATATTGTGGAAAAAGTTACAGTCAGAAACCCCACCTGATGGCACATAGGATGATTCACACAGGAGAAAAACGATATGAATGTTTTGATTGTGGGAAATGTTTCCAGGATAATTCCAAGCTGGTGACTCACCGGAGGACTCATACAGGAGAGAAACCATATGAGTGTCCAGATTGTGGGAAAAGATTCAGTCAGAAACCCCACCTGGCGGCACATAGGATGATTCACACAGGAGAAAAACCATATGAATGTTTCGATTGTGGGAAATGTTTCCAGGATAATTCCAAGCTGGTGATTCACCAGAGGACTCATACAGGAGAGAAGCCATATGAGTGTCCGGTTTGTGGGAAAAGTTTCAGTCAGAATCCCAACCTGGTGGAACATCAGAGGATTCACACAGGAGAAAAACCATATGAGTGTCCAGATTGTGGAAAAGGCTTCAGTAAGAATTCCAATCTGGTGAAACATCAGAGGACTCACACAGTAGAAAAACCATATAAATGTTTTGATTGTGGGAAATGTTTCCAGGATAATTCCAACCTGGTGAAACACCAGAGGACTCACACAGGAAAGAAACGATATGAGTGTCCGGTTTGTGGGAAAAGTTTCAGTAAGAATCCCAACCTGGTGGAACATCAGAGGACTCACACAGGAGAAAAACCATATGAGTGTCCAGATTGTGGAAAACGCTTCAGTCACAATTCCAATCTGGTGAGACATCGGAGGAGTCATACAGGAGAGAAACCATATGAGTGTTTGTATTGTGGGAAAAGTTTCAGTCGGAATTACAACCTAGTGGAACATCAAAGGACTCACACAGGAGATAAACCATATGATTGTCTTGAATGTGGGAAATAGTCAGAAATCCCATTTGGTGATACACTGGAGGTCTCACACAGGAGAAAAACCACATGAATGTCCGGATTGTGGGAAAGATTTCAGTACTAGATCTAGCCCTATAAATCATGTAAAGTTACACATAGGGGAGTAACCATTCAACAACCCAGATTGCAGACAAACAGTGTTTTACACAAAATCCCTCCCTTATAATATGCAAGAAATTGGACTTGAAGAAAAACTTAATGTGTGTAGAGGAATTTTGTTATTTGTCTCGTTTGTAACCCAGATGAACATTTGCCATTTAATTTCTTGCATGATTCTTTTTAGTGAAAATGTGCCCTGCAGCTCTTTATGGCACTGAATTCTGGGTAACAACAGCAGGGACTAAAAGCTATCTCCATGCCATGGAAATGCAAACACTCTGTTGGATATTGGGCTTCTCGCTTCCTGATCACAATAGCCAATATTGTGATAGTCAGTAGCCACCGACCTTGCAGGCATCCAAAATAGAGATGGCAAGACACCATCAACTAAGATATGCAAGCCTTGGGCCTGTGCTATGGAGATGCAGTTGACCGGGCAAACTGATGTACAGTGATTCGAAAAGCAAATCATGCACTTGTGGGAATACACGAGAACAGACCTGGGCAAAGTGTGGCCTGAGGGCCGGATGCGGCCTGCCTGCTGTCTGTGACCCGCTCATGGAGGTTGGAAGGGAAGGGAAGGGAAGGGAAGGGAAGGAAGGAAGGAAGGAAGGAAGGAAGGAAGGAAGGAAGGAAGGAAGGAAGGAAGGAAGGAAGGAAGGAAGGAAGGAGAAATGGAGGGAGGAAAGAAGGAGAAATTCTCTTTCCGTGCCCTTTTGTTCATTGGTTTCATTTTCCTTTCCAAGAAATTTAAAGCAAACCCTCCACCCCATCTCTCAGGGGGGGAAAGTGAAGGAGGAGGAAGAAAAGGAATCCAAAGCTAATTTCAGGCAAAGCCTCCACTATGTTTTCTCAGCTGACAATATAGGTCAGTTGAAGAGAGGCACCTGAAAGGAATATTTTGAAAGAGAAGTAAAGAACTGCCCCAAAGCAGAAATAAAAGGCATAGAAAACCAGGCATCTGGAGAAGGAAGGAATGGGAAATGGAGGGAACAAGGAAGGAAGGAAGGGGTGGGCAAATAATTTATAATTATAATATAATTATAATATATAATAATTTATAATTATAATATAATTAACTCAGTTCTACCCAATAGTATACAATATTGGGTAGAACTGAGTTAATTATATTAATCTGGCCCTCTAAAACCATCCCAATTTCTCATGTGGCCCCATGGCAGAATTAATTGCCCAGCCCTGCACTAGAAAGAAGATTATTTTTAGTGGAACATGTCTTATCATCAAAGAACACAATAGAAGAGAATAGAAGGACAGGACAGGATAGGAGAACAATCTGTATTATATCTGCCACCTTAAGTTATTTCTACATACAATAAAGGGGGATAGAAATATGTATACGGTATATGTATTTTTATTCAGTAACGAAATGTACGGTATATGGCAGCTCAATTCATAAGACTCCACATGGTTTACAGCAACAAAACCTTATTATAGAAAGCAATAAATCGCATATGTTGCAGGTGGCAAAATGGAAAGCCTCTGCATTTAAAATATACTTGCCCTGTAAACACAGGGTACTTCTACTAAGGTTGATGGCATTTTCATGATCTGGGAATCCCCAAAAGGTGATTCTTGCTTTTGTTCCATTTAAAAGTTAACTACACCACCTGGCTTTACTAAGTATTTATTTTAATTTATTTTATTAATTTTGTCCAACAAGTATAGGATTGTAGTTTGTATAAGCATAACATACAGTAAGTAGAAAGTAATGATAAAAGAAGAAAATAGGACAGTAGGACAGGGATAGAAACATAGAAACATCGAAGACTGACGGCAGAAAAAGACCTCATGGTCCATCTAGTCTGCCCTTATACTATTTTCTGTATTTTATCTTAGGATGGATATATGTTTATCCCAGGCATGTTTAAATTCAGTTATTGTGGATTTACCAACCACATCTGCTGGAAGTTTGTTCCAAGGATCTACTACTCTTTCAGTGAAATATTTCCTCACGTTGCTTTTGATCTTTCCCCCAACTAACTTCAGATTGTGTCCCCTTGTTCTTCTGTTCACTTTCCTATTAAAAACACTTCCCTCCTGGACCTTATTTAACCCTTTAACATATTTAAATGTTTCCATCATGTCCCCCCTTTTCCTTCTGTCTTCCAGACTATACAGATTGAGTTCATTAAGTCTTTCCTGATACGTTTTATGCTTAAGACCTTCCACCATTCTTGTAGCCTGTCTTTGGACCCGTTCAATTTTGTCAATATCTTTTTGTAGGTGAGGTCTCCAGAACTGAACACAGTACTGTATTCCAAATGTGGTCTCACCAGCGCTCTATATAAGGGGATCACAATCTCCCTCTTCCTGCTTGTTATACCTCTAGCTATGCAGCCAAGCATCCTACTTGCTTTTCCTACTGCCTGACCACACTGCTCATCCATTTTGAGACTGTCAGAAATCACTACCCCTAAATCCTTCTCTTCTGAAGTTTTTGCTAACACAGAACTGCCAATGCAATACTCAGATTGAGGATTCCTTTTCCCCAAGTGCATTATTTTACATTTGGAAACATTAAAGTGCAGTTTCCATTGCTTTGACCATTTATCTAGTAAAGCTAAATCATTTACCATATTACAGACGCCTCCAGGAATATCAACCCTATTGCACACTTTAGAGTCATCGGCAAATAGGCAAACCTTCCCTACCAAACCTTCCCCTATGGATGGTAGGCACTATGGTGCGCTTATGTATGCCCCTTACTATATTCATGTCAGGTGCCACTCTGCTCAAAATTGGTTATCTATCTTCTTGCAAGGAGTCAATTTGGAGACGTTATCCACAGAATTAGCAACATATATGTTGAATAAATATAAACAAAAGGTGGGATAATAATGACAGCTGTCTTGATAGTCTAGTCCAGTGTTTCCCAGCCTTGGCAACTTGAAGATAGCTGGTCTTCAACTCCCAGAATTCCCCAGCCAGCAAATGCTGGCTGGGGAATTCTGGGAGTTGAAGTCCAAATATGTTCAAGTTGCCAAGGTTGGGAAACACTGGTCTAGTCGTTAAAGTGCAGTGATGCTGGCTGACTCTCCCACAGCCTGGAATTCCATCCTAATGGTGCTCAAGGTTGAATCAGCCTTCTATCCTTCTGAGGTTAGTAAAATGAGGACCTAGATGGTTGGGGATAATATGCTGATACTGTAAACAGAGAGGGGTATAAAAGTACCGTGGGGTGGTATATAGGTTTAAATGCAATTGTTCTAATAAAGAAATAGCTTTAAATGGGATCACCAGTGACTTCAATTAAAGGAAGAAATCCGCTGCAGCTCGCACTACAAAGATGCTACATGGGCAATCTAGGGATTTTCATTGTGTGCTATGTGTGCTTCTACCCACAGTTAAATCGGCCATGGAGGCAGAAATAGAAGCACAGTAATAAAGAGCCTCCCATTTCCAGGCCCCAAAAGCCAAGCCAGAAGGGTATGTTGGTCGATGATACTGAAACACGATGAGAGGTCTATGAGATACACAATGATTTCCCCCCATCTATTTGAAACCCTCCAGAAGTCTGAGAATTGCAGCCAATGTTGTCTGGGTACAATCATTTTTCAGTACAGAAACAAAAATTATCATGATCGAAACATTTAAATATGTCAAAGGGTTAAATAAAGTTCAGGAGGGAAGTGTTTTTAATAGGAAAGTGAACACAAGAACAAGGGGACACAATCTGAAGTTAGTTGGGGGAAAGATCAAAAGCAACGTGAGGAAATATTATTTCACTGAAAGAGTAGTAGATCCTTGGAACAAACTTCCAGCAGACGTGGTTGGTAAATCCACAGTAACTGAATTTAAACATGCCTGGGATAAACATATATCCATTGTAAGATAAAACACAGGAAATAGTATAAGGGCAGACTAGATGGACCATGAGGTCTTTTTCTGCCGTCAGACTTCTATGTTTCTATGTTTCTATAATAGTAATTTTAATAATCATATTGGTATTATGGAGAGGGGCGGCATACAAATCTAATAAATAAATAAATAAAAAATAGTAATACAATTAGGGGAAAATCTTTTATCAGTTTGGTCTTTTTTTAGGTTCTAACCTCTGTTCTGTTCTTTTGGTTAACATTGGTAAAACAAACCCCATGTTAAAAAGTACAGTATTCTGTTTCTTTTATTTTTAACTGTTAATTTATCCATCTCAGCACATTCTAGTTTTTTTTTAAATAACACTTTCATGTTGGAATCTCTTCATTTTTCCATTGTTGTTCAAACACAATTCTTGCTGCCATTAATACATTTAAAATTAAGTAATTTTTCCCTATATTATACTGTTCTGCTAGTATACCCAACAAAAATATTTCTGGTTTCAAATCCATATGATGCTTTATCATTTTTTTTAACCAAGTAAAAAAAAATTCTTTTTATTATTAAAGGAGTAAGTCTGCGGAGAGGGGTGGCATACAAATCTAATAAATTATAATACTAAAAAATTATTATTATTAATTTTTCTTCAAATTGTGATTTATATTGAAGGACAAAATCTTTCAAAATAAGACTAACTTCTGTGGCTGAAATATGTTCACCTTCAATATTTGAATTGTTTTGTGGAAAATAGATGTCTGATTATGTGAAAAATACATTAATTTTTCCAATAATTCATAGTTGAAAAAAAGATTCCAGAATTTTGGGACATTTGTCTAAACTTAAAAAATATGAACAGACAGGCTCAAATAATTGTAAAACACACTCTTAACTTTTGAATATCCTAAAAAAAATTGTATTCAACATTTGTGTCCTCACAAAATTGTTTTAAAGTAGCCACACAAACAGTAAAACTACTAAAATAAAAATAAATTGTCATTGTTAGTATTATCAATTGGCATGGCACATGATGCTGTGTTGATTGCATTTGACAAAATATGTGCATTACAACCTACTAGTATTTTCTTTTGGAGTAAATCTTGTAGATCCACCAAAATTTGTGTTTGTATTATCAGCCGTTAGTGCAACAGCTTTAGATTTCAAATTGTTTTCATTTATTAATCTATAGGTGGTTTTGACAAAATTTCAGCAATTTCACCCTCAATGGATTCTAAATTTAAAAATTTTATTTGATTGCCCTTGATAACATAATACCTTGCTACTACAGTGGTACCTCTACTTAAGAACGCCTCTACTTAAGAACTTTTCTAGATAAGAACAGAGTGTTCAAGATTTTTTGCCTCTTCTTAAGAACCCTTTTCTACTTAAGAACTTGAGCCCAGAAAAATTTCCCAGGAAATTTGAGAGTGGCACGAAGGCCCGGCCAGTTTCCTGCCATTCCCCCTTTAATCCTGGCCATCTCGAGGTTTTCTGGGCTGCCAGAGGAGCCTTTCGGTGGCACTTAAGGAGGGTTTGGCAGTCCAGAGCGAACAAAGCATTTTCCATTCTCTGGGCACTTGGAGAGGGAATAAACCTCTGCCAGTGCCCAGAGAAAAGAAACACTCCCTTTACTCTGGGCAGCTCAGAGCGAACGGAACCGTTTCCTTTCTCTGGGCGCTTGGAGAGGGAATAAACCACTTCACTGTGGTGACTCCTTCGCGCTGCCTCCCATACACCCAGCGTGCGGTTGCCTCCTGGAGCACCCGGGCGCGGAAAGGGAAAAGAGGGTGCTTCGCCCAGGCTGGATCAATTCGGCTTCAGCCAAACTGAGGAGTCACCATAATGAAGGAAAGGTGCTGGCTACAAAGCGAGTGAGCAAGAGGAGGGGGGAGCCCTTCAGTATGGAGAGGAAGAGGTAGCAGCAGCAGCAGCAGCAGCCATCTTTCGGTCAAAAGAGCGGGCGGTCCCTCCCTCACCAGCCTGGGTTTGTCACTCTGGCACAGTGTATGCGAGGCAGCCTTGTGCCGGGTGTATGGGAGGCGCGTGCTCCTCCTCGCCGCCTCAGAGTCCCTCTTAAAAAAAAAAAAAAAAAAGGCTTAAACTTTTGGATTTTTTTGATTCACCTCACCTCACCTTCCTTCGGCAGCAACTGTTCTTCCTCCTTATCCTACCCAAATTCCGAGCTTTTATTTATTTCCTAATGGGTTTGCATGCATTATTTGCTTTTACATTGATTCCTATGGGAAAAATTGCTTCTACTTACAAACTTCTACGTAAGAACATGGTCAGGGAACGAATTAAGTTCTTAAGCAGAGGTACCACTGTATTGGATACAATTTGGTTTCATTCTGATTTGATGCATCAGATAAAATTGTTACAAATGCTGCATTTTTTAAGTCTTCTGCAAGTATTTTATCACAGTAATTTTAAAATACTGATTTAATAATAGCCTCACATTTTATCCTGGCACATGATAATTCAGCATTGTAAAACTTTTTCAAGAATTTAGTTGTACAATCCATACTACGAAAACTTTGATTAGTATTTGTAGTATTTTGTAGTAACTATGAATTATGGCATGAAATGCAAATGTTCCCTCCATTACAGCTGTTTTTCATCTTCAGAATAATTAGAAGTTTTTTTAAAAAATTGTTACTTTACTATTGCTGGAAGCTAATGCATCTAATGATTTCTTATGTTTGTTGGCGTTCAAGTGTTTCATTATAGCTGCTCTGCCTCCAACTGCAATACAAAATTCTCTGCAAATATTGCAGAAAACAATGGTGTCTCTCATTGATATGAGGAATGCAAATTCTTTTTTCAATTGATCATTGAAACGTCATTTCCTCTTTTTTGATTTTTCCAATCCTTAAATGAAACTAAAAATAAAAAATAAAATATAGAGCACACGAACGATGCAAGCACTTTATGAATAAATGAAATTAATTAATTAATTAATAACAAAAGCAATAAAACTTTTCTAAATCTATATTTAAATTATTTTACACTTTTGTAGAAAACAGGGTTGTATAAAATTGAATTAATTAATTAATAAAACATGAATTTTATTTACTTGAGTATAACATTCACTGAGAATGAAATAATTTCGTATTTCCATTAGAAGTAAACACGAAGCATAATATAGAGGCAATGGTGGGAGACTAGTGCGAGACACGTGAAGTTCTCTTGGGCCCTGCACACGCATTTCATAATCGTGTCTTTCCGAACTGTACCATCACATGACGTGTAACAGTTCGGCGCGGCATCTTGGAATACAGAGATTAACAGATTTGTTTTAAAATATCAAAAAGGAGGATGGATTGGAGGACACTTACAAAAGAAGGACTGTCCTCCCTAAAGTCTGCGGAGAGGGGTGGCATACAAATCAAATAAATTATTATTATTATTATTATTATTATTATTATTATTAATTAGTATTAGAATTAATGGATTTGGTGGGCTGGATCTGTCCTGTAGGCCAACGTTTCAGGTTAACTGCTCTAGACCTTTCTGTCCTCTATCATCCTCTGGAGTCCATTTAAACCCATGCCGAATGCTTGGGTGGCTCCATCCAGCCACCTCATTCTCTTTCGTCCCCTTTTCCTTTTGCCCTCAGTCATTTACAGCAGTGTTTCCCAACCTTTTTTGAGCCGCGGCACATTATTCATATTTTCAAAATCCTGGGGAACATTGAAAGGGGGGCGGGCGGGGGGGGCGGGCTAAATAAAAGTTTGGACAAAAAAAACCCTCTCTCTTCCTCCCTTTCGCTCTATTTCTCCCTCTTTCTCTCTTTTCCTTCCTTCCCTTCTTTCTCTCTCTCCATCCCTCTTTCTTTCTTTCTCTCTTTTTTGCTCTCTTTCTCTCTCCCTCCTTCCCTTCCTCTCTGTCTTTCTCTCTCCCTTGCTCTCTCTCTCTGTGTCTCTCTTGCTATCTCTTTCTTGCTTTTTTCTCTCTCTTGCTCTCTCTCTCTCTTTCACTGTCTTGCTATATGTCTCTTTCTTTCTCTTTGCCTCTCTTGCTATCTCTCTTCCTTTCTCTTTCTCTCTCTCTCTGCCTCTCTTGCTAAGTCTCTTTTTCTCTTGCTGTCTGTCTTTCTTTTTCTCTCTCTCTGCCTCTCTTGCTATGTCTCTCTTTCTCTCTCTCTTTCTCTATCTCTCTTTCTCTGTATCTCTTGCTGTCTCTCTTTCTTGCTCTGTCTCTCTTTCTCTGCCTCTCTTGCTATGTCTCTCTTTCTCTCTCTCTCTGCCTCTCTTATATGTCTCTCTTTCTTTCTCTCTCTCTCTCAGCTGACTGCAAGCGGGAGCCCTGAGGGTGGCAGCTGGGCGTGCTGCTGGACACCGTATATGCCAGGCCCGCAGCGCCAGCATGTACGACGTCCAGCAGCACGTCCAACCGCCACCGTCAGGGCTCCCGCTTGCAGTCAGCTGAGAGAGAGAGAGAGAGAGCTCCCTCTCGCCGCCGCCTGGAGCTCCCTCTCGCCGCCGCCATCTCCCCGCGACTGCCTGCAGCCGCTGCAGCCGCCCCCCCTCCTACCGCCAGTGCCCTCCCGCCGGGCCACACAGGACACTTGCCGCCGACGCCAGGGAAGCTCCAGCTGGGCGGGGCGCTGCCGGTACTTCCGTCCTGGGCTCCCGCTCGCAGCTGTCCCCCGGCTCCTGCTCGATGCCGCGGTTTTCGGCGCTCTCCTGCTGGGCCCCAAATAAGGAAGGCGGGAAAAAGGCGCGAAGAATGGAGCTCTCCTTCTTCCTGCCTTCCTTCTTTGGGGCCCAGCAGGAGAGCGCCGAAAACCGCGGCATCGAGCAGGAGCCGGGGGACAGCTGCGAGCCGGAGCTCCAGGTCGGCACCGGCAGCGCCCGCCCAGCTGGAGCTTCGCGGCACACCTAGCCGTGTCTGTGCCGCGGCACACCAGTTGGGAAATGCTGATTTACAGCATTAGGCTTTTCTCCGGTGAATCCTTCCTTCCAGTTTGGCAGCCAAAGTATTTAATTTCCTCCTGAGGATGTAAAGGGCAGTCAGGGTTGATCTCCATTAGGACTGATTGCTTTGATCACCTTGCAATCCAAGGGATTTGCAGGAATCTTCTACAGCACCATAGTTCAAAGGCCTCAATTCTTTGGTGCTTAGCCGTTCTTATGGTCCAACTTTGACAGCCATACAAAGCCTTGACTATATGCACTTTTGTTGACAGGGTAAGTGTCAGCGTTCCAAATAGCACCTGAGGAATAAATCAAGTCCCAGTCCAATTCTGTCAATCAGAGCTCGATTTATTAACAGAACCATGTTGGCTATGCCATGGTCATTCTGATTCTGAATAGTTCCCAGAATCCCACCTGGATTAAGGTTCATCTTACATCCCCCACACCCACAAGTTCATCATGAGAGCCAGTCCGTGTGCAATGGCTTATCAACTTCCTCTTCTCTTCAGTTGAGGCAGAACAAATGGTGACCTTGGCTTGGAGAAAGGAATCTTTGGTTCTGTCTAGTAACTTTCCCCTTAGACTACTCACTACCCCTCCCATCCCCCCCTTGTGTTGTGTCAGGCCGAACTCTCTAACTCCACATGAAGGCTTCGGCCTGACAGTAGGCTTTAATACATCTTTGCTAAACTCACTGGTGGTAAATGCCACCTATAAAACATTTTGTATACATTTTCCTAATATGCCGTTGACATTGCTAGTGTAGAAATTGAGGCGGCCAGCTTTTAGAAATGCAGATTTGGTAATCCATTCAGAAAGACTGGGTCAGACAGGAAACTCTAAATAAGCAGTTAGGGAAACCAAAAGGGTAGAGAGGATTAGCTCAGACAAGCACCCAGGACAATGATGGCGAACCTATGGCAAAGGTGACACGCATAGCCATATCTACTGGCATGTGAGCCATTGACCTAGCTCAGCTCCAGCATACCTGTGAGCACTGGCTAGCTAATTTTTGGCTCGCATTGAGGATCTGGGAGGGCATTTTTAGCTTCTGGAGTGCCTCCAGGGAGATGGGTGAGGGCGTTTTTGCTCTCCCCAGGCTCCAAAGAAGCCTCCGGAACCTGGGAAAGGTGAAAAATGGGCGTACCAGGCCCATCTAAAGTTGGGAAATAGGCTGTTTCTAGCCTCCAGAGGGCCTCCGGGGTGGGAGGCAGGGGAGGCATTGAATTGTGGGTGTCATAATGTGTGTGCACCTGCTTTTGGAACCCAAGGGAAAAAAGGTTCGCCATCACTGACACGTGACACTGACACAACGGCATGTGAACTGCATTTCTGCTTTTGCCTATATATCGAGCCATGACCCAATACGAATCTGATGACAGCCATTAGAATATTAAAGGACATGTTCTTGTGCAGGAACAGGAAGCTTAAATACAAAACCCCATCCACTCTCAACTCTATTTTGCCAGCTGTCTCAGAACTCGTTGGTTATGTTCATCATCAAACGTCCATTCCAATCAGACTCCATTTTCTTTGTTTGTTTGTCAATTATAGGATGGTAATTTGTACCATTTTATTTTATACTTCACCAGAAGAGCCCTTCACTCCTCCACTCGAAACAGAATACCCTACAACAGTGATTTTCAACCTTTTTTGAGCCGCGGCACATTTTTTACATTTTAAAATCCTGGAGCACACTCTCCTCTCTTTTTCCATCCCTGTCTCCTCCCCACCCTTGTGTGTGTATTTTTATACACACTTTTGAACCGTTTCCAAAAACAGGTGAGGGCTGGGGGGGGTGTTTCTCTCTTATTCTTTGGGTGCTTTTTATCATATGCTTTAAATCAAGAGTCACTTCTCTCTCTCTTTTGTTTCTCTCTTTTTCCTCTCATTCTCTGTCTCAATCATTTTCTCATTTCTCTTTTTTTCCTCCCCTTTTTGCTCATTTCTCTCTCTCTCTCCATTCCTCTCCTTTTCTCTCTCTCTCTCTTGCTTTCTTTCTCTCTCTCTCTTGCTTTCTTTCTCTCTGACACTTTCTTTCTCTTTCCTTTCTTTCTCTTGCTTTCTCTCTCTCTCCTCTATCTTTCTCTTTCTTTCTTTCTTTTTCTTTCTCTCTCTCTCTCACACACACACTCTCTCTGCAAAAAGTTGCAAGACCGGAACCTGAGCTTCCTTCTTCGTGGCACACCTGACCATGTCTCACGGCACACTAGTGTGCCACGGCACACTGGTTGAAAAACACTGCCCTACAAGACTAGACTTTCAATCCTGGGCCTAGAAAGCTTAGAACTAAGACGCCTTAAACATGATCTAAGTATTGCCCACAAGATCATATGCTGCAACGTCCTGCCTGTCAGCAACTACTTCAGCGTCAACCACAACAACACAACAGATTTAAACTTAATATGAACCGCTCCAAACTTGACTGTAAAAAATATGACTTCAGTAACCGAGTTGTCGAAGCGTGGAACTCATTACCGGACTCCATAGTGTCACCCCCAAACCCCCAACACTTTACCCTTAGACTATCCACGGTTGACCTCTCCAGATTCATAAGAGGTCAGTAAGGGGCGAGTACAAGTGCACTAGAGTGCCTTCCGTCCCATCCTATTGCTCTCCTATATCTCCTATACCTTTCTTCTATTCCTATATCTCTTCTTCTATTCTTTCATTGATATGTTTTATTCCTATATCTTCTCTTCTGTTCTTTCTTAGATATATTTTACTATTTTTTTATTTATTTTGTCAATACACAATGAGACTTTTAGTGGGTATATATATATATATACACATAGTAAAATACAGTAATACCTCATGATACGAACTTAATTGGTGCAAGGAGGAGGTTCGTAAGACGAAAGGTTCGTAAGACGAAACATTGTTTTCCATAGGAAACAATGTAAAGTCAATTAATCCGTGCAACCAAAAAACCCCCCGCAAAAAAAAACGCTTTCGATGACTGCTGGGAAGCCGCGCGGCTGTTTTAAAAGGTGACAGCCGGCCTGGGGGGCTTCCCAGCACCCCCCAAACCCGGATTCGGGGTTCGGGGGGTGCTGGGAAGCCCCCCAGGCCGGCTGCGACCTTTTAAAACACCCGCGCCGCTTCCCAGCTGTCTCCCGAAGCCGAACGCGGAAGTTCGGCTTTAGCGTTCGGCTTCAGGAGACAGATGGGAAGCGGCGCGGCTCTTTTAAAAGGTCGCAGCTGGCCTGGGGGCTTCCCAGCACCCCCCGAACCCCGAACCCCGAAGTTCGGCAAAAGTTTGGGGTTCGGGGGGGTGCTGGCAAGCCCCCCAGCCCGGCTGCGACCTTTTAAAACACCTGCGCCGCTTCGCAGCTGTCTCCTGAAGCCGAACGCTAAAGCCGAACTTCCGTGTTCGGCTTCGGGAGACAGCTGCGAAGCGGCGCGGGTGTTTAAAAGGTCGCAGCCGGCCTGGGGGGCTTCCCAGCAACCTCCCGAACCGAACCCGGGGTTCAGCAAAATTTTGCCTCTTCTTACGAACTTTGTTCGAGTTACGAACCGGCGTTCGGGAGGCTTCTGGGAAGCCCCGCCGCCCGGCTGTTACCTTTTAAAACAGCCGCGCGGCTTCCCAGCAGTCTCCGAACGCCGGTTCGTAACTCGGAAAAAGTTCGTAAGAAGAGGCAAAATTTTTCTGAACCCCGGGTTCATATCACGAGTTGTTCGTAAGACGAGGGGTTCGTATCTTGAGGTACCACTGTACATGATGAAGGTTATAGAGAAGATACTCATAGTAAAATATACTGTATCTATGAAAGAATAGAAAAGAAGATATAGTAATAGAACATATCAATGAAAGAATAGAAGAAGAGATATAGGAAAAGAAGAAAGGTATAGGAGATATAGGAGAGCAATAGGACAGGGGATGGAAGGTGCTCTAGTGCACTTGTACTCGCCCCTTACTGACCTCTTAGGAATCTGGAGAGGTCAACTGTGGATAATCTAAGATATAATCTATAACCTTCGTTATGTATTTTACTATGTATATACCCACTAAAATCCTCATTGTGTATTACTGTATTGGACAAAATCAATAAATAAAAAATAAATAAAAAATTTATTCCCGGCTTGTATGTGAACTCTATGGATTTTTCTTTCAACAGGTGATGTGCCCCAGACAGTCCTTTCTCTGGGTGGCAAAGTCAGGCTGCAAGCTGTGGTTGAGTTGTAGTCTCGCAGTGGCAACGTTTCATTCCTCTCTTCCGTTGGAAAACGGCAGTTCGTTAAGGGGGCGGGAGGAGAATCCAGAGAAAGAATGAGCGTATCTTCAGGCTCGCGGCGCTAGGTGGAGCTGTAATACAACAGCAGCCCCTGGAACACCATAACAGCTGAGTTGCGACATCCAACGGTTGGCAATGCAGCTGAGGCGAAAGCAGTTAAAACCAGCGAGTTTAATCCAAACGGGATGTCAAGGAGAGGAGAAGGGCAAAGGAACTACCTCTTCCGGCTCATTAATGGAAGGATGAAGGCGTGGCAAAGTGCGGTCGTGCTCCTCCTAGGGCGGAAGCAGCAGCTGGAAGGTGGGCAGCTTGGAGGGGCAGCTTGGAGAAGAAGCCGGCAGTCTGTAAGGCTCGTTGGGGTCCTCCGAGGGGCAAAAGCACAGAAGAAACGAAGCTGAAGCATGTAAGTTGCTGCTGGATGTTCTTTCTCTCCTCAACCATTATTACACTTATGCTGCATGATTTAAATGTGCTGCCTGTAAATTTTCTGCTGGGAAATGGGAGGGACTGAAATGGAAATGCCTGGAAACTAAAATGTTGTGAAGAACGGATGCAATATTTTGGGTGTGGCTTGTTCTAGAGCAGGGATAGGCAAAGTTGTCTCTTCAATGACGTGTGGACTTCAACGCCCAGAATTCCTGAGCTTCCATGATTGGTTCAGGAATTCTGGGAGTTGAAGTCCACAAGTCATAGAAGAGGCAACTTTGCCTACCCCTGTCTGGACTAAGGGAGACCTGTCAGCAGTACAGTATTCCGGTATTTGCGAGATTGCCACAAAAAGAAAAGGCCAATTTATTTTCAAAGCAGCAGAAGGCAATACAAGAAGAAATTGATAGAAGCCAATCAGTATTCCAGTATTAGAGGGGCTGCCACAGTACATTTATTTTCCAAAATTACATGGCAGGTCAAGAAACAATGGTTTGAAACTAATCAAGGTGGAAAGCAACCTGGAATTGAGAAACTTCCTAAAAGTGAGGACAATTAACCAGGGAACAGCTGGCCTTCACATCTTATGGGTGCTTCATCACTGGAGATTTTTAAGAAGAGACTGGATAGCTAGCTGTTTGAAAAGATATAGGGTCTCTTAACCTGAATTGGGAGTTGGGCTAGAAAAACCCACGAGGACCCATCCAGCTCTTGTTTGTAGTGTAAAATGTAGGAGATTTTAAAACTCTTTATTTTTTTTAATACTTCATGTCTGCCATCTCCCTTGGTCACTTCACATATGATTATCATGTTGTTTTCCTGGCAAGTTAAGAGCCCCATAGGTAAAATGGGTGATTTAAACCTTGTATAGGATTTGGGCACCATTTTATCTGTTAGCATCTCCACATTTCTAAATTCAGATCAAAACATTTGAATGCACTTCTAGAACATTTTGCATCCTGAAAAAACAGATAGATATATTCTATATAAATGAATTCTTCACAGCTCACATTAGAGAAACATCTTTCAGCTGTGGTGAGGGGGGCATTTGCCCAGGTTTACCTGGTGCACTAGTGGCGGCCCTATCTGGACCGGGACTCACTGCTCACAGTCACTCATGCCCTCATCACCTCGAGGCTCGACTACTGTAATGCTCTCTACATGGGGCTACCTTTGAAAAGTGTTTGGAAACTTCAGGTCGTGAAGAATGCGGCTGCGAGAGCAATCATGGGCTTCCCTAGGTATGCCCATGTTACACCAACACTCCGCAGTCTGCATTGGTTGCCGATCAGAATTCAAAGTGTTGGATATGACCTATAAAGCATGGCATCGGACCAGAATATCTCAGAGACCGCCTTCTGCCGCACAAATCCCAGCAACCGGTTAGGTCCCACAGAGTTGGCCTTCTCCGGGTCCCATCGACTAAACAATGTCGTTTGACGGGACCCAGAAGAGCCTTCTCTGTGGCGGCCCCGACCCTCTGGAACCAGCTCCCCCCAGAGATCAGAACTTCCCCCACCCTCCTTGCCTTTCGTAAAGTTCTTAAGACCCATCTCTGCCGTCAGGCATGGGGGAACTGACACATTTCCCCCGGGCCTATACAGTTTATACATGGTATGTTTGTGTGTTTGTTTGCTTTTAATAATGGGGTTTTTAGTGTTTTTAAATTATTAGATTTGTTCTTACACTGTTCTTGTTATTGTTGTGAGCCGCCCCGAGTCTACGGAGAGGGGCGGCATACAAATCTAATTAATAATAATAATAATAATAATAATAATAATAATAATAATTTAGACATGCATTTGTGTGTGATTTACACAAGTCAATAAAAGAATATTGTGATTGATGTGATATTTGAACTTGGATCTGATAATTTTGTTCATGCCAAATGAATCACAATTAATGTTAGAGCTGAACCTAAAACTCTGATGGTTCTTCTTTCGTGATAATATATGATGGTTGGGGTTTTTTGGCTGTGTTGACATGTCCTACAGCAAATTTTTAAATAATAATGAAACTAATCTATTAATATCTATGTTACAGACAAGGAGGATGGCAAGAACACTCTGGACAGTAGAGAATGAGAAAGAGTCTTAAAATGCAACATCAATCAACATGTTTTCCATTTTCTCCAGAAAGTGTAAACTCTTCTCCTACCTCAGCAGATGAGAGACAAGGGAGAAAATAACTAAAACAAAGTTTTGAGCTGGAAAAAATAAAGTATGTCGAACTGAAGGAAATATTACATAAGAGGTCAAGGGGGATAATATTGAAATAAAGAAAAAGTGTAAATAACTGGATGCCGGTGGAAAGGAAAGAATAAGGGACATTTAAGGATGAAAGTCTTTGACGAAAGAAATAGTGGCTTGAATCAAAGAATATCCAAGTAATAGATCAGAAATATTTTTGGCCTCCTTAAAAATCCAAGAATTTCCTTGTGGAAAATCCCCACAGACTGTCTATTGTGGGATAAACACAGATTGCAGGTCACAGCTGATATGAAAACCCATACAAATAGTTGGAGTGCGGAAAAAAGTGTAACCAAAAAATCTTTGTGATTTATGGCAAGAATCATACAAGCCCTACTACCAGTACTCCCAATGTAGCAAGATATTTAGCATGCAGACCAATCTGGTGAAACCCAAGAAAACTCATACTAGGGGAAAACTCTTTGAATGTCCGGATTGTGGGAAAAAATTCACACAGAATTCTGACCTGGTGATACACCAGAGGACTCACACAGGAGACAAACCATATGAGTGTCCAAACTGTGGGAAAAGTTTCAGTCAGAATTCCCACCTGGTGGCACATCAAAGGATTCACACAGGAGAAAAACCATATGAATGTCCAGTTTGTGGGAAAGGTTTCTGTCAGAATTCAGCCCTGGTGGGACATCAGAGGACTCACACAGGAGCGAAACCATATGAGTGTCCAGACTGTGGGAAACGTTTCAGTCAGAATTCCAATCTGGTGAGACATCAGAGGACTCACACAGGAGAAAAACCATATGAGTGTTCGGATTGTGGGAAAAGTTTCCAGTATAAATTCAACCTGGTGAGACATGAAAGAACTCACACAGGAGAGAAACCATATGAGTGTCTTGAATGTGGGAAAAGTTTCAGCCTGAATTCTTATTTGGTGATACACTTGAGGACTCACACAGGAGAGAAACCGTATGAATGTCCGGATTGTGGGAAAGATTTCACTACTAGGTATAGCCTTATAAATCATGTAAGGTTACACATAGGGGAGTAACCATGCAACAACCTAGGTTGCAGAGAAACATTGTTTTGCGCAAAATCCCTGCCTTATAACACACAAGAAATTGCACTTGAGGCAAAACTTGATGTGTGGGGAGGAATCTTGAACTTTGTTTCTTGTCTCATTTGTAACCCAGATAAGCATTTACCATTTAATTTTTGCAAGATTCTTTTTTTAGGGAAAATCTACCCTATAGCACTTTATGGTGCTGAATTCTGGGCAATAACAAAAGAGACTGAAAGCTATCTCCATGGCGTGGAAATGCAAACACTCTGTTGGATATCGGGCATCTCCCTTTTCGATTACATCACAAATGACACTATTCAACAGCACTTTGATGTGGCACCAATTATAAAGAAGATGAGAAAAGGTCGACTCCACAGGTGAGATGTCCAGAGAATGACACCTGTTACTGACCAAGACTGCCTATCAATTAAAAGCCAATAGCCGCCGACCTTGCAGAGTTGACAAGACACCATCAACTAAGATATGCAAGCCTTAGGCCTGTGGCCTGGAGACTCAGCTGACCGTGCAAAATGGTGATCACTGATGCAAAAAGTGAACCCTGCATCTGACGGAATACGATAGAAAGAAGATTCTTTTTTACTGAAGCATGTCCTAGTATCAAACATAGAATAAAATAGACCAGAACAGGACAAATCAGAACAGAATAGAATACAATGACAGGACAGCAGAACAATTTGTATTATATCTGCCACCCTGAGTTATTTCTACATATAATAAAGGGTGATATAAACATGTAAATGTATATTTTTATTCAGTAGCAAAATATATATGGCAGCTCAACTCATAAGACTCCACATGGTTTACAGCAATAAAATCTTATTACAGAAAGCAATAAATCCCATATGTTGCAAGTGGCAAAATGGAAAACGTCTGCTTTTAAAATATACTTGCCCTGCAAACACAGGGCACTTCTAGTACAGTTGATAAACATTTTGATAATCTCTGAATTCCCAAAAGGTGATTCTTGCTTTTGTTCAATTTAAAAGTTAAGCAAACCACCTAGTTTTAATAACTACGTTCATGTCAGGTGCCATTCTGGCTCAAAATTGCTTTCTCCTTGCAAGGAGTCAAATTGGAGAAGTTATCCACAGGATTAGCAACATATACATCGAATAATTATAAACAAAAGCCTGGTTCCAAATCAAGCAACTCTTCTTATCCCAGTCTTTAGGATAACAGCTTGAACCTCTTTGCTTTATGGAAGACCAGGAGGATAAAGGCTTACCAAACTTCATGGGGAAGAGTGTTTCATAGGTCAGGGTTTGCAATGGAAAAGGCACACTTCCTAGCTCTTATCAGATGGCAATATTTAAGGCAAGGATCTAGCAGTGCGTGCACCCTATCTGACCTGGTGGAACAGATGGATGCAAAAATAATAAAGGTGGGATAATAATGACAGCTGTCTTGGTAGTCTAGTGAGTAAAGTGCAGTGATGCTGGCTGACTCTCCCACAACCTGGAATTCCATCCTGACGGTACTCGAGATTGAGTCAGCCTTCCATCTTTTTGAGGTTAGTAAAATGAGGATCCAGATGCTTGGGGACAATATGCTGATACTGTAAACCGAGAGAGGTATAAAAGTATGTGGGGTGATATATTGGTTTAAATTTTATGGCTATAATGAAGAAATAGCTTTAAATGGGATCAACAACTTCAATTGAACCTTAAAGAAACAAATCCAGTGCATCTCGCTCATAATAATAATGTCCTGCCAGAAGCATATTGATTGATTGATTGCCCTTCTCCTTGTGGACTCAGGGTGACTTACAACAGTAAAAACATTTGGTTCCAAGCTTCTGTTACTTCTCCGTCGTGGGAAGCGGGGGCGTACATAAGCGCACTAGAGTGCCTTCCGTCCTCTGTCCTATAGTCTCTCCTATATCTCATATTTCTTCTCTACTATATCCTCTATAACCTTCATTGTGTATTATTGTGTATTGGACAAAATAAATGAATAAAAATAAATAAATGATAATAATATATTAAAGAACATGTTTTTGCATAGGAACAGGAAGCTCAAATACAAAACCCAGAGAAACTAAAACCCCATCCACTCTCAACTCCATTTTGCCAGCTGTCCCAGAATTCCTGTTGGTTATGTTCATCATCAAATTTCCTTTCCAATCACCCTCCATTTTATTTTATTCCCGGCCTCCACTGAACCACATGGAAATTTCTTCCAACAGGCGATGTGCCCCAGACTGAGAACGGTTCAGGTGTCTTTCCTGCTGCAGAGCCCTTTCTCTGGGTGGCAAAGTGAGGCTGCAAGCAAAGGATGAGTTGTAGTCTCACGCTGGCAATCTTTTATTCCTCTCTTCCGTTGGAAAACGGCACTTCATTTAGGGGGTGCGAGGGGAATTCTGTCTCCAGAGACAGTCAGAATGAGCGTGTGTTCAGGTTCGCGTCACTAGGTGGAGCTGTGTAACACAACAGCAGCCCTTGGAACACCGTGGCTCAGTTGCAATATCCAACGGTCGGCGGTGCAGCTGAGACGAAAGGAGTTAAAACCAGCGAGTGTTACTAGAAAGGATGTCGAAGAGAGGAGAAGGGCAGAGGAACTACCTCTTCCGGCTCCCCCACGGAAGGATGGAGGCGTGGCAAACTGCGGTCGTGCTCTTCCCAGGGCGGAAGCAGCTGCTGGAAGGTGGGTAGCTTGGAGTAGAAGCCGGCAGCAAATGGGGCTTGTTGGGGGTCCTCCGAGGGGCAAAAGCAGAGAAGAAACGCAGCTGAAGCATGTAAGCTGCTGCTTGAATGTTCTTTCTCTCCCCAAACGTTATTACACTTATCCTGCATGATTTAAATACGCTGCCTGTAATTTTCTGCTGGGAAATGGGGGAGACTGAAATGGAAATGCCTGGAGACTAAAATGTTGTGAAGAACGGATGCAATATTTTGGGTGTGGCTTAGTCTAGAACGGGGATAGGCAAAGTTGGCTCTTCAATGACATGTGGACTTCAACGCCCAGAATTCCTGAGCTTCCATGATTGGTTCAGGAATTCTGGGAGTTGAAGTCCACCAGGCAACTTCGCCTAGCCCTGTCAGGGACTAAGGGAGACCTGTCAGCAGTATTCCAGTATTTGCGAGATTGCCACAAAAAAGAAAAGGCCAATTTATTTTCAAACACCAGAAGGCAAGATAAGAAGCAGTGGATAGAAATCAATCAGTATTCTAGTACAGTGTTCCGGGGTTCGAACTTTGCAAAAAGTCTATACAGTACCACGGTTTTTCAAAAATATTAATTAAAAAATACTTCACGTTTTTTCCCCCTATACCACGGTTTTTCCTGTCCGATGACATCATATATCATCGCCAAACTTTTGTCCGCCTTTAATAAAAAAGATTAAAATAAACTTTAATAAATAAACATAGTGAGTAATAATCTAAATGGTTGCTAAGGGAATGGGAAATTGAAATTTAGGGGTTTAAAGTGTTAAGTGAAGACTTGTGATACTGTTCATAGCCAAAAATAGGGTATTTATTTCCGCATCTCTACTTCGCGGAAATGCGACTTTCGCGGGCAGTCTCGGAACGTATCCCCCACGAAAGTTGAGGGAACACTGTATTTGAGGGGCTGCCACAATAAACTTATTTTCCAAAGCATTATATACAGGGCAAGAAACAATGGTTGGAAGCTAATCAGGGACGGAAGCAAACTAGAACTGAGAAGAAACATCTTTTTTTAGAAAAAAGTTTTTATTGAAATATATATTTTAAAAAGACATTAGAGTAAGAAAGAAAAAAAGACATAAACATAACATACAAACAAACATTGATACAAATACAAATCATAGTATTTCCAAATGGGTTAACATCCATATTTTAACATTTCTGTCAATTCTGCCGCACGAATCCCAGTGTCCGGTCAGGTCCCACAGAGTTGGCCTTCTCAGGGTCCCATCAACCAGACGAGACCTAGTGGAAGAGTCTTCTCTGTTGAGACCCTGGCCTTCTGGAATCAGCTCCCCCTGGAGATTCACACTTCTCCCACCCTCCTTGTCTTCCGAAAAAGCTTAAAGACTTATCTATGTTGCCAGGCCTGGGGTCATTAGATCTTCTCCCTGACCAATGAGTGTTGAAGTGTGTTCTATGCAGTGAATGGTAATGAATGTTTTTAATTATATTGGAACTTTTAGGGTTATTAAATTATATTAATTGGATTTAGATGTACTGCTATGTTTTCTGTGATATGTTGTTAGCCACCCAGAGTCCCCGAAGAGGGGCGGCATACAAATCCAATCAATCAATCAATCAATCCATCTGTCTGGGTTGAGTTTGACTTGGGTTGAGTTTGACCTGATGAAGTGGACAAGGCCATTGGAGCTGTGAGTTCCGCCACCTGCTTACTGGATTCATGTTGCTCTTGGTTAGTTTTGGCCAGCTGAGAGGTGACACGGAGCTGGGTCCAGGAGATTGTCAACGCTTCTTTGGGGAGGGGGTCCTTTCCGGCTCCTTATAAGGAGGCAGGCGTGGACCCAGCCGTGCTTAATAACTATCGTCCAGTCTCCAACCTCCCCTTTATGGGGAAGGTTGTTGAGAAGGCACACCAGCTCCAGTGATCCTTGGAAGAAGCCGATTATCTAGGCCCTTAACAGTCAGTGTTCAGGCCCAGCTACAGCATGGAAACTGCTTTGGTCGCGCTGATGGTTGATCTGTGGCGGGCCTGGGACAGGAGCTTATCCTCTGTCCTGGTGCTTCTTGACCTCTCAGCGCCTTTTGATACCATCGACCATGGTATCCTTCTGCGCCGGCTGGAGGGGTTGGGAGTGGGAGGCACTGTCCTTCAGTGGCTCTCCACCTACCTCTCCGGTCGTCGCAATCGGTGTTAGTGGGGGGTCAGAGGTCGACTTCTAGGTCTCTCCCTTGTGGGGTGCCTCAGGGGTCAGTTCTCTCCCCCAACTATTTAATATTTACATGAAACCGCTGGGTGAGATCATCCAGGGGCATGGGGTGAGGTATCATCAGTACGCTGATGATACTCAGCTGTACATCTCCACCCCATGTCCAGTCAGTGAAGCAGTGGAAGTGATGTGCCGGTGCCTGGAGGCTGTTGGGGTCTAGATGGGTGTCAACAGGCTCAAACTCAACCCTGACAAGATGGAGTGGCTGTGGGTTTTGCCTCCCAAGGACAATTCCATCTGTCTGTCCATCACCCTGGGGGGGGGAATTATTGACCCCCTCAGAGAGGGTCCGCAACTTGGGCGTCCTCCTCGATCCACAGCTCACATTAGAGAAACATCTTTCAGCTGTGGCGAGGAGGGCGTTTGCCCCAGTTCGCCTGGTGCACCAGTTGCGGCCCTATTTGGACTGGGAGTCACTGCTCACAGTCGCTCATGCCCTCATCACCTCGAGGTTCGACTACTGCAACGCTCTCTACATGGGGCTACCTCTGAAAAATGTTCGGAAACTTCAGATCGTGCAGAATGCGGCTGCGAGAGCTATCATGGGCATTCCCAGATATGCCCATGTTTCATCATCACTCCGCAGCCTGCACTGGCTGCCAATCAGTTTCCAGTCATAATTCAAAGTGTTGGTTATGACCTATAAAGCTCTACAGGGCATTAGACCAGAATATCTCCGGGACCGCCTTCTGCCGCACGAATCCCAGTGACCGATTAGGTCCCACAGAGTTGGTCTTCTCCGGGTCCTGTCGATGAAACAATGCCGTCTGGCGGGACCCAGGGGAAGAGCCTTCTCTGTGGCGGCCCCAGCCCTCTAGAATCAGCTCCCCCCAGAGATTAGGACTGCCCCCAGCCTCCTTGCCTCTCGCAAACTTTTAAAAACTCATCTATGTCACCAGGCATGGAGGAACTGATATACAGTAGTCCCTCACCTATCGCTGGTGTTACGTTCCAGACCTGGCCGTGATAGGTGAAATCCGCGATGGGGAATTTATTGACTGATAGTACTTATTTAAGTATTTATATTGTAATTGTTTGGTAAGTTTTCATTGTTTTAAGTGTTTATAAACCCTTCCCACACAGTATTTATTTTAGATACAGTATTTAAATACAGTATTTACAATTTTAGATATTTTTTTTTTTAAAAAACCTGCCGATCGAGTTCGGCGGGCTGTTTAAATCTGCCGATCAACTTCCTCAGAAACCCGCGATGAAGTGAAGCCGCAGTAGGTGAAGCGCAGTATAGCGAGGGACTACTGTATCCTTAGCTGCCTTTGACTTGGATGGTGTGTTTGGGTTGTATGACTGTTTTTAATAGGGTTTTTTAAAAAGACTGTTTTAACATTGGATTTGTATATGTTTTATTTGTTGTGAGCTGCTCCGAGTCCGGGCAGCATACAAATCTAATAAATTATTATTATTATTATTATTATTATTATTATTATTATTATTATATGATATTTGAACTTGGGTCTAGTAGTCTTATACATGCCAAATGAATCATATTTAATGTTAGCGGTGAACTTAGAACATTGATCTTTCTTCTTTCATGTCCTACAGCAAAATTTTAAATAACAATGAAACTAATCCATTAATATGTATCTTACAGAAACAGAGTACACCAAGAAGAACATTCTGGACAACAGAATGAGAAGCAGCCTTAAAATGCAAAAGAAGCAATCAATCAACATTTTTTCCGTTTCCTCCAGAAAGTGTAAAAATTCTTCTCCTTCCTCAGCAGATAAGAGACAAGGGAGAGAATAACAAAAACAAAGTTGGAGCTGGAAAAAATTGAGTATGTGGAACTGAAGCAAATGTTACCTAAGAAATCAATGTGGATGATATTGAAATAAAGGAAAAGTGCAAATATATGGAAGTTGATGGAAAGTGAAAGGAAAATGGACATTTATGAATGAATGCCTTGACGAAAAAAATAATGTCTTGAATCAAAGAATCCCCAAGTAAGAAATCAGAAATATTTTTGGCCTCTTCAAAAGTCCAAGAATATTTATGTAGAAAATCCCCACGGACTGCCTGTTGTGGGAAGGACACAGATTGCAGATGACAGCTGATATGAAGATCTATACAAATAGTTGTAATGCAGAAAAAGGTGTAACCAAAAAATCTTCCTCATGATTTATGGAAAGATCCATACAAGCCCCACGAGTACTCCCAATGTGGCAAAAGATTTAGCATGCAAACCAATCTGGTGAAACACAAGAAAACTCATTCTAGAGAGAAAATCTTTGAATGTCCGGATTGCGGGAAAAATTTCACACGGAATTCTGACCTGGTGATACACCAGAGGACTCACACAGGAGACAAACCATATGAGTGTCAAAAATGTGGCAAAAATTTCATTCAAAATTCCCACCTGGTGGAACATCAGAGGATTCACACAGGAGAAAAACCATACGAGTGTCCAGATTGTGGGAAAAGTTTCTGTCAGAATTCCCACCTGGTAGACCATCAGAGGATTCACACAGGAGAGAAACCGTATGAGTGTCCAGACTGTGGGAAAAGTTTCAGTCAGAATTCCAATCTGGTGAGACATCGGAGGACTCACACAGGAGAGAAACCATATGAGTGTTTGGATTGTGGGAAATGTTTCCAGGATAAATCCTACCTGGTGAAACATCAAAGGATTCACACAGGAGAAAAACCATATGAGTGTTTCGATTGTAGGCAAAGTTTCACTCACAGTTCCCACCTAATGGAACATCAGAGGACTCACACAGGAGAGAAACCATATGAGTGTCTTGAATGTGGGAAAAGTTTCAGTCGAAATTCCCATTTGGTGAGACACTTGAGAACTCATACAGGAGAGAAACCATATGAATGTCCGGATTGCGGGAAAGATTTCAGTACTAGGTATAGCCTTATAAATCATGTAGGGTTACACATAGGGGAATAACCATTCAACAACCCAGATTGCAGAAAAACATCGTTTAACATAAAATGTCTCCCTTACAACACAGAAGAAATTGCATTTGAGGCAAAACTTGATGTGTGTAGAGGAATCTTGAATTTTGAGACATTGGAGGACTCACGCTGTAGGATAAGAGTGTTTGGATTGTGAGAAATGTTTCCAGAATAATTCCAACATCAAAGGACTCACACAGGAATGTAACCATATAAGTGTCTGGTTTGTGGGAAAAGTTTCCGTTGGCATTCCGATTTGTGATATACTTGAGGACTCACATAAAAGTGAAACCACACAAAGGTCCAGATTGTGGGACAGATTTCCGTTATATATAAAGCCTTATAAATCATGTAATGTTATACATAGGGGAGTAACCATTCAAATCTGCAGATAGAAAAGAAAGGTTGTTTAGCAGTTTGCACAAAATTTCTTGTCAGAGGCAAGAAATTGCACTGGAGGCAAAATTTGATGTCTGCAGAAGAATTTTGAATTTTGTTTCTTGTCTCTTGTTTGTAGCCCAGATGAGCAATTTACCATTTAATTTCGTGCATGATTCCGTTTAATCTTTTTAGTGAATTCCATCTTGTAGCACTGTTATCACACCGAATGCTGTGGAGCAGCAACAGGGACCGAAAGCTATCTCCTTGCCATGGGAATGCAAGCACTGTTAGATATCGGGCAGCTCCCTCCTTGACCACATCACAAATCACACTATTTGACAGCATTTTGATAGGGCAGCCATTATAAAGAGAAGCCCGAATCCACTGATATGGACATGTCCAGAGAGCAACACCTTCCACTGTGACCAAGATTGCCTGCCAATTAGAAGTAAATGGCTGCCGACCTCGTGGGCATCCAAAAAAGAGATATGGCAAGACACCATCAACTAAGATTATTATTATTATTATTATTATTATTATTATTATTATTATTATTATTATTTATTAGATTTGTACGCTGCCCCTTTCCGTAGACTCGGGGCGGCTCACAACACAATAAAAACAGTTTATAACAAATCTAATAATTTACAATTTAAAATATTTTTAAAACCCATTATTAAACAGACAAACACGCAAGCATACCATACATAAATTGTATAGGCCCGGGGGAGATATCTCAGTTCCCCCATGCCTGACGACATAGGTGGGTTTTAAGGAGTTTGCGAAAGGCGAGGAGGGTAGGGGCAGTTGTAATCTCTAATCGCTGGTTCCAGAGAGTCGGGGCCGCCACAGAGAAGGCTCTTCCCCTGGGGCCCGCCAACCGACATTGTTTAGTTGACGGGACCCGGAGAAGGCCCACTCTGTGGGACCTAATCGGTCGCTGGGATTCGTGCGGCAGAAGGTGGTCTCGGAGATATTCTGGTCCGATGCCATGAAGGGCTTTAAAGGTCATAACCAACACTTTGAATTGTGACCGGAAATTGATCGGCAACCAATGCAGACTGCGGAGTGTTGGAGTAACATGGGCATACCTAGGGAAGCCCATAACTGCTCTCGCAGCTGCATTCTGCACGATCTGAAGTTTCCGAACACCCCATGAAGAGAGCATTACAGTAGTCGAACCTCGAGGTGATGAGGGCATGAGCGACTGTGAGCAATGACTCCTGGTCCAAATAGGGCCGCAACTGGTGCACCAGGCGAACCTGGGCAAACGCCCCCCTCGCCACAGCTGAAAGATGGTTCTCTAATGTGAGCTGTGGATCGAGGAGGACGCCCAAGTTGCAGACCCTCTCCGAGGGGGTCAATAATTCCCCCCCCCAAGGTGATGGACGGACAGGTGGGATATGCAAGCCTTGGGCCTGTGGCGTGGAGACACAGCTCACCATGCAAAATGGTGTTCAGTGATGTAAAAAGCAAACCCTGCACTTGCGAGAATACGCTAGAAAGAAGATTCTTTTTAGTGAAATATCTTATTATATGAGGAACAGAATAATATAGCGTAGTATAGCATAGCTTCCGGGTCCACCGTCTGCCGCATGAATCCCAGCATCTGGTTAGGTCCCACAGAGTCAGCCTTCTCCAAGTCCCGTCAACTAGACAATGTCACTTAGCAGGGCCTATGGGAAGAGCCTTCTCTGTGGGGGCCCCGGCCCTCTGGAATCAGCTCCACCCCAGAGATTCGTACTGCCCCCATCCTCGCCTTTCACAAGAATCTGAAAACCTATTTATGTTGCCAGGCATGGAGTCACCTCTGCCCAATGAGTGTGTGGTATGTTTGTGGTTTGAATCTGAATGAATGATTTTTTAATGCTTTAGCCTTTTTAGAATAGTTTTAGATTAGTTATTTATATTAATTGGATTTTAGATGTCTTATTGTATATTGTTTTTTTTTAATATGTTGTGAGACACCTGGAGTCCACGGAGAGGGGCAGCATACAAGTCCAATCAATCAATCAATCAATCAAATGAATGATCTGTATTAGTTATATTTGCCACCTTGAATTATTTCTACATATAATAAAGGGGATATAAATATATATGTATTGACGTATTTTTATTCAGTAAGAAACAGAAACATAGAAGACTGACAGCAGAAAAAGACCTCATGGTCCATCTAGTCTGCCCTTATACTATTTCCTGTATTTTATCTTACAATGGATATATGTTTATCCCAGGCATGTTTAAATTCAGTTACTGTGGATTTACCAACCACGTCTGCTGGAAGTTTGTTCCAAGGATCTACTACTCTTTCAGTAAAATAATATTTTCTCATGTTGCTTTTGATCTTTCCCCAACTAACTTCAGGTTGTGTCCCCTTGTTCTTGTGTTCATTTTCCTATTAAAAACACTTCCCTCCTGGACCTTATTTAACCCTTTAACATATTTAAATGTTTCGATCATGTCCCCCCTTTTCCTTCTGTCCTCCAGACTATACAGATTGAGTTCATTAAGTCTTTCCTGATACGTTTTATGCTTAAGACCTTCCACCATTCTTGTAGCCCGTCTTTGGACCCGTTCAATAACAAAATGTATATAGCGACTCAACTCCATTCAGCATTACTGGCTAACATTGCCCAAAGCCTGGAATTCAATCCTGATGGCGCTCGGGATTTTCAGCCTTCCATCCTTCTGAGATTGATAAAATGAGGATCCAGATTGTTGGGGAAAATATGCTGACACTGTAAACCGAGAGTGGTATAAAGGAGTAGGGGGTGGTATATAATTCTAAGTGCCATTCAGGCGAGGGCTGCCGCTGCTTCCAGTCTGCTGAAAGTGCAGCTCCACGTCTCCAGTGTGCACGCATGTGTGTCCAAGCAAGAGTTTACTTCTGCGCTTGCACAGGAAGCAAAATCTTGGGATGTGTGCATGTGTCAGATTTTGGTGATTTTTTTACTTCTGCGCATGCATAGAACAAGTCTTGCTTGAATGCACATGCACACATCTCAATTTTCACTACTGGTGCGATAGCATCAACCGTACCGGTCAGAACCCACTATCCCCTGTCCTAATGTTTCTTACTAGAATCATGTACAGTGATCCCCCGATCGTTGCGAGGGTTCCGTTCCAGGACCCCCCGCAACGAGTGGGTTTTCGCGAAGTAGCGCTGCGGAAGTAAAAACACCATCTGCGCATGCACAGATGGTGTTTTTACTTCCGCAGCGCTAGCGAGGAGCCGAAGATTGGGGGCGGCGCGGCTGTTTTAAAACGTCGCCGCCGGCATGGGGGGCTTGCCAGCACCCCCCGGACCCCCAACCCGGGTTTGGGGGGCTGCTAGGAAGCCCCCCATGCCGGCGGCGACATTTTAAAACAGCCTCGCCGCCCCCAATCTTCGACTCCTCGCTAGCGGGCAGGCAGGCGGCGGACAAGCCGTTCGCTGGAGCTCGCTCTCGCCGCTTTCCAGCTGAGTCCTGAAGCGAATTCGCTTCAGGACTCAGCTGGGAAGCGGCGAGAATGAACGGCGTGGGCGGGCGAAGGGCGGGCGGCAGCGAGGAGTTTGCGTGGGCGGTGGGGAAACTCCTTGCTGATGCCCGCCGCTCGCCCTCCCGCCAGCAAGAGGGGGAAGACCCAGGGAAGCCGCCCAGCAGCTGATCTGCCGGGCGCCATCTACGCATGCGTGCCCATAGAAAAAAAGGGCACACATGCGCAGATGGTGTTTTGACTTCCGGGTTGAAAAATCGCAAATTAGCCTGTTCGCAATGGTCGGGGATGCAATAACCGGGGGATCACTGTATATAACAATTGTTATATCTTTGTAAATACCAATACAGTGGTACCTCTACTTAAGAACTTAATTCGTTCCGTGACCAGGTTCTTAAGTAGAAATGTTCTTAAGTAGAAGCAATTTTTCCCATAGGAATCAATGTAAAAGCAAATAATGCATGCAAACCCATTAGGAAAGAAATAAAAGCTCAGAATTTGGGTGGGAGGAGTACAGTCGCTGCCAAAGGAAGAAGGTGAGGTGAGGGGAATAAAAAAAAAATCCAAAACTTTAAGGCTTTAAAAAAAAAAGGGACTCTGAGGCGACGAGGAGCAAACGCTTCCCATACACCCGGTGCGAGGCTGCCTCCCATACACTGCGCCAGAGAAAGAAACCCAGGTGGGCGAGGGGGTTACGCCACCAAAAGGCTCCTCTGGCAGCCCAGAAAAGCCCAAGATGGCCGGGATTAAAAGAAAGGGCAGGAAACTGACCGGGCCTTTGTGCCACTCTCAAATTTCCTGGGAAATTTTTCCGGGCTCGGATTCTTAAGTAGCAAATGGTTCTTAAGTAGAGGCCAAAAAATCTTGAACACCCAGTTCTTATCTAGAAAAGTTCTTAAGTAGAGGCGTTCTTAGAGGTACCACTGTACATACTTGACAAAACAAATAAAAATTAAATAATAATAATAATAATAATAATAATAATAATAATAATAATAATAATTTATTAGATTTGTATGCCGCCCCTCTCCAAAGACTCCGGGCGGCTCACAACAATAATAAAACAATATTACAATGAAACAAATCTAATATTAAAAACATGTAAAACCCCACCATTTAAAACCATGCAGCAAACACATACCAAACATAAAATATAAAAGCCTGGGGGAGGTGTTTCAGTTCCCCCATGCCTGGCGATACAGGTGGGTCTGTATAAATTTTATTTCTTTATTTTTATTTTATTTATTTGTTTTGTCAAACATGTATAAGATAATAGATATACAGTAATATGAATACACGAAATGGATACGAATAAATGGGGTTGTTAGGACAGGGACGTTAAGCAGGTTGGTGCGCTTATGCATAAGTCCAAGAATGGGGTGAGGTCAAAAGTAGATAGTCTAAGGTTAAAGTTTTGGGGATTTGGGGAAGAAACCATTGAGTCAGGTAAAACATTCCAGGCATTGACCACGCTGTTGCTGAAGTTTTTAACAGGAAAGTGAACACAAGAACAAGGGGACACAATCTGAAGTTAGTTGGGGGAAAGATCAAAGGCAACATGAGAAAGTATTATTTTACTGAAAGAGTAGTAGATCCTTGGAACAAACTTCCAGCAGACGTGGTTGGTAAATCCACAGTAACTGAATTTAAACATGCCTGGGATAAACATATATCCATTGTAAGATAAAATACAGGAAATAGTAAAAGGGCAGACTAGATGGACCATGGGGTCTTTTTCTGCCGTCAGTCTTCTATGTTTCTATGTTTCTATGAAGTTGTATTTTCTTGCAAATGAAGCTCTGGGCTCAATTGCAGTGGTGATGCAGTGATGGTGAACCTATGGCATGCGTTCCACAGATGGCGCACGGAGCCGTATCTGAGGGCACGTGAGGCGTTGCCTTTTGTCAGCAGCATTGTGTGCACTGGCTAGCTGATTTTTGACCTTCTTTTCATCCATTTTTGCTCTCCCCGGGTCAAAAATGGCCAAACCAGAAGTTCACTTTTGTGCTCAACCTCAGCCTCATTTTCTCTGTCAGAGGTTTTGAGGAACCTCTTCGGCTTTGGACAGTTGCAGCAAGATCAGTCCGTAGCTCTTTTATTGGCTACACGGGCCTTCAGGAAAGCCTCTCCAGCTGCAGAAGAAATGGGCCGCAGTGTGTGAGGCCTGGTTGCAACTATCTCAAGGTAAATAGGGCAGATAGAAACATAGAAGACTGACGGCAGAAAAAGACCTCATGGTCCATCTAGTCTGCCCTTATACTATTTTCTGTATTTTATCTTAGGATGGATATCTGTTTATCCCAGGCATGTTTAAATTCAGTTACTGTGGATTTACCAACCACGTCTGCTGGAAGTTTGTTCCAAGGATCTACTACTCTTTCAGTAAAATAATATTTTCTCATGTTGCTTTTGATCTTTCCCCCAACTAACTTCAGATTGTGTCCCCTTGTTCTTGTGTTCACCTTCCTATTAAAAACACTTCCCTCCTGGACCTTATTTAACCCTTTAACATATTTAAATGTTTCGATCATGTCCCCCATTTTCCTTCTGTCCTCCAGACTATACAGATTGAGTTCATGAAGTCTTTCCTGATACGTTTTATGCCTAAGGCCTTCCACCATTCTTGTAGCCCGTCTTTGGACCCGTTCAATTTTGTCAATATCTTTTTGTAGGTGAGGTCTCCAGAACTGAACACTTCCTTTTGTTTCTGAACTTCGAACTTCCATTTTTCACCATCCCCAATGGGCCTACTGGAAATCCAGAGGCTTCAGTGAGATCTGTGCGCATGTGTGTGTTTTGGGGGGGACAATGCAGGTGTATTTGTGCATGCTCAGGGCATTGCATCATGGACATGGGCGGTCCCTGGCTCTCTGGGACCAACTCCCCCCAGAGATTAGGACTGCCCCCACCCTCCTCGCTTTTCGTAAGTTATTAAAAACTCATCTTTGCTGCCAGGCATGGAGAAATTAATGCACACCCCAGTTGTCAAGGTTGGAGTATGGTTTGGTTGGATTGGATTGTGTTATTATTTTATTATAAGGGTTTTAAATTGTATTTTTTTAACAATTGGATTTGTACACTGTTTATGTTGTTGTGAGCCGCCCCGAGTCTTCGGAGAGGGGTGGCATACAAATCTAATAAATAAATGAATAAATGAATGAATACATACATACATACATACATACATACCCGCCATCACTGTTGCCAAGGTTGGTGTATGCTTTGGTTTGATTGGATTGTGTGATTATTTTATTATAAGGGTTTTAAATTGTATTTTTTAACAATTGGATTTGTACAATGTTTATGTTGTTGTGAGCCGCCCCGAGTCTTCGGAGAGGGGTGGCATACAAATCTAATAAATGAATGAATGAATACATACATACATATATACATACATACCTGCCATCACTGTTGCCAAGGTTGGAGTATGGTTTGGTTTGATTGGATTGTGTGATTATTTTATTATAAGGGTTTTAAATTGTATTTTTTTAACAATTGGATTTGTACACTGTTTATGTTGTTGTGAGCCGCCCCGAGTCTTCGGAGAGGGGTGGCATACAAATCTAATAAATGAATGAATGAATACATACATATATACATACATACCTGCCATCACTGTTGCCAAGGTTGGTGTATGCTTTGGTTTGATTGGATTGTGTGATTATTTTATTATAAGGGTTTTAAATTGTATTTTTTTAACAATTGGATTTGTACACTGTTTATGTTGTTGTGAGCCGCCCCGAGTCTTCGGAGAGGGGTGGCATACAAATCTAATAAATGAATGAATGAATACATACATATATACATACATACCTGCCATCACTGTTGCCAAGGTTGGTGTATGCTTTGGTTTGATTGGATTGTGTGATTATTTTATTATAAGGGTTTTAAATTGTATTTTTTTAACAATTGGATTTGTACACTGTTTATGTTGTTGTGAGCCGCCCCGAGTCTTTGGAGAGGGGCGGCAATCAAATCAAATCAAATCAAATCAATACCCGCGCAAGCTATCATGCGAGCACACCCTTTTGGCACCCGAGCTGAAAAAGGGTTGCCATCACTGAGCTAGGGCTAGATCATCCTGGAAAATACCAACAAGAACAACAACAGAGTTGGAAGGGACCTTGGAGGTCTTCTAGTCCAACCCCCTGATCAGGCAGGAAACCCCACACCATATCAGACAGATGGTTATCCAACATCTTCTTAAAAACTTCCAGTGTTGAAGCATTCACAGCTTCTGGAGACAATCCCTTCCACTGATTAATTGTTCTAACAGTGATGAAATTTCTCCTTAGTTCTAAGTTCCTTCTCTCCTTGTTTAGTTTCCACACATTGCTTCTTGTTCTACCCTCAGGTGCCCTTAGGTTGACTCCCTCTTCTTTGTGACAATCTCTGAGATATTGGAGCACTGCTATCATGTCTCCTCTGGTCTTCTTTTCATTAAACTAGCCATGCCCAGTTCCTGCAACCGTTCTTCATAGGTTTTAGCCTCCAGTCCTCTAATCCAGTGTTTCCCAACCTTGGCAACTTGAAGATATTTGGACTTCAACTCCCAGCTGGCTGGGGAATTCTGGGAGTTGAAGTCCAAATATCTTCAAGTTGCCAAGGTTGGGAAACACTGCTCTAATCATCTTTGTTGCTCTCTGCATTTTTTCTAGAATCTCAACACCCTTTTTTGCATCGAAAAGTTATAGATGTCACTTAGTACTTAGTGGAAAAGTACTTAGCACTTAGTGGAAAATGGCAATTCATTAAAAAAAATCTTAAAAGCATTAGATAGGGACCGAATGAGCGCATTGTCACTAGACAATAACACCACACCAGGCTGAGAAACCTCCACTCTAATAGCGGCATTGGTGGTGGCTGAGATTCGACACCTAACGGGAGTGATAGAGTTAAAACCACTGAATATTGCTAGAAAGGATTTAGCAGGGTAAACAGGAGATGGGGAGAGGAGCTTCCTCTTTCGGCTCACCGGTAGGCGATGGTCCAAGCAGCAGCTGGAAGGTGAGTCGTGGTCAGGTCGGAAAAGAAGCCGGGAGCAAGTTAGGGCCGCCCGCTTTCCTCCGTTGTGTAAAAGCAGAGTAACATCTTCCATCTCACCCCGTACTTTATTCCACCTGTGCTGCAGTCATTAAAACTGATGCCCACAATTTTCTGGTGGTTAGATTTAAAAAGGTCGTCTTCAAATTAAAATGAATTCCTTCATTTGACTATTTTATCTCTCTCTCTCTCTCTCTTTCTCTCTCTCTCTCTCTCTGTGTGTGTGTGTGTGTGTGTGTGTATATATACAGTATAATCTATCAATTTATTATCTCTATATTATTTATTATTTATCTGTCTATTTGCCTCTTATCTATCTATCTATCATTTTTCTATCTTTATCTTTTTATCTCTTTATCTATCTTATCTATTTATCTATAAATTTATCTCTCTCTCTCTACCTCATCTATCTATTTATCTATCAATTTGTTATCTCTCTATATCTATTATTTATTTATCTATTTACCTATCTTATCTATCTATCATTTTTCTATCTCTTTATCTCTTTATCTATCTATCTATCTTATCTATTTATCAATTTATCTCTCTCTATCATCTATCTATCATTTTTGTATCTATCTTTTTATCTCTATCTATCTTATCTATTTATCTATCAATTTATCTCTCTCTCTCTACCTCATCTATCTATTTATCAATTTGTTATCTCTCTCTATATATCTATTTATTATTTATTTATCTATCTATTTACCTATCTTATCTATCTATCATTTTTCTATCTCTTTATCTCTTTATCTCTCTATCTTATCTATTTATCAATTTATCTCTCTCTATCATCTATCTATCTATCTATCATTTTTGTATCTATCTTTTTATCTCTTCATCTATCTATCTCTTATCTATTTATCTATCAATTTATATATCTCTCTCTCTACCTCATCTATCTATTTATCAATTTGTTATCTCTCTATATATATCTATTATTTATTTATCTATCTATTTACCTATCTTATCTATCTATCATTTTTCTATCTCTTTATCTTTTTATCTCTTTATCTATCTACCCACCTACCTATCTATCTGATTTATAAGCTATTAGATTTATAAGTCTAATAGATTTATTAGATTTTTATGGATCTGTTGTTTTCTTGCCAACATTATGGGACTGAACTACCACTGGTCTCTTTTAGGATTTTACTTTTTTTTACTTCCATGAATAAAATAGGAATAGAATTAGGAACAGAACAGAACTACCCTGGAGGTCTTCTAGTCCAGCCTCCTGCTCAAGCAGGATAACCTATACCAGTGATGGCGAACCTTTTTTGGTTCATATACCAAAACGTTGTGTGTTTGTGTTGCACGCACACATGTGCCCACACCCATTCTCTCCCCCTCACATGCATGTGCACCACCAACCCCACACTGCCCTGGCCTTGTGCACAGGCCTCACTGAAGCCTGGGATGGTAAAAAAAACAAGCAAACCGGAAGTTCAGAAAAATGGACTTCTGGTTTGCCCATTGTGCTGTTTTTTATAATCCGGAGGCTTCCGGAAAGCTTCCTGAAGCCTTGGAATGCGAAAAACAACACAATGGGCAAATCGGAAGTCTATTTTTCTGAACTTCCGTTTTGCCCGTTGGGTGGTTTTTTGCACTCAGGGGCTTCAGGGAAGTTTCCCTGAAGCCTCCAGTGTACGAAACGGCCTTCCCCAAGGCTGAAAATCAGCTGACTAGCGCATACATGTGCGCTGCAGTTGACATTGTCTTTGCATGCCCTTCAATATGGCTCTACGTGCCATCATGGACCTATTTATTTATTGGATTTGTATGCCACCCCTCTCCGTAGACTCGGGGCTGCTAACAACAATGATAAAAAACAGCACGTAACAATCCAATTAATAAAACAACTAAAAACCCTTACTATAAAACCAAACATACACACAAACATACCATGCATAACTTGTAATGGCCTAGGGGGAAGGAATATCTTAACTCCCCCATGCCTGGCGGCATAAGTGAGTCTTGAGTAGTTTACGAAAGACAGGGAGGGTGGGGGCAGTGATGGCAAACCTTTTTTTCCTCGGGTGCCAAAAGAGGGTGCATGTACACTATCACACATGCGTGAGTGCCAACACCCATAATTCAATGCCTGGGGAGGGCGAAAACAGCTTCTCCCGC
Source organism: Erythrolamprus reginae (assembly GCF_031021105.1). Lineage (NCBI taxonomy): Eukaryota > Metazoa > Chordata > Lepidosauria > Squamata > Dipsadidae > Erythrolamprus > Erythrolamprus reginae. The sequence goes on along the minus strand of NC_091951.1, from coordinate 28,687,452 downwards.
CCCCCAGAGGCCCTCTGGAGGCTGGAAATGGCCTGTTTCTCAACTTCTGGTGGGCCCAATAGGCTTGTGTTTTGCCCTCCCTCAGCTCCAAAGGCTTCCCTGGAGCCAGGGGAAGGTAAAAACGCCCTCCCCCATCCCTCTGGAGGCTCTCTGGAAGTCACAAACGCCCTCCCAGAGCTTCTGTGTGAGGCCAAAATCAGCTGGCCGGCACACACATGCATGTTGCAGCTGAGCTAGGGCAACAGCTCGCGTGCCAGCAGATATGGTCTGCATGCTACCTGTGGCACCCGTGCCATAGGTTCGCCATCACTGACCTATACCATTTCAGACAAGTGATTGTCCAATCTCTTTTTAAAAAACTCCAGGGATGGAGCACCCATAATTTCTGAAAGCAAACTGTTCCACTGGTTAATTGCAGTGTTCCCTCTAATTTTTTTGGGGGGGCGGGGCGGAAAAGTATAGTGTCTGAGCGGCAATCCCTTCGGGACTGGGCGGCACAGAAATAATAAATAAATAAATAAATAAATAAATAAATAAATAAATAAGCAAGCAAGCAAACAAACAAACAAACAAACAAACAAACAAACAAACAAACAAAAAACCCACCCTGTTTTGCCTCAGAGAATTTCAAAATAAAATACTGTACTGTGTGTCTATAACAGTGAGCTCATAATAGGGCAACTCTATCAATATCAAAATGCCACTTAAATAGTTGAGCTAGTTTCAAACTAGATTTTGATTTTCCTTCTCTCTTCCTTACTCCCATTCTTTTTCTTTCTCTTTTCCTTCCTCTCTTTTTTCTATCTGTTTCTCTCTCTTCCTCTCTTCCTCTCTCTCTCCTTCCCTCTCACTCTTTCCCTCTCGGCTTCTGGGCAGGTTTGGAAAACTCTGAGTTGATGATGATTTTTAAGTGAGCGATTGCTCACTGCTCAGCTTAGAGGGAACTATGGTTAATTGTCCTTATTGTTAGGAAGTTTCTCTTTAATTCCTGGTTGCTCCTCTCTTTGATTAGTTTCCAACCATTATTTCTTGACCTACCTTTTGGTGCTTTGGAAAATAATTTGACCCCCCTCTTCTTTGTGGCAGGCAGCCTGTCAAATACTGGAATACTGGTATCATATCTCCACTACCTCTTCTTTTCTTTAAACTAGCCAGGCCCAAACACCTGTAGCTGTTCTTCGTGTGGTTTTGTATCCAGCCTCGTAATCCTCTTAGCTGGTCTTCTCTGAACTTTTTCCAAAGTCTCAACATCTTTTAAGTAGTATGGTGACCAAAATTGCTTGTAGTGTTTCAGGTGTGGTCCTGCTAGGGTTTTTCAAAACAGCAGTAATACTTCACGTGATCTTGATTCTATGCCTCTGCTTATATCACTCAGAATTGTACTAGCTTTTTTTGCTGCTGCTACTGCCCATTGCTGGCTTATATTCAAATGACCATCCACTAGGACTCCAAGGTCCCTGTTACAGCTACTGTTTTTGAGCCAGGCCTCACCTAATCTGTACTTATAACTTTGATTTTTTCCCTGCCTGAATGTAAAGTTTTGCTTTTCTCCACATTAAAATTTATTTTGTTGGATAGGGCCCTTTGTTCAAGTTTATTAAGATCTTTTTTGGATCCCAAGTTTGTCTTCTGTGCTGTTGTCTATTTATCTATTCCTGTCAGTTTAGTATCATCTGCAAAATTGATGAGTTCCCCTTCTATTTATAAAGATATTGAAGAGTACTGGGCCTAAGACTGAGACTTGTGGTAACACACAGCTAAACATATTTTTCAGACTATAAGCCGCCCCAGTGTATAAGACCCACCAAGATTTCAAAGAGGTAAGTAAGAAAAAAAAAGTTTTCTCACTGCTGTTAAGAACTTCCAACAGACACTAAAAGAACGGTTGGTAATGGCCTTTAAAGCCCTACATGGCATTGGACCAGTATACCTCCGGAATCGCCTTCTACCGCACGAATCCCAGCGGCCGATAAGGTCCCACAGAGTTGGCCTTCTCCAGATCCCGTCGACCAAACAATGTCGTTTGGCGGGCCCCAGGGGAAGAGCCTTCTCTGTGGCAGCCCCAGCCCTCTGGAATCAACTCCCCCAGAGATTAGAACAGGCCCCACCCTCCTTGTCTTTCGCACGTTACTCAAGACCCACCTATATCGCCAGTCATGGGGGAACTAAGGCTTTTTTATATTTCATGTTTGGTATGTATGTTCTGTATGGGTTTTTTTTAATTGTTGGGGGTTTTGTACAATTTTTATTATTAGATTTGTCCCATTGTTATACTGTTTTTTATTACTGTTGTGAGCCGCCCCGAGTCTTCGGAGAGGGGCGGCATACAAATCTAATAAATTATTATTATTATTATTATTATTATTATTATTATTAATTGAAGGACAGGTGGTGCCCAGATTACAAACCTTCCCTTAGTGAATGTTGAAAGTTATGCAATAAGGGCCCCTAGTGTTTATGAACAAGTTCCAAAAGTATGAATCTTGCAGCACAACGGCAGTTGCTTGCCCTTATGAACAAACACAGAGGCTCTGCAACATTCGTCTTGCACACAGCCGGCCAAAATGGAGGTTTGGAGGGGGGAATCCAATGCTCTGTTCGGGCTTTCACAGGCTTTTGCTGGCACCTTAAAGCCAGAATTGGAGCTATTGAGGGGCGGACAGTGTTCCCTGTAAGCTGCGCGTGTGCGCATGCGCGCGGCCCAAAATACCCCCCCGCGCACCCTTTTTCACGGGTGCGCGCTTCCCATCCCCCTGCCAGCCCGCGGGAGGGGGGCGGGGAGGCGCCAGCAGTAGAAGGGAAGGGAGCCGCGGCTGCCCCTGCCTCCCCACGGTGCCTCCGGCCCCCTCGGCCTTTCGGCGCTGCCCCCTGCCTGCCTGATCCGCCTTCTCTGCTCCTCCGCCTCCTGCCTTGGGGCGCAGCTCCTCCCGCACCAGGAACGCATGCCCTGCCCGTCTCACAGTCCCTTTGCCAAGATCACTTTCGTCCCGGGTTCTCAGCAAGGGGGTTGCAGGAGAGGCGGGCCAGACGTTCTCACAGCGGAAGCCGCTGAAGGTGATATTCAATGTCGGGGGTGCGCGGGCGGTTGGGCGCGCTCCCCATCCCCCTGCCAGCCCGCTCGGAACATTCAAAATAAGAAAAACCTTCGCCGGCAGAGAGAGAGAGAAAGAGAGAGAGAGAAAGAAAGAAAGAAAGAGAGAGAGAGATGAGAGAGGAAGGAAGAGAGTGAGGGAGAGGAAGAAAGCAAGAGAGAGAGAGACAGAGAAAGCAAGAGAGAGAGAGAAGAGTGGAAGGAAGAGATAGAGAAATGATAGAAAAAAGGGGAGAAAAAAAGAAATGAGAAAATGATTGAGGCAGAGAATGACAGGAAAGAGAGAGAAACAGAGAGAGAAGTGACTCTTGATTTAAAGCATATGGTAAAAGCACTTAAATAGTAACAGAGAAAAAAACCCCCAGCCCTCACCTGTTTTTATGAATAGTTATGTTTTTGGTTTTGCTGGTTGATTTAGTTTTAATAGTAATGGATTTTGGTTTTTTTTAATTATTAATTTCTTTTAATAAAAAAGAAGGGATTTTTTTTCTTGTTTGTTTGTTTGTTTGTTTATATTTATTTATTTATTTACTTATTTACTTACTTATTTATTTATTTATCTATTTATTTATCTATTTATTTATCTATTTATTTATCTATTTATTTATTTATCTACAGTATTTATTTATTTACTTACTTACTTACTTACTTACTTACTTACTTATATGCCACCCAGTCCCAAGGGGACTGCCGCTCAGACACTATACTTTTCTGCTCACACTGAAAAAAAATTAGAAGGAACATTGGGGGCGGATACTCCAGAAAGTGTAAAAACTCTTCTCCTTCCTCAGCAGATGAGAGACAAGGGAGAGAATAACAAGAAAAAAAGTTTTGAATTGGAAAAAATAGAGTATGTGGAACTGAACCAAACATTACGTAAGAAGTCAAAGGAGATAATATTGGAGTAAAGAAAAAGTGGAAATAACTGGAAGAGTTGGAAGAAAAAGGTTCCTTGGATAGCCAAAATAGTGAGACACAATCTGGTGAGACACAAGAGGACTCCCAGTAGGGAGAAACTCTTTGAATGTCCAGATTGTGGAGAAAGTTCCAAACCCGGTGTTCCACAAAATGACTGACATGGAAGAGAAACCATATGAATGTCCGGATTGTGAGAAAAGTTTCAGTTTCAATTCCAAACTGGTGATACACCAGAGGATTCACACGGGAGAGAAACCATATGAGTGTTTGGATTGTGGGAAAAGTTTCAGTCAGAATTCCAACCTGGTGAAACACCAGAGGACTCACACTGGAGAAAAACCATATGAGTGTCCAGATTGTGGGAAAGATTTCCGGGATAATTACAAACTGCTGAAACATCAGAGAATTCACACAGGTGAAAAACTATATGAATGTCCAGATTGTGGGAAAAGTTTCCAGCAGAATTGCCACCTGGTGGATCATCAGAGAACTCACACAGGAGAAAAACCATATAAGTGTTTGAATTGTGGGAAAGGTTTCAGTCAGAATTCCAACCTGGTGAAACATCAGAAGACTCACACTGGAGAAAAACCATATGAATGTCCAGATTGTGGAAAAAGTTTCCAGCAGAATTCCAACCTGGTGGCTCATCAAAGAACTCACACAGGAGAGAAACCATATGAGTGTTATGATTGTGATAAAAGTTTCAGTCTGTATTCCAACCTGGTGAGACATCGGAGGACACACACAGTAGAAAAACCATATGAGTGTTTGGATTGTGGGAAAAGTTACAGTCGGAATTCCTGCCTGGTGAAACATCAGAGTATTCACACAGGCGAGAAACCATATAAGTGTTTAGATTGCAGGAAATGTTTCGATCATAATTCCCATCTGGTGAGACATCGGAGGACTCACACAGGAGAGAAACCATATGTGTGTCTTGAATGTGGGAAACGTTTCAGTCGGAATTTCAGTTTGGTGATACATTACAGGACTCACACAGGAGAGAAACCATTTGAGTGTCCGGATTGTGGGAAAGATTTCAATGTTAGGTCTAGACTTATAAATCATGTAAGGTTACACATAGGGGAGTAACCATTGAAATACCAAGATTGTAGACCACCGATCCTCAAACTATGGCCCACCGGCCGGTTATGGTCCACCAATGCAAAGTTACCTGGCCTGCTGAGTCTCCCCCCTCAGTCACACCCTTTGCCCCGCTCCTTGCTGCCTGCCTTATCTTGCAGTGAGCGTCCACTCCAGCCACACTTCTGTTCAGTTCTGGAGACCTTTAAAAAAAAAAAAAATATTTTAATTAAATTTTTTTTACAACAAACAAACAAACAAAAAAAATCTTTAAGAAAAAGTGCTCATCACCAATAAACCCCACTACCATTTAGGGGGTTAAATGATTTACAATAAATTTCAATTTCTTCCTTGGCTCCAGTTTACATTTCTTTATATACAAAAAGTGATTGGAATTTATTTTTCACATTGTCGTCATAAATTCTACTTAAGATATAATTTTTCACCTTATTCCATCGTGCCATCAGCTTCTTCAATTTATTTTCATCAAAGTTATTTAATCTTATTTCCATAATTTCGAAGTGGATGTGGTTCACCATATACCAGTACCAATTCTGGATTGTCCATTTATTACTACCCTTCCACCCTAGTACCACTACTGCTTGAGCGCCAGTTCTGGAGACCTCACCTACAAAAAGATATTGACAAAATTGAACGGGTCCAAAGACGGGCTACAAGAATGGTGGAAGGTCTTCAGCATAAAACGTATCAGGAAAGACTTCATGAACTCAATCTGTATAGTCTGGAGCAGTGATTTTCAACCTTTTTTGCGCCGCGGCACATTTTTTACATTTACGAAACCCTGGGGAACATTGAGCGGGGTGGGGGGTGGGGACTAAAAAAAGTTTGGACAAAAAAAATCTGTCTCTTCCTCCCTTTTGCTCTATTTCTCTCTCCCTCTTTCTCTTCCTTCCTTCCTCTTTCTCTCTCTCCATCCCTCTTTCTTTCTCTCCCTTTTCTTTTTTGCTCTCTTTCTCTCTCCCTCCCTCCCTCCCTCTATGTCTTTTTCTCTCTCTCCTTCCCTCCCTCTCTTTCTCTCTCTCTCTTGCTTTCTTTCTTTCTCTTGTTCTCTTTCTCTCTTTCTTTCTCTCCCTCTTGTTCTCTTTCTCTCTCGCTCGCTTTCTCTCTCTTGCTTTCTTTCTCTCTCTCTCTTGCTTTCTTTCTCTTTCTTTCTCTCTCTCTCTGAGCTTCGCGGCACACCTGACCATGTCTCACGGCACACTGGTTGAAAAACACTGGTCTGGAGGACGGAAGGAAAAGGGGGGACATGATCGAAACATTTAAATATGTCAAAGGGTTAAATAAGGTCCAGGAGGGAAGTGTTTTTAATAGGAAAGTGAACACAAGAACAAGGGGACACAATCTGAAGTTAGTTGGGGGAAAGATCAAAAGCAACATGAGAAAATATTATTTCACTGAAAGAGTAGTAGATCCTTGGAACAAACTTCCAGCAGACGTGGTTGGTAAATCCACAGTAACTGAATTTAAACATGCCTGGGATAAACATATATCCATCCTAAGATAACATACAGGAAATAGTATAAGGGCAGACTAGATTAGTGATTTTCAACCTTTTTTGAGCTGCGGCACATTTTTTACATATACAAAATCATGGGGCACATTGAGTGGGGGAGGGAGTGGGGGGGGGCTAAAAAAAATCTGGACAAAAAAATTCTCTCTTCCTCCCTTTCGCTCTATTTCTCTCCTTCTTTCTCTCTCTTCCTTTCTCCATCCCTTTCTCTCTTCCTTCCTCTCTTTTTTGCTCTCTTTCTCTCTCCCTCCTTCCCTCCCTCTCTCTCTCTTGCTTTCTTTCTCTCTCTCTTGCTTTCTATCTCTCTTTCTCTCTTGCTTTCTTTCTCTCTCTCTTTTGCTTTCTTTCTCTCTCTCTCTTGGTTTCTTTCGCTCTCGCTCTTTCTCTTGCTGAGCTTTGCGGCACACCTGACCATGTCTCGCGGCACACTGGTTGAAAAATACTGGACTAGATGGACCATGAGGTCTTTTTCTGCCGTCAGTCTTCTATGTTTCTATGTTTGGTTGTTTCACTGGTTGAGTTGCACTTCTGATCACGCTGCTGCCGCCAAAGATAAGGCTGAAGGCCGAAGGGTGCAGGGGAGGTCCAGCTGACTGAAGGGTGATGAAGCAGGTACAGCCACGTGATCCAGGGCTGATGGTTGAGTAGCGGAGGGGCTGCTCCTGCCTTGAAATGCAGGTCCATTGCCAGCTTGTAAAGTAGCACTTTAAAAGTGGGTGGGTGGTGTTGTGAGTGCTCCTTGTCCACCTCAGGTCATGTCAGTAAGCAACTCACCTTTACCGGCAGGCTTGGGGCTGTTGAGTGTTACATCTAACGCCTCCCGATGATCAGAATGTGTTTGGGATGAATGCGGACGGTTGTTTTTAATGAATTGGGGTTTTAGATCATTAAAACAGTTTCTAAGTGGCTTGGATCATAAATCGGCTGAGCTGAGCTGTCTGACATTTTTTTTTTTACATTTTGAAAAAAAATTATTGGTTTAAAATACATATATACACATTTACAAAAATATAAGAAAAGTGGATAAAAGATAAACAAACCATAAAACAAAACAAGACTAAACAAACACATACAGACAAAAATAATAGTAATAATATAATTAATTACTTATTTAAGTACAATAAACTTAATAACTATAACAATAAACAAATAGTATAATATATATTATTTAAATTTAAATTCTCTTAGGAGGAGGAAAGTCATAAGTCATCTTCTAATTTCAAATTATCTTCTGGTGAAGTATACAATCGGTATCCACTGTTTTTTTCCTTTTGGTTATTCATAGGCGCCTTCATGCATTCTTATTTAGTTAGTTTAATTTCATACAAATTTTTTCCCTAAAAATTACTGTATATAAATCATTTGTAATTTGTTATATCAAAAAAGGGAAAAAAGGTATTGCTATTGTTGTATTTTAATTTGAGTTTTCATTTCTTCTCTTAAACCAATCATAAAAGTACTTCCAAGTTTTATAATAGTCGGAGTCTTCCTTGTTTTTTAATTTAAGAGTTAATGCATCCGATTCGGCACAATCTAATATTTTTTTTAGTATCAATGCATCGTCAGGAGGTTTTGGTTGTTTCCAATATTGGGCTATTGCCATTCTAGTTGCAGTCAATATATGTATTAATAAGTAATATTTATTTTTATCTATTTTTTGGTCTGACATTTTTAGACTGTGCACCATCAATCAGTTGTTGAATTTCAACATTTAAAAGAGTATTGGAACTTTTACTCACGATTTGAGCAGATGTTTCTTCTGTAAGAAGTAAATCTGTTTCTTTTGGAATTTCTGTTTGATCAGAAGGTCGTGTCTGCATTCTTGCAGCACATTTTTCTTTGGTGTGATTTATCATAGAGAGAAGGTCATTTATCTGGCTGTCAGACATTCCGGAAAAGAAAGACTCTGTGAATAATTGTCTTCTCCTCTTAGCAGGCATTACAAATTAAAGTTTTGCAGGCTTAGATAAGAAAACCAAACTCCTGCTACCATGTCACGGTTTCAATGATTAATGTCCGTTTAAACACTAACCTACCGCGGAGGTGATGGACTGAGAGCCCAATCATTTGTCTTCAAAACAAGATTTCTTTTTATTATAAAAGTACAAAACAAATATGTCGCGAGGGACAAAGTAATAAAACATGGCTTCACATTGTAGAGGTATGTAGAGAGAGAACAAAGAGGATGAAGAAAGAGGATGTGATGTTAGAAAAGGCAGGATGTTACATCATAATAGGAGGATCTTAATAAAGCACACACAGTTAAGTATTTAATTACTGAATGTCTCTGGGGCTGTCAATATTCAGCGTGACAATTTTTAAGTTTAGATTTCTTATATACAGTGTTCCCACGATTTTCGCGGGTCCAAACTTTGCGAACTTTGCCCATACCACGGTTTTGTTAAAAAATATTAATTAAAAAATACTTCGTGGGTTTTTTTTCTATACCATGTTTTTTCCCGCCCGATGACATCATACGTCTTCACCCAACTTTAAGGCCTCCCTTGACAACATCGTTGCACCGTACAGAGCCATGTTAGCCCAGAAAAAGAAACTGCGCCAACAACTACGATGAAAACCAAGAGGTCTGTCACGCCATCGCCTTCAGCGTCCATTGCAGAAGTGCCCGATGAAATGGTGATTGGATAAGATCCTTAGTTATGTTAATAGTTTTTGCAAATAAATAACAAAAAAAAAATTATTGTTAATAAGTAATTATGTTTATAAATATCAGGATCACCAAGTGTCTTATTCCAGTGTTTCCCAATCTTGGCAACTTGAAGACATTTGGACTTCAATTCCCAGAATTCCCCAGCCAGCATCTGCTGGCTGGGGAATTCTGGGAGTTGAAGTCCAAATATCTTCAAGTTGCCAAGGTTGGGAAACACTGTCTTATTCAATGGTGAGTACCAGTGAGTAAATGGTTGTTAAGGGAATGGGAAATGATAATTTAGGGGTTTAACCCTGGTACCCTCCTCGCATTTACTATACACTTGGTTCTAGCTACTGGAATGGTTTTTTTGAATACATTTTTCACTAGTATACTAATTTGAACATTTCTGAACACAATGAAATGAAAATTGAAGTGAAAAAAATAATGCTTATTTGTTTATTTTGCTCATCAAACCCCACCCCCTGTTTTTGTGAAATTTTGTTCATTTTCATCTAGATTAGGCTGCAAAATCTGACTTTTTTTGACCGTCTTTGATATTGGGAAACTAATTTGAACATTTCTGAACATAATGAAATGAAAATTGAAATGAAAAAATTGATGCTTATTTGTTTATTTTGCTCAGAAAAGGGCCTACCCCCCCACGGCTGTGTGCACTTTTTTCAATTTATAGATAGAATAGCCTGCCAAATCAGACTTTTTTTGACCATCTTTGGCATTGGCATACTAATTTGAACATTTCTGAACATAATGAAATGAAAAAAAATGATGTTTTGAACACTTGGAGTCCTCCGGATCATATGTGACCCGGAGTAAAAAAGGTTGGTTCTGGCTACTGGAATGTTTTTTTTGAATACTTTTTTCACTAGTATGCTAATTTGAACATTTCTGAACACAATGAAATGAAAATTGAAGTGAAAAAATTAATGCTTATTTGTTCAAGCCATTCAAAAAATGTGTGTGTGAGAGAGATCCCTAAACCCCTCACCTCTCCCAAGGCAGCCACATCCTTCCACTAACCTGCTTTTATGCTCTATTCTCCACTGCCACGTACAGGGCAAGAAAAGTAGCCTTTGGGACTACCTCCAACTTTTTGACATACTTTTTTGTGGGTGTGAGAAGTTGGAAGGTCTGAATTTCTGGTATTTATTTTTTTACCATAGTTACACAGACTACCTCTGCTGTCCTATACATGCAGCAGAGAATGGAGCTGGGAAGCGGGTTGGTGAAGGGATGTGTCTGCCTTGGACATGTGTGTGTGTGTGTGTGTGTGTGTGTGTGTGTGTGTGTGTGAATGAGCGAGAGAAAGAGATCCAATAGATCCAAACTCAGTTATTGTATACTAGGACTGGTGTTAGTGTGTTCACTCTGTCTCACACATGCAAACACACACATGGAGGTTTGCAGGAACTCTTCACCCTCCTGGCAAGGCTGCTAAGATCAAATGCTGCAACGTTCTACTTGTCAATGACTACTTCAGCTTCAATCGCAACAACACAAGAGCACGCAACAGATTCAAACTTAATATTAACCGCTCCAAACTTGACTGTAAAAAATATGACTTCAGCAACCGAGTTGTCGAAGCGTGGAACTCATTACCTGACTCAGTAGTGTCAACCCATAACCCCCAACATTTTCCCCTTAGACTATCCACGATTGACCTCTCCAGGTTCCTTAGAGGTCAGTAAGGGGTGTGCATAAGTGCACCATCTACTGGAAGAAGAGGAGCACTCAGCATGAGTACTTTTAGCAAAAGTGAGGTCCATTACACAAAGTCTAATACAGGGGTCCCCAACCTTGGGCACTTTGAGACTTGTGGACTTCAACTCCCAGAATTCCTCAGCCAGCAAAGGAATTTCTGGGAGTTGAAGTCCACAAGTCTTTAAGTGGTCAAGGTTGGAGACCCCTGGTCTAATACATAGAATAGACAACAGAACAGTGATAGCGAATCTATGGCATGGGTGCCAATAGTGGGCTCTTGGAGGGTTTTTTTTGCTTGCAGAGAGCCTCTGGGGGGATGGAGGGAGGGCGTTTTTACCCTCCCCCAGCTCCAAGGAAGCTTTTGGAGCCTGGGGAGGGCAAAATACAAACCTAGTGGGCCCACCAGAAGTTAGAAAACTGGCCATTTCTGGCCTCCAGAGGGTCTCCAAGGAGCTGTTTTTGCCCTCCCCAGGCATTGAATTATGAGTGTGGGCACTCGCATATGCACGATAGAGCAGGTAAATGCTTTTTCGGCACCTGAGGGGAAAAAGATTTGCCATCTCTGCAATAGAGTCTATTATAATTAAAAGTAAGATAAGGTTAGTAGGTGGAAATTTAGGATTAGGTAATCTAATTGTAATTAATATTAGCAGTGTGTTGAAATACATTGCGAACTTATTAAAGATTGAAAAGTATGAGGATTTTGAGATATATTCCCAGGAATGATGAAATTTTGTTAATATTTAGCCTTACTAGTAAGCCTAGATATTTGGGATATTGGGTAGAATAATGGGTAATTGTTAAAGTACTAAATACGTACAGTTGTGAAAAGAAAACTAAATAAAACATGATTTTAAAAAAACAATAAAACCTTATTACAAAAACTATTAAATCCCTTATGTAGCAGGTAGCACAATGCAAAACCTCTGCATTTAAAACTTATTTACCCTGGAAATGCAGAGCACTTCTAGTAAAGTTGATGACATTTGCACGTCATTTCTAGCCCCCCCCCTCCCAAATGGAGGTTTCCTTTGGTTTAGTCGCCGCTTGTGGTAAAAGAAGTTTCGGGCACAGCTCCAGGGACAAGGAGCGCCCTCTTGGGGCACCTGAAAGGAAAGGCTTGGGATGCAGCCTCGGGGAGAAAAGCTATGGATGAGCCCAATGGGAGTCGAATAGGACTTGATGGCACTAAAGGAAGCACGGAACCAATGAGGACCACTAGATGGCACTACAGAAAAGCAACAGCGGCTGAGCTATTCTAGGCAAGGGGGAGAGGCGGAGATTGAACGGGTTGAAACAATAGAGTAGTAAATCGTTACAGCGGTTGTGGAGACGATGCGAAGGACAGAATTAATTCCTTTTCCGGGTCACCCTCGGGAGGAGGATGTCGTCGGCGGATCCCTTTGTGCTGTTTTAAGGGTCGGAGCGGCTCCTAGGAGGCGAGTGGAGGGAAGGTCGGAGGAGAAGCCGGGAGCAAGTCGGGGCCTTTGTCTCCCTCCACGGTGTATGAAGCAGAGGAAGCAGCGCGGGTGAACTGTGTTGGCTACTGGTAAATATTCTTTCTCTCCCCAAATGTTTTGTTATTCTTATGCTCCGTGATTTAAAGCAGCTGCCTGTGATTTTTCTGGAGGTCTTGGGAGATTATTTTTTTTTAAAAAACTCATTTTTAACCACTTATTTCCCTCGCCCTTCAGGTAACACTTCATTCCTTGTGATGTTATTGACATTTGGTATTGACCAAATAGATGCAGCTGCTTTTGGAGCTCCCTTTTTCTAGACCTTACTGTCTCGTTCACTTTGAACCTAATGGAGATTTCTGTGTTAACAAAAGACAGAAACAGATGCCATTTAACAGACTTAAAACCAGTCCTGACCAGAAGATCTCTTGGAGCCACTGGTGTACTGGTGCTTCCATATCCCAAATCCTTGTGAGCCAAAGGAAATCAGTCATATAATTTGAGTTAATGCATTTCTGCCTTTTAGAGAGTTTTGGGGGCGATTGAGAGCCAATTACTAAGGCACAGGGCACTTAAGATCAGTTTTCTACCAATTACCGCCTTCCAAATGTTATTCGGAAGCTGCCTGGGAATATTTAATGCTGGAACTCCTTTGGAAATTGGGAAGGCTTCTCAGAGGAATTCTGCCTTCTAGTGAGATTTAAACCCTGCAAAAATGCAGCTGGAAAAATAATATCTCCCATTTACTGTGTTTCCTGGAAAATAAGACCGAGTCTTTATTAATTTCTGCTACAATAGATGATGATGATGATGATTATTATTATTATTATTATTATTATTATTTATTAGACTTGTATGCATTAGGGCTTTTCCCCCCACACACAAGGAGCTGCGTAGTGCATCCGGAGGACTGGTGCCACCACCTCGATTGGAAGCAGTATGGCAGGGTTGTCACCATTAAAAATTAAAAACATTACATGAAGCCCAAACACTAGCTGTTTTCTGTGTTGGCCATGCCCACACCCACCTTCAGGGCTGGAGATCTTACCTGTGGCTTATTTATGAGATAAGACATATTAGGCACAAACTATGGCTTATTTTCTGGTTGGGTCTTGTTTTCTGGGAACTATAGTAGATGTCCTGCATGTAACATTTATCCTGCAGGTATGCAGTCAAAATGGAGGCTTGGAGGGGGGAATCCAATGCTCTGGTGCTCCGCAGGTCTCGCCCTGCAAGTTGCAAGCTGAATTGGAGCTCCTGAGGGGCAGATACCACAGATAATGTAAAAATTCTTCTTCCTTCCTCAGCAGATAAGAGACATGAGAGAGAATAACAAGAACAAAGTTTTGAGCTGGAAAAAAATATATGTGGAAGTGAAGCAACATTAACTAAGAAATCAAGGAAGATAATATCCGAATAAAGAAAAAGTGGAAATAACTGGAAGTCAGTCGAAAGGAAAAGTCTCTTGGGCAACCAAAATGATGACACACAATCTGCTGAGACACACAGGAGAGAAACCATATGAGTGTCCGGTTTGTGGGAAAAGTTTCAGTACCAATGCCAACCTGGTGCCACACCAGAGGACTCACACAGGAGAGAAACCATATAAGTGTTGTGATTGTGGGAAATGTTTCTCTCGGAATTCTAACCTGGTGATACACAAGAGAACTCACACAGGAGAGAAACCATATGAGTGTCCAGTTTGTGGGAAATGTTTCAGTGACAATGCCAACTTGTTAGTACACCAGAGGACTCACACAGGAGAGAAACCATATAAGTGTTGTGATTGTGGAAAATGTTTCTCTTCGCATTCTTACCTGGTGATACACAAAAGAACTCACACAGGAGAGAAACCATATGAGTGTTGGATTTGTGGGAAAAGTTTCAGTAATAACGACAACCTGGTGAAACATCAGAGGACTCACACAGGAGAGAAACCATATAAGTGTTATGATTGTGGGAAATTTTTCTCTCGGAATTCTAGCCTGGTGATACATCAGAAGACTCACACGGGAGAGAAACCTTATGAATGTCCAGATTGTGGCAAAGGTTTCAGTCAAAATCACATCCTGGAGCAACATCAGAGGACTCACACGGGAGAGAAACCATATAAGTGTTGTGATTGTGGGAAAGGTTTCTCTGCTAATTCTAACCTACTGACACACCAGAGGACTCACACAGGAGAGAAACCATATAGGTGTTGTGATTGTGGGAAATGTTTCTCTCGGAATTCTAGCCTGGTGATACATCAGAGGACTCACACAGGAGAGAAACCATATGAATGTCCAGATTGTGGGGAAAGTTTCATTCGCTACTCTTACCTGGTGATACACCATAGGACTCACACAGGAGATAACCCATTTGAGTGTCTAGATTGTGGGAAACAATTCACAGATAATTCCAACCTAGTGGTACATCAGAGGACACACACAGGAGAGAAACCATACAAGTGTCCCGATTGTGACAAATGTTTCAGTCTGAATTCTCACCTGGTGATACATCACCGGACTCACACAGGCGAGAAACCATATGAGTGTCTAGATTGTGGGAAACGTTTCAGTCAGAATTCCCACCTGGTGAGACATTATAGGACTCACACAGGAGAGAAACCATATGGGTGTCCGGATTGTGGGAAAGATTTCAGTAGTAAGTTTAGACTTATAAACCATGTAAGGATTTATCATGTAAAACAGAATATCTCCTGAAAATAAGGTCAAGGCTAATTTTTGGAGTGGGTGAAAATATATGTTCACCCACCCTCAAAAATAAGCCCTATGAAGAGGTGGGCGTCCCCTTTAACATCTTTTCACCCTTAATTATCACGAGTAAGTGTTATAAAGTAGTTAGATACAGACTGATGCTACCGCTGCTTCTCTTTTGCTTCCCTGTTGTCAGCTCAGTGTGCCAAGCCTTTGGGCCGGAGCGAATTTTCCCCCCGCCCAAACACAGGGTTTCGCCACCTGCAGTGGGGGGGTTGCACCCCACTCGCTGTCCGATACTTCCCCTTACTCAAATTCCTCTCACCGGGAAGAATTTTCCCCACTAAAGTGGTTTTAAGGCAAAAAATCTCGAGTGTAAGCAAGGAGCTGCTAACTGACACGTCGCTTCAGCTTGGCCCCACCCCCGGAAGTCCCAGGCCAATTCAAGGCTTCTTGGTCCCTTTATTGGATCAGTTGAGTCGCTTCATCTGCCATTAACAAAACAGCCGATTTGCGGTGCTGCTCATTTGTGGTGCCTGCACATCCACCAATTATGCCTGCAAAAGAAGCCGGAGCCCATGCAATGCACCCCGCAAGACGCCCCCCTTAACTAACAGTGATAGTCGCAGCAGCAAATTCCGTCAATGGAACAGTAAGCAAAGGCATGGAAGTTCATACCCCTGGGACATTGAGGAGACGCCATTGCTGATGTGCAATCAAATCTCCTCCCTCCACCTGCAGATCGCTCTTTCAAACAGGAGTTTCACCAGGAAACCCTTGTTTGTGTCCAGTTGGGCTTGAACGGCTCAAAAATGGGGGATTTTCCTGCCTCTCGCCCTCTTCTGAAGCTCAGCATAGACTGAGAACAGGGTGAGAGGCAGAAAAACCTCACCTCCCCATTTTCAAACCATTCGCAAAAACGTGTGTGTGAGAGAGAGATCCCTAACCCCTCCTAAGGCAGCCACACCCTTCCGCTAACCTGCTTTCCTGCTCCACTCTCCACTGCCACCTGCAGGGCAAGAAAAGTATGTCTGGACTACATCCAGCTTAGCTTTTTCATGTGTGTAAGAGTACTGTAGTTGGAAGGTCTGAATTTCTGGTTTGTTTGTTTTTTTGCCATAGTAAAAAAAATTTTTTTACCATGGTAATGTAGAATTTGTATTATTGGTGTTATCTTTGTTTAGACATTTCCTAGACATTTGGGATATTGAAATTATGGTGGAATAATGGGTAATTCCAAACATATTAAATGTTAGTAATTTAGTACGGAGTCTATGGAGAGGGGCGGCATACGAATCCAATAAATTATTATTATTAGTAGTAGTAGTAGTAGTAGGGGATAACAAATACATGGTGCAAATAACAAATACATGTTATTTATGTTTTAATGAATTAATGGAAAGAATTATAAAGAAAGAATGGTGCTGTTGAAATTGGAAGTTCAAGGTTATGTATACTTATTTGTATTATTGTTGTTACCTTTGTTTAAATAAGATATGAAACGGGCAATACACTGTCCACAAAATATGTATGGTAGAGAAAAGAAAACTGTAAATAAAACATTAATTAAAAAAAACAACGAAACCTTATTACAAAAACCAATAAATCCCATGCAGGTGGCAAAATGCGAAACCTCTGCATTTAAAACGTATTTGTCCTGGAAATACAGAACACTTCTAGTAAAGTTGATGGCATTTTGATGATCTGGGAATCCCAAAAACGTGATTCTTGCTTTTGTTCAATTTTGAACTTAACCAGGCCCACTGGTCTTATCTGATTATGTTCATGTCAGGTGCTCTTACTAATTATGTTCATGTCTTGCTCAAAACTGGTTATGTTTCTCCTTGCAAGGAATCAAGTTGGAGAAATTAACCACAGGATTAGCGGCATATAAATGTAATAAATATAAACAAAAATCTGGTTACAAATCATGTTGCTTGTATGGAGGCAACTCTTCTTATCCCAATGCTTAGGGACGGCTAGAACTTTCTTACTTTACAGATGACAGGAGGATAAAGGCCAGTGGTGGGATTCAACCAGTGTTACAACCAGTTCGCCGATCACATGCTGAGCCCCAGATCACAATTAAGACTCAATTGCCACGTTTCTGAATTTGAATCATGTGACAGTGGGGATGCTGCAGTGGTTATGATACAAATGAACACAAGTCAGTTTTTTCAGTGCTGTTGTAACCTCACATAATCACTAAAATGTTGACTTTTTCTTTTATGTACGCTGAGAGCATACGAACCAAGACAAATCCCTTGTGTGTCCAATCACACTTGGCCAATAAATTTCTATTCTATTCTAAATGAAAAGCTATAAATCCCAGACTACCTCTACATAATTTGGTATCATAGACTGAATGGCCACCCCAGCCATTCCATGTAGATGTGAAAAGCAACAGGAACAGGCTTAAGCCAAATTTCAGGAGCAAGAACTGGCCTCTTGTACCCGTAGAACCACAACCAGTGATGGGCTCCTACGGGAAAGGTCAGGTATGCAGTACCGGTAGAAAAAGTTGGGTCAGGTATGCAGAACCAGAAGAAAATTTTTGATTTTTTTGTTCTTTTTTTCCCTTCTGTGCTCTGGGTATGTTTTTCCTATCACAGTAAATGAGATTGAATGTGTATAAATTTAGAAGAGCTCTCTCTCTGTGTGTGTAGATACACATACAGTTTATATAATAGATTCGCCCAGAGTCTACGGAGAGGGGCGGCATACAAATTTTAATAAATAAATGTATATTTTGGTGTGCTTGTGTGTAATATGTATGTTCACATATGGCATATATACGTAGAATTAAATAGTATATTTTGGATGTTCCGTAATAGTAAATAGATAGGGAAACTATTTCTTTGAGGCAAGGAGAACCTTAATCCTAATCCAACCCTTGACATGAGTGATGTCAAGATGGCCACCTTTAAGCCAGTCACATGACCTTTAAGCCGCCACCACCACCACCCCGGACGCATGATCATCAAGCCACTCCACCTGGTCACATGGCCTGCAAGCCACACCCACAAAATAAGCCACACCCACAGTGCGGTAGTAAAACAAATTGTAGCCCTTCACTGACAACGAGTCTACGGAGACGGGCGGCATACAAATCAAACCAAACAAACAAACAAATAAATAAATAAATTGCCTTCCATTTCCAGTCCTGAAAAGCTGGTCCAGAAGAATATCCCGGTCCATGGTATTGAAACCTGATGAGGGATCTAACAAGGACACCATGGTTTGTTTGTCTGTCTGTCTGTCTGTCTGTCTGTCTGTCTGTCTGTCTGTCTGTCTGTCTGTCTGTCTGTCTGTCTGTCTTATCTATCTATCTTATCTATCTTATCTATCTATCTATCCTATCTATCTATCTATCTATCTATCTATCTATCTATCTATCTATCTATCTATCTATCTATCTATCTATCTATTTAGATTTATATGCCGCCCCTCTCCGGAGACTCAGGGCAGCTCACAACACAAAACATGGTACAAATTTAATGATAAAAACAGTTTAAAACCCTTAATATAAAAAACACTTATACATCTCAGACAAACCTTGCGTAAAACGGAAACGGCCCGGGGGAATCAATTTCCCCATACCTGACAGCAGAGTTGGGTTTTAAGGAGTTTGCGAAAGGCAAGGAGGGTGGGGGCAGTCCTAATCTCTGGGGGGAGTTGATTCCAGAGGGTCGGGGCCACCACAGAGAAGGCTCTTCCCCTGGGTCCCGCCAGACGACATTGTTTCGTCGACGGGACCCGGAGAAGGCCAACTCTGTGGGACCTAACCGGTCGCTGGGATGGGTTGTATCCCGTTTATCTCGAACCCTCCATGAGAATTGCAACCAGTGCTGTTTTGGTGATGTGCCCAAGCTTGAACCCGGACTGAGAAGGGCCCAGTTGCCTTTCTCCTTCACAGCCCTTTCTCTGGGTAGCAAAGTCAGAAGTGCAAGAAGAGGTTGAGTTGAAGTCCCAGGCTGCCTCTTTAGCTGAACTTGAAAGAGATCTTAATCTGCAGCAATGCCTTGAACTGCTCAGCCAGAAAAACCTCTCATGATTTTATTATGCATTACAAATTGCTGTTGAAGGGATCAAGCCTGCCAGGATGCCAATTGTCCAGAAGGGATGGTAATTACTCTTCCGGCTCTCTCCTGAGCTTGGAAAGGAAATATAGGAATTTCTAAGTTTGTGACAGCGATTGGTGCCAGAATTTAAGGGTAGAGATTTAGGGGTAGTGATTTCTGACAGTCTCAAAGTGGGTGAGCAGTGTGGTTGGGTGGTAGGAAAAGCAAGTAGGATGCTTGGCTGCATAGCTAGAGGTATAACAAGCAGGAAGAGGGAGATTGTGATCCTCTTATATAGAGCACTGGTGAGACCACATTTGGAGTACTGTGTTCAGTTCTGGAGACCTCACCTACAAAAAGAAATTGACAAAATTGAATGGGTCCAAAGACAGGCCACAAGAATGGTGGAAGGTCTTAAGCATAAAACGTATCAGGAAAGACTTAATGAACTCAATCTGTATAGTCTGGAGGCAGAAGGAAAAGGGGGGACATGATTGAAACATTTAAATATGTTAAAGGGTCCAGGAGGGAAGTGTTTTTAATAGGAAAGTGAACACAAGAACAAGGGGACACAATCTGAAGTTAGTTGGGGGAAAGATCAAAAGCAACATGAGAAAATATTATTTTACTGAAAGAGTAGTAGATCCTTGGAAAAAACTTCCAGCAGACGTGGTTGGTAAATCCACAGTAACTGAATTTAAACATGCCTGGGATAAACATATATCCATCCTAAGATAAAATACAGGAAATAGTATAAGAGCAGACTAGATGGACCATGAGGTCTTTTTCTGCCGTCAGTCTTCTATGTTTCTATGTTTCTATTACCGCTGTCGTGCCAACTCCCTTCGCCTGGGTATATCTGGTGGAGCATTTGGTGTATAAGATACATCCAGTTTTTGACCCTCTTTTTGGGAGTAAAAAGGTACAAAAAATATGTTAAGTTTATCTTGGTCTCAGGATATGGTTCCAGAATTCCATGTCCTTGGTCTGATTGTCTACACCAAACCATTTGCTGGCTTCTTTGTGCATTGTCATTAGAAGATGTTCCCTTCTGGGATGACAGCCCTGTAGACCAATTTGATGTAGCATGTGGTTTATGATCTGAGTATTGACAGGCTGACGCCCTACCCCTTCAATCTCTGCAGCAATTCTGGCGGCACTCCCAGGAGTGCCCTCTTGGGGCACCTGGAAAAACAAGTTTTACTAATAACTAAAGACTTAAGTGCCAAAGCCCATTGCAACAACATCGCCAAGAAGGCTTTAAGAGTTGTCAATCTAATTCTACATAGCTTCTGCTCTGGCAATCTCACACTACTTACCAGAGCTTATAAAACTTTCGCCAGACCCATCCTAGAATACAGTTCATCTGTTTGGAACCCATATTGCATCTCGGACATTAACACCCTCGAAAATGTCCAGATACTTCACCAGAAGAGCTCTTCACTCCTCTACCCGTAACAGAACACCCTACTAGACTTACAATCCTGGATCTAGAAAGCTTAGAACTAAGATGCCTCAAACATGATCTAAGTATTGCCTACAAGATCATATGCTGCAACATCCTGCCTGTCAAAGACTACTTCAGCTTCAACCACAACAACACAAGAGCCCACAACAGATACAAGCTTAATATTAACCGCGCCAAACTTGACTGTAAAAAATACGACTTTAGTAATCAAGTTATCGAAGTGTGGAGTTCACTACCGGACTCTGTAATATCATCCCCTAACCCCCAACACTTTACCCCTAGACTATCCACGGTTGACCTCACCAAGTTCCTAAGAGGTCAATAAGGGGCGTACATAAGTGCACCAGAGCGCCTACCGTCCCCTGTCCTATAGTCTCTCCTATATCTCCTATATCTTCTCTTCTATACCTATACTTTTTCCTGATATTCTCTCATATTTATATTTTACTCCTTTATTTTCTCCTCTATTCCCCCTTTAATACATTCTACCTGATTATATCCGCTATAACCCTCATTGTGTATTGTTGTGTATTGGCCAAAACAGATAAATGAATAAAAATAAATGGAGCCTCGGGGAGAAAAGCTATCGACGAGCTCGTTGGGAGTTGAATAGGATTTAATGGCACTTAAGGAAGCACGGAACCAATGAGAACCGCTTCATGTTCTTCCGCCTTACTTGGCTAGATGGCGCTACAGAGAAACAGCACTTGATATAGCGGCAGCTGAGCTGTTCTAGACCAGGGGAAGAGGCGGAGATTGAAAAGGTTGAAACAACAGAGTAGCAAATTGCTAGAGCGGGTGTGCAGACGATGCGAAGGACAGAGTGACTTCCTTTTCCGAGTCACTGTCGGGAGGACGTTTGCGTGAACGGAGCTCTTTATGGCGTTTCAAGTGTTGAAGCGGCTCCCGGGAGGTGAGTGGAGGGAAGGTCTGAGGAGAACCCTGGAGCAAGTCGGGGCCTTTGTCTCCCTCCACGGTGTATGAAGCAGAGGAAACAGCGAGGCTGAACCGTGTTGGCTCCTGCTACATATTCTTTCTCTCCCCAAATGTTTTGTAATTCTTATGCTCAGTGATTTAAAACAGCTGTTTGTGATTTTCTGGGAGTTTGGGGTGATTTTTTAAAAAAAATCTCCTTTTTAACAGCTCATTTGCCTCGCCCTTCACCTAACACTTCATTCCTTGTAATGTTATTGACATGTCGTTTTCCTGGCGAGCAAGGAATTTCGTGAGCGGATGCTTTCAATGTTGCATAGGATTTGGCCACCATTTCTTCTATTAATGTCACTACTTCTCCAAAACCGGATCAAAAAAAAATTGAGTGAATGTACTCTGTGGCATTTTGAACATTGAAATACACATAACTGTTTACCAGAACAAATTCTTACTTGTGTATTTCTATGTTAATAGACATGCATATGTGTGTCATTTACTACCATTCTTTTTACAAGGCTCTCAAACATTTCTTTGAAAAGTTTAAATTTAATTAAAAAATTAAAGTTTTAGTTTAATTTACCAAATAGAGGCAGCTTCTTTTCGAGCTCCCTTTTCCTAGATCTTGCTGTCTCACTCACTTTAATGGAGATTTCTGTGCTATACAGAAGCAGATGGTATTTAATAGACTTACAAACCAGTCTAGGCTAGGCTTGGAGCCACTGGTGTACTGGTGCTTCCATGTCCCAAATCCTTGTGAGCCAAGGGAAATAAAATTTGAGTGAATGCATTTTTGCATTTTGGAGAGATTTTGAGGGTGATTGAGAGCGAACTACTAAGGCACAGGGCACTTTAGATCAGTTTTCTACCAATTACTGCCCTCCAAATGTTTTTTTGGAAGCTACCTGGGAATATTTAATGCTGGAACTCCTTTGGAAATTGCAAAGGCTTCTCAGAGGAATTCTGCCTTCTAGTGAGATTTAGGCCCTGCAAAAATGCAGCTGGAAAAATAATATCTTCTATCTACTGTGCTTCCTGGAAAATAAGACTGGGTCTGGAAGGTTTGGTAGGGAAGGTTTGCCTATTTGCCGATGACTCTAAAGTGTGCAATAGGGTTGATATTCCTGGAGGCGTCTGTAATATGGTAAATGATTTAGCTTTACTAGATAAATGGTCAAAGCAATGGAAACTGCAGTTTAATGTTTCCAAATGTAAAATAATGCACTTGGGGAAAAGGAATCCTCAATCTGAGTATTGTATTGGCAGTTCTGTGTTAGCAAATACTTCAGAAGAGAAGGATTTAGGGGTAGTGATTTCTGACAGTCTCAAAATGGGTGAGCAGTGCAGTCAGGCGGTAGGGAAAGCAAGTTGGATGCTTGGCTGCATAGCTAGAGGTATAACAAGCAGGGAGAGGGAGATTGTGATCCCGCTGTATAGAGCGCTGGTGAGACCCCATTTGGAATACTGTGTTCAGTTCTGGAGACCTCACCTACAAAAAGATATTGACAAAATTGAACGGGTCCAAAGACGGGCTACAAGAATGGTGGAAGGTCTTAAGCATAAAACTTATCAGGAAAGACTTAATGAACTCAATCTGTATAGTCTGGAGGACAGAAGGAAAAGGGGGGACATGATCGAAACATTTAAATATATTAAAGGGTTAAATAAGGTCCAGGAGGGAAGTGTTTTTAATAGGAAAGTGAACACAAGAACAAGGGGACACAATCTGAAGTTAGTTGGGGGAAAGATCAAAAGCAACATGAGAAAAATATTATTTTACTGAAAGAGTAGTAGATCCTTGGAACAAACTTCCAGCAGACGTGGTAGATAAATCCACAGTAACTGAATTTAAACATGCCTGGGATAATCCATCCTAAGATAAAATGCAGAAAATAGTATAAAGGCAGACTAGATGGACCATGAGGTCTTTTTCTGCCGTCAGACTTCTATGTTTCTATATCTTTATTAATTTTTGTTACAATAAATGCATTAGGGCTTCCCCCCCCCCCCCCGCCCCCCCACAAAAGGAGCTGTGTAGTGCATCCAGAGGACTGGTGCCACCACCATGATGGTGGCAGGGTTGTCACCATTAAAAATTAAAAACATTACATGAAGCCCACACACTACTAGCCCCTTTCTGTGTTGGCCATGCCCACACCCACTTTCAGGACTGAAGATCTTACCTGTGGCTTATTTATGGGATAAGACTTATATTAGGCACAAACTAGGGCTTATTTTTCTGGTTGGGTCTCGCTGTCTGGGAAACATAGTAGATGTCCTGCATGTAATATTTATTCTGCACACATTCAGCTGAAATGGAGGTTCGGAGGTGGGGATCCAATGCACTGATCTTCTGCAGGCCTTGCTCTGCAAGTTGCAGGCCGAATTGGAGCTCTTGAGGGGCAGGTACCCCTTAAAATGTAAAAATTCTTCTTCATTTCTCAGCAGATAAGTGACAAAGGAGAGAATAACGAGAACAAAGTTTCGAGCTGGAAAATATATCTGGAGCGGAAGCAAACATTACTGAAGAAGTCAAGGAGGATAACATCAGAATAAAGAGAAAAAGTGCAAATAGCTGGAAGTTAGTTGAAAGGAAAAGTTCCTTGGACAACCAAAATGGTGAGACACAATCTAGTGATACACAAGATAACTCACACAGGAGAAAAACCTTATGAGTGTCCAGTTTGTGGGAAAAGTTTCAGTACCGATGCCAACCTCAAAATATTCAGTCAATCTCAAAATGGGTGAACAGCGCGGTCAGGTAGTAGGGAAAGCAAGTAGAATGTTTGGCTGAGATATAGCAAGTAGGAAGAGGGAGATTGTGAACCCGCTTTACAGAGCGCTGGTGTGACCACATTTGGAATACTCTGTTCAGTTCAGGAGACCTCACCTACAAAAAGATGTGGATAAAATTGAACAGGTCCAAAGATGGGCTACAAGAATGGTGGAAGGTCTTAAGTATAAAACGTATCAGGAAAGACTTAAGGAACTCAATCTGTATAGTTTGGAGGACAGAAGGGAAAGGGGGGTATGATCAAAACATTTAATATGTTAAATAAGGTTCAGAAGGGAAGTGTTTTTAATAGGAAGTGAACTCAAGAACAAGGGGGGACAATCTGAGGTTAGTGGGTGAAATATCAGAAGAAATGTGAGAAAATATTATTTTACTGAAAGAGTAGTTGATGCTTGGAACAAACTTCCAGCAGACATTGGTATATCCACATTAACTGAATTTAAACATGCCTGGGATAAACATATATCCATCCTAAGATAAAATACAGAAAAGGGTATAAGGGCAGACTAGATGGACTATAAGGTCTTTTTTAACCTGGTGCCACACTAGGGGACTCACACAGGAGAGAAACCATATAAGTGTTATGATTGTGAGAAATGTTTCTCTTCAAATTCTTAGCTGGAGCCAGAGAACTCACACAGGAGAGAAATCATGAGTGTCGGGTTTGTGGGGAAAAATTCAGTAATAATGACAACCTGGTGAAAAATCAGAGGACTTACACAAGAGAGAAACCATATAAGTGTTGTGATTGTGGGAAATTTTTCTCTCAGAATTCTAGCCTGGTGATACATCAGAAGACTCACACGGGAGAGAAACCATATGAATGTCCAGATTGTGGCAAAACTTTCAGTAAAAATCACATCCTGGAGCAGCACCAGAGGACTCACACGGGAGAGAAACCATATGAGTGTTGTGATTGTGGGAAATGTTTCTCTCAGAAGTCTAACCTAGTGACACACCAGAGGACTCACACGGGAGAGAAACCATATAAGTGTTATGATTGTGGGAAATGTTTCTCTGTGAATGCTAGCCTGGTGATACATCAGAGGACTCACACAGGAGAGAAACCATACGTATGTCCAGATTGTGGGGAATGTTTCATTCGCTACACTTACCTGATGACACACCAGAGAATTCATACAGGATATAACCCATTTGAGTGTTATGATTGTGGGAAAAATTTCACAGATAATTCCAACCTAGTGATACATCAGAGGACACACACAGGAGAGAAACCATACAAGTGTCCCGATTGTGACAAATGTTTCAGTCTGAATTCCCACCTGGTGATACATCACAGGACTCACACAGGCGAGAAACCATATGAGTGTCTAGATTGTGGGAAACGTTTCAGTCAGAATTCACACCTGGTGAGTCACCAGAGGACTCACACAGGAGAGAGACCATATGAGTGTCCAGATTGTGGGAGACGTTTCAGTCATAATTCCCACCTGGTGAGACATTATAGGACTCACACAGGAGAGAAACCCTATGAGTGTTTTTATTGTGGGAAATGTTTCAAGGATAATTCCAACCTGGTGAATCACCAGAGGACTCATACAGGAGAGAAACCATATGAGTGTCCAGATTGTGGGAAAGATTTCAGTACTAAGTTTGGACTTATAAATCATGTAGGGATTTATCATGTAAAACAGAACATGTCCTGAAAATAAGGCCAAGGCTAATTTTTGGAATGCATATAAATATATATACACCCACTCATGAAAATAAGCACTACAAAGGGGTGGGTGTGGTCAGCATAGGAGGTAGCCCTTCCCTTCCCAGGTCAACTCAGGGCTTCTTGTCCCCTAAATTGGATCAGCTGAGTCGCTCCGTCTGCCATTCACAAAACAGTTGATTTGCAGGTGCCACTCAGGCCTCCGCATCCAGCAAGTGTCGCCGCTTTTGCAGCCAATTGTGCCTGCAAACGAAGCCGGAGGCCAAACAACGCACTCCACAAGATGCCCCCCTTAACTAACAGTGAGTCACAGCAGGCAATTCCGTCAATGGAACAGTAAATGAAGGCATGGAAGTTCATACACCTGGGATATTGGAAGAAGCCCCATGAGGAGATGCCATTGCTGGTGTGCAGGAAATCTCCCCCAACCTGCAAATCGCCCTTTCAAAGAGGAGTTTCACCAGGACAAAGAGGTGGCTAGAAGCAGTGTTTGTGTTGGGTTGGGCTTGAAGGGCTTGAAAACGTTGAGGGTTTTTTTTTCCTGCCTCTCATCCTGTTTTGAAGCTCAACACAGACTGAGAACAGGGTTGGAGGCAGAAAAACCCCTCCGCATTTTGAAACCATTTGCAAAAATATTTGTGTGTGAGAGAGAGATCACTAACCCCCTCACTCCTCCCAAGACAGCTACATCCTTCCACTAATCTTTTCTCCTCCGTTCTCCACTGCCAACTTCTGGGCACGAAAAGTAGATCAAAAAGTTCAATCCATTTGTAAAATTCTTTCCATATTTTATAATATTTTGAACCTTCTTGGTCTTTAAGCTCCATTGTCATCTTATCTGCTTATGCACAATCAAGAATCTTTTTAATCAAGCTTCTTTGGGATGGTGTTGTTTCCTGTTTCAAATATTGTGTAATATTTATCCTTATTGTTGTTGTTATATGTTGAATTAAATAGTAATGTTCTTTCTTCATTGGTTATTCCAAAATGCCAAGTAAAAATATTTCCGTTTCAATTCCAGCTTTTGCTGTATCATTTCTTCTATTCAAATTTTTAAATTTGGGGACAAGTCCACCACATGTGGAAATAAGTTCCAGTTTTATAAGGTCCAGGAGGGAAGTGTTTTTAATAGGAAAGTGAACACAAGAACAAGGGGACACAATCTGAAGTTAGTTGGGGGAAAGATCAAAAGCAACATGAGAAAATATTATTTTACTGAAAGAGTAGTAGATCCTTGGAACAAACTTCCAGCAGACGTGGTAGATAAATCCACAGTAACTGAATTTAAACATGCCTGGGATAAACATATATCCATCCTAAGATAAAATACAGAAAATAGTATAAGGGCAGACTAGATGGACCATGAGGTCTTTTTCTGCCGTCAGACTTCTATGTTTCTATGACAACATCTCCAACAATTTGGAGATGGCCTCTTGTAGCCACACTGGAATCGACCATGGAGGCAGAAGTAGAACCACAGTAATCAAGTGCCTTCCATTTCCAGTCCTGAAAAGTTGGTCCATCCGCTTGATGGTATTAAAACCTGATGAGGGATCTAACAAGGACACCATGGTTGTATCCCGTTTATCTTGAACCCTCCATGAGAATTGCAACCAGTGCTGTTTTGGTGATGTGCCCAAGCTTGAGCCCAGACTGAGAAGCACCCAGTTGCCTTTCTCCTTCACAGCCCTTTCTCTGGGTGGCAAAGTCAGAGGTTGAGTTGATGTTCCAGGCTGAATCTTCACCTGCAGCAATGCCTTGAACTGCTCAGCCATGAAAACCTCTCATGATTTTATTATGCATTACAAACTGCTGTGGAAGG
Organism: Erythrolamprus reginae; assembly: GCF_031021105.1. Classification (NCBI taxonomy): domain Eukaryota; kingdom Metazoa; phylum Chordata; class Lepidosauria; order Squamata; family Dipsadidae; genus Erythrolamprus; species Erythrolamprus reginae. Next base: position 28,659,545 of record NC_091951.1, on the reverse strand, counting down.
GAGCAAGCCTGCCAGGATGCCAATTGTCCAGAAGGGGGGTAATTACTCTTCCAACTCACTCCTGAGCTTGGAAAGAAATGTGAGTATTTCTTGGTTTGTGACAGCGATTGGTGCCAGAATTTCCATTGCTATACAATGAGGTTATAAAAAGTGACCTCAGGTGACCACATTGCTTGGTGAGGGAAATCCTGGCAGTTCCAGTGGCCATGGGTATTCCAACACCCCATGGGTAATTAAGTGAAAACTTCTACCTTGTTTCAGGATGCCCCACATATGGGCACATATTATCTTTACCCTCAGCTTCTTTAACCAGACAGTGGTTGTTTTGGAGGTGTGTTTATTTTATTTATTTATTTATTGGATTTGTATGCCGCCCCTCTCCATGGATTCGGGGCGGCTCACAACAAACATAGAATACATAATAAAACAATTTTTTTAAATAAGAAATTTATTTTTAACAAATATACAATGAATACATAAGAAACAGATAATTACAATTGACAATTAAAACATGGCAAATTACATAAGCAATAATCGTGTGCTTTGACAATAAGCCAAGATATAAAGACAAAACAATGAACATACAAACCTACAAAGGAAAGAAAGAAAAAAAGGGAAGAAGAAGAAAAAAGACAATTTGATCCAATTAATTATAGTTAAAACACTTTTTAAAAGATCCTAAGAACTTAAAAACATTCAATTTATCATTCACTCAATAGGTCACTCTAAACACATTCGTTGGTCGGAGAGGGGAGATCTAATGGCCCCAGGCTTGGCTGCAAAGATGAGTTTTCAAACTTTTTCAGAAAGCAAGGAGGGTGGGGCAGTGCAAATCTCTGGGGGGAGCTGGTTCCAAGGGCCGGGCCCCCCACAGAGAAGGTTCTTCCCCTAGGCCCCGCCAACCGGCATTGTCTAGCTGACGGGACCCTAAGACGACTCTGTGGGACCTCACCACACGCTGGGATTTGTGTGGCAGAAGGCGGTCTTGGAGATAATCTGGTCCTTGAAGTTATGTTGGAATACTGCCCTGTAGCCCAGTCTCTGAAGGTATCATGCTGTGCTTCAGTATGTCAGTACATGTTGGCATTCATGGTTCCCTCAATGAACTGTAGCTATGACATTGCCACCACCATGCTTGACTGTAAGCAATAACAAGTCTTTTTACTCCTCACCTGATTGTGGCTACACATGCTTGACACCCTCTAAACCAAATACTGTACTTTTTGGAGTATAAAACACTCTTGAATATAACACCCACCTTAATTTGGGGGCAGGAAAACAAGAAAAAAAGAATTCTGCCTCTGTCTACCAGCATCAGGATTAATGGGGTCCTCATTTCCACTTAGATTTTGATAAGGAGCAGCACAGATTTTTTTTAAATGAATTTTGCTTTCTAAGATTACAGAAATGTGAAATGAATAAGAAATTACAAGTAGTCATACATGGTTGCATAACCTTCTGTGTTTTCGTATTATTAATAAAATATAAGCTAAATCTCAGGTTCCTGCGATGGAAGTGGTCAGTTTACTTGTATAAGGTGACTAACTAAATTTCCCAAGAAAAGCCTCCTCAGGAAATACTAGGAAAACATAGAAGAATATTGAGATTTCTTTAAAGCACATCCGCTTCAAATCTTTAATCAGTCTTTCGGTTTTATTCATCTATTGATATTTGGTTTCTGCAGAAATTGGGATGGAATTTAACTGGAGTGGGTGAGGTGGGGTATGATTTTCATGGGGGCAGAAGACAGACTTGGCTCCATTCCCAAAACGCCCTGATCTTCTTACCTATAGCCTTAGGCATTGAAAGCCAGCCTTTCTCACAGCAAGGCCCGTTAGAGAGCCAGCACATCAGTCCTGGACCTGCTATTTTGTACACATGCTATCCGGCTTTCCGGCAAGCCCCTGTGCCTTTGCTGCCTCCTACCCCCATCTTCCTGGAGGCTCTTTGGAAGCCAAAAACACCCTCAAGAGCCTCTGTGTGAGACAAAAGTCAGGTAATAATAATAATAATAATAATAATAATAATAATAATAATAATAATAATAATAATATATTAGATTTGTATGCCGCCCCTCTCCGAAGACTCGGGGCGGCACACAACAATGATTAAAAACAATATTATAGTGGCACAAATCTAATATTAAAAGAAATAACTAAAACCCTATCATATTAAAACCAGACAACACATACATACCAAACATAAATTATAAGGAGCCTGGGGGAAAGATGTCTCAAATCCCCCATGCCTGGCGGTATAGGTGGGTCTTGAGTAGTTTACGAAAGACAAGGAGGGTGGGAGCAGTTCTAATCTCCGGGGGGAGTTGATTCCAGAGGGCCGGGGCCGCCACAGAGAAGGCTCTTCCCCTGGGGCCCGCCAGACAACATTGTTTAGTCGACGGGACCCGGAGAAGGTCAACTCTGTGGGACCTTGTTGGTCGCTGGGATTCGTGCGGCAGCAGGCGGGCAATGGCTCGCATGCCAGCAGATATGGCGTGCCACCTGTGGCACCTGTGCCATAGGTTCGCCATCACTGGTCTACAGCAAACCATTTTCTGGCTTTCTTGTGCATCATCTTTAGAAGAAGCTTCCTATGACCTGACAGGCTGACCCCCTACCCCTTCAATGTCTGCAGCAATTCTGGCAGCACTCCCAGGAGTGCCCTCTGTCTTGGGGCACCTGGAAAAAAAAGTTTGGAATGGAGCTTCCGGCGATGCGGAAGCTATCGATGAGCTCGATGGGAGTTGAATAGGACTTGATGGCACTTAATAAGAAAACACGGAACCAATGAGAAACTCTTCAATCGCTTTAAGATAGAACGAGCATGCTCTTCCGCCATACATCGCTAGATGGCGTGCTTACAGAGAAACAACACTCGGTACAGCGGCGGCTGAACTATTCTAGCTAAGGGAAGCTGAGGCGGAGATTGAAAGGGTTGAAAGAACAGAGTAGTAAATTGCTAGAGCGAATGTGGAGATGAGACAAAGGGCAGAGTGACTTCCTTTTCCGGGTCATCATCGGGAGGAGAATGGCGTCGACGGAGCTCCGTATAGCGTTTCAAGGGTCGGAGCGGCTCCTGGGAGGTGAGTGGAGGGAAGGGCGGAGGAGAAGCCGGGAGCAAATCGGCCCTTTGGTTTCCTCCGTCGTGTATGAAGCAGAAGAAGCAGTGAGGCTGAACCGTGTGGGCTCCTGCTACATATTATTTCTATTCCCGAATGTTTTATTATCCTTATGCCCCGTGATTTAAAACAGCTGCCTGTGATTTTCTGGGAGTTTTGGGAGATTTTTAAAAAATCATATTTTTTAACCGTCCATCTCGCTCGCCCTTCACGTAACACTTCATTCCTTGTGATGTTACCGACATGTTGTTTTCTTGACAAGCAAGGAGTTTCATGAGCGGATGCTTTCAATGTTACATAGAATTTGGGTACCGTTTCATCTATTAATGTCACCACCTCTCTAAAACCGGATCAATTTTTTTTTTGAGTGAATGCACTGTGGTATTTTGAATATTGAAGTATGCATGATTGTTTACCTGAACAAATTCTTAGTTGTGTATTTCTATGCCAATAGACATTTATTATTTATTTATTGCCGCCCCTCTCCGTAGACTCGGGGGGGGGGCTAACAACAGTAGTAAACAGCATATAACAAATCTAATGTTTAAAATAATTAAAAACCCTTATTTAAAACCAAACATACACACACACAAACATACCATACATGAATTGTATAGGCCCGAGGGAGATGTCTCAATTCCCCCATGCCTGACAGCAGAGGTGGGTTTTAAGGAGTTTACGAAAGGCAAGGAGGGTGGGGGCAGTTCTAATCTCAGGGGGGAGCTGGTTCCAGAGGGTCGGGGCTGCCACAGAGAAGGCTCTTCCCCTGGGACCCGCCAGATGACATTGTTTAGTTGACAGGACCCGGAGAAGGCCGACTCTGTGGGACCTAACTGGTCGCTGGGATTTGTGCAGCAGAAGGCGGACCTGGACATGCATATACTGTATGTGTGGTTTACCATCATTCTTTTTACAAGGCTCTCAAACATTTCTTTGAAAAGTTTTATAAATTTTAGTTTAATTTACCAAATATAGGCAGCTGCTTTTTGAGCTCCCTTTTTCTAGACCTTGCTGTCTTACTCACTTTGAATTAGTGAAGATTTCTGTGCTTAACAAAATACAGAAGCAGATGGTATTTAATAGACTTAAAATCAGTCCTGGCCAGAAGAAGTGAGGCTAGATCTATTGGAGCCGCTAGCCTGCTGGTGCTTCTGTGTCCTAACTCCTTGGAGCCAAAGGAAATCAGTCCCCCTCAGGCCCCATAAGGCCACTCATCTCTCCACAGGTCCTGTCTGTATGAGTGACCAAGCACACTGTTGGGGCACTGGGACTTGCAGAGTCCTGATGCTGGTGGCCGTGGTGGCCAGAGAAGCCTCTTTCCTGTTTCACCTGGAACAGCAACTAGCAAGTCTCCTGCTGCTGCTGCTCCTGTTCCACTGCTGGTTGCCGCCACTGCTACCTTACCTCACTGGCAGCCATGGGGGTGGGCAGCACAGGAAGTGGCCGGCATGGGGTCTTAAAGCTTTTAATTTACAAATAAAAAAACCTGGTCACTGACGTGAGTGCTCCTTCTCCACATAAGGTCATATCAGATTCTAAAGAGGATGAGCCAGGCCCTCTGGATACCCTGGGCCGTGCGTGTGTGCACGCCAGATGAAGCAGAGAGTGAGAGTAAGGCAGAAAGTTACTTGAGTGTGCCTGGGGAATCACTAGAGGGGGCTGATGTGACAATGGGGAAGTGGTCCCAGTCAGAGAGTGAGGAAGACATGAGAATGGAAAGTCATTGGATTGACCCTCGATATAGAAGGCGAGAGGAGTTATAGAGCAAAAGGTATTGGCTTAGCCTCTTTGAGGTCTGATGTCACTTCCAGGCAGTATAAAGGAAAGGATTGTGGGAAAAGAGGCATGGAGAATCAGCGTTGTTCAATGGAAGAGACGTGAAATGGGGTGTGCTTGAACGAAGCTTTAAAACCATGATTTCTCCTTCAAAAAGGATATTCTTTGTTGGATGTTATGCTATGGAAAGCTTTCGGTGAGCAAAAGCATATGTTTAAATAAATTAATGGACTTTATCTAAGGAATGCAGATAAGACCAAGTTTCTGGTGCTCTTCCCGGACATAGATTACAGCTAGCTCCAAAGAGAAAAATAACTTCTGTGCTGTTTTAAAATCCTGTGTTTTATTATGTATGCTTCAGTTTGAATAAAGAGTGGGATTTTATCATAAAATAAGTGATCTGAGTTGGGGTTTGATCCCAGGCCCGTGCACAGAACAGTTACTAATACCACTTCTCCTTCTCTTCTTTCTTGGCCTCGCATTTTTCCTTCTCCTTTTCCGTGTCATCTTTCCTGTACAGTGTTCCCTCGATTTTCGCGGGGGATGCTTTCTGAGACCGCCCGCGAAAGTTGAATTTCTGCGAAGTAGAGATGCGGAAGTAAATACACTATTTTTGGCTGTGAACAGTATCACAAGCCTTCCCTTAACACTTTAAGCCCCTAAATTGCAATTTCCCATTCCCTTAGCAACCATTTAGTTTATTACTCACCATGTTTCTTTATTAAAGTTTATTAAAAAAAATATTAAAGGTGGACGAAAGTTTGGTGATGACATATGACGTCATCGGGCAGGAAAAAACCGTAGTATAGGGGGGGGAAAGCGCAAAGTATTTTTTAATTAATATTTCTGAAAAACCGTGGTATAGATTTCGAGAAGTTCGAACCCGCAAAAATCGAGGGAACACTGTATTTACATTCCTTCTTTTCCTTCCCCTCTTTCTTCTTGGTGTCTCTTCTGGCAACAGATCAGGCGAGGCTGGAAACAGGGTGGGTTGGGCGACACACCATAGCCCTTATGCCCTCCGCTCCTGCCATCCGACATTGTCCTCCAGCGCTTCTCTAGCTTTTTGCCTATCCAGGTGTGTTCACTTTACTCCTGCAGTGGAGAAAAAGCAGGAAAACCGATGGACAACAGTCTGCCCATTGCTGTGCCCAAAGGCCAGCTCAATGAGAGTCATTGATTTTTCTGCAGACGGTTTCAGGAGGGTGCACTGAATTATTATTATTATTATTATTTATTAGATTTGTATGCCGCCCCTCTCCGTAGACTCGGGGCAGCTTACAGCAATGATAAAAACAATATATAATGACAAATCTAATAGTTAGAATCTAAAATAACAATAACACATTAAAAAAGTCTAAAAAACAAGAAACCCCAATATATATATATAAAAAAACCATACATACAGTCATATCATACACAAAGAACTACATAGGCAGGGGGAAATGTTTCAGTTCCCCCACGCCTGATGACAGAGGTGGGTTTTAAGCAGTTTACGAAAGGCAAGGAGGGTGGGGGCAGTTCTAATCTCTGGAGGGAGCTGATTCCAGAGGGTCGGAGCTTCCACAGAGGAGGCTCTTCCTCTGAGTCCCGCCAATCCACTCAGGGCGGCAAATTGCTGCAGCGGTACCACCGAAAGGATTAGGTGAGGGATGGGATGGGGTGGGGTGGCATCGTGCCATAGCCCCTGCCGTCCAACATCGTCCTCCAGCTGTGCCACAAATTTAGGATGAGCAGCATTGAAGGATGATGTTGGACAGCAGGGTGGAGCACGCAGGGGCTGTTGTGTAGCAGCACCACCACCACTACTCTGCCCCTTGCTTCACCTGATCTGTTTGATGGTAGCGCTGCAGCAGTTCGCCGTCCTGTGTGGATTCAGCACACCCAACTGAAGCTGCACAGAAATCAAGCAACGGAGAGAAACTAATCAAGTTGAAGAGCACCATTTCATCTCTTAATGTCCCTACCTTCCCCCCTTATACAGAGCGCTGGTGAGACCTCATTTGGAGTACTGTGTTCAGTTCTGGAGACCTCACCTACAAAAAGATATTGACAAAATTGAACGGGTCCAAAGACGGGCTACAAGAATGGTGGAAGGTCTTAAGCATAAAACGTATCAGGAAAGACTTCATGAACTCAATCTGTATAGTCTGGAGGACAGAAGGAAAAGGGGGGACATGATCGGAACATTTCAATATGTTAAAGGGTTAAATAGGGTTCAGGAGGGAAGTGTTTTTAATAGGAAGGTGAACACAAGAACAAGGGGACACAATCTGAGGTTAGTTGGGGGAAAGATCAAGGGCAACATGAGAAAATATTATTTTACTGAAAGAGTAGTAGATCCTTGGAACAAACTTCCAGCAGACGTGGTCGGTAAATCCACAGTAACCGAATTTAAACATGCCTGGGATAAACATATATCCATTGTAAGATAAAATACAGGAAATAGTATAAGGGCAGACTAGATGGACCAGGAGGTCTTTTTCTGCCATCGGTCTTCTATGTTTCTATGTTTCTACCTTTCTAAAATTAGATAATGCATTTCTGGGATACTTTACACACTGAAACACTCATAGATTTTCTATATACATAAATACATGGCTTTATATTTCTGTGAGCATAGGTGTCCATATATGTGTGATATATATCTAAGCCAAAGAGAGAAAATTATAATTAAGTCAATATTTGAATTACAATCCTGTTTGTCTTCTTTCTGCCAAATTTTAGAGGTTAAACTACATAGAAACATAGAAGACTGATGGCAGAAAAAGACCTCATGGTCCATCTAGTCTGCCCTTATACTATTTCCTGTATTTTATCTTACAATGGATATATGTTTATCCCAGGCATGTTTAAATTCAGTTACTGTGGATTTACCAACCACGTCTGCTGGAAGTTTGTTCCAAGGATCTACTACTCTTTCAGTAAAATAATATTTTCTCATGTTGCCTTTGATCTTTCCCCCAACTAACTTCAGATTGTGTCCCCTTGTTCTTGTGTTCACTTTCCTATTAAAACTACAATTTTGATATTTTTGTAATCATATATTTGGACGGGGTTTTGCTGTTTTCACATGTCGTACATCCATTTTTTTAAAATAACAATGAAACTAACCCATTAATATGAATCTTACAGACAAAGAGGATGGCAAGAAGAGCACACGGAACAAGAATGAGAAGCGTCATTAAAATGCAAAACAAGCCATCGATCAACATTTTCATCCATTTTCTCCAGAAAGTTTAAAAACTCTTCTCCTTCCTCAGCAGACGAACAACAAGGGAGAGAGAATAAAAAGAATAAAGTTTTGAACTGGAAAAAATAGAGTATGCAGAACTCAAAGAAACATTGCATGACAAGCCAAGAAGGATAATTTCTAAATAAAGAATACAATAGTCCCTCGCTATACCGCGCTTCACCTACTGTGGCTTCACTTCATTGTGGGTTTCTGAGGAAGCCGATCGGCAGATTTAAACAGCCCGCCGAACTCGATCGGCAGGTTTTTTTAAAAATAATAATAATCTAAAATTGTAAATACTGTATTTAAATACTGTATCTAAAATAAATACTGTGTGGGAAGGGTTTATAAACACTTAAAACAATGAAAACTTACCAAACAATTACAATATAAATACTTAAATAAGTACTATCAGTCGATAAATTCCCCATCGCGGATTTCACCTATCGCGGCCAGGTCTGGAACGTAACACCAGCGATAGGTGAGGGACTACTGTACCTGGAAGTGAGTGGGAAGAAATTTTGGATAGCCAAAACTGGTAGGCCTTTGGGGAAGGAAAGAGTGACGGGAACCAAACAACCATCAGGTAGGAGATCAGAAATATTTGGGCCTCTTTAAGAATCCAAGAATATCAATGTTGGGAAAACCCCACAGACTGCCTATTTTGAGAAAAACACAGATTATAGATCACAACTGATTATGCATGTGAGGATTCTGCCAGGCAAAGGCTATACAAATGTTTGGAGTGTGGCAAAAGCTTTACCCAGAACAGCTCCCTCGTGATTTATAGAAGGACCCATACCAGAGAGAAGCTCTTTCCTTCCTTTGTGACAAAAGATTTAGCATGCAAATCAATTCGGTGAGACAGGACAGGACTCACACTAGGGAAGAACTGTTTGAATGTCCTGATTGTGGGAAAAGTTTCGCTCAGAATTCTGACCTGGTTATACACCAGAGGAGTCACATGATAGAGAAACCATATGAATGTCCAGATGGTGGGAAAAGTTTCCTGCAGAATTCCCACCTTGCGGGAAATCAGAGGACTCACACAGGAAAGAAAGCATATCAATGTCCAGATTGTGGGAAAAGTTTCCAGCAGACTTCCAAGCTGATGATACACCGGAGGATTCACACAGGAGAGAAACCGTACAAGTGTCTAGGTTGTGGGAAAGGTTTCAGTTGCAATTCTGACCTGGTGAAACATCAGAGGACTCACACAGGAGAGAAACCGTATGAGTGTCTGTATTGTGGGAAAAGTTTCAGTCAGAAATCCAACCTGGTGATACATCAGAAAAACCACACAGGAGAGAAACCATATGAATGTCCAGATTGTGGGAAATGTTTCTCACATAATTCCAAGCTGGTGATACACCAGAGAACTCACACGGGAGAGAAACCATTTCATTGTCTGGATTGTGACAAAAGTTTCAAGCTGAATTCCAAGCTGGTGGTACACCAGAGGATTCACACAGAAGGAAAACCTTATGAGTGTCTGGATTGTGGAAAAAGTTTCAGTCAGACTTCCAACCTGGTGGTACATCAGATGACTCATACAGGAGAGAAACCGTATGTGTGTCAATATTGTGGGAAAAGTTTCAGTTGGAAATCTAATCTGGTCATACACCACAAAAACCACACAGGAGAGAAACCATATGAATGCCCAGATTGTGGGAAACGTTTCCAGCATAATTCCAGGCTGATAGTACACCAGAGAACTCACACAGGAGAAAAACCTTATCAATGTCCGGATTGTGAGAAATGTTTCCATGAGAACTCCAAGCTGATGGTGCACCAGAGGACTCACACAGGAGAGAAACCGTATGAGTGTCCGGATTGTGGGAGAGATTTTAGTACTAGGTCTAGCCTTATAAATCATGTTAGGATACACATAGGGGAGTAACCATTCCATTTCCCAGATTGCAGAAGATTGTTTCCACAAAATTGCTCCTTTATCACACACAAAATATTCTTGCACTTGAGGCAAAGTTTGATGTGTGTAGAGGAATCTTGAACTTGGTTTCTTGTCTCTTGTTGGAAACATAGCTGAGCAATTTACCATTTAATTTCTTGGAAGATTCTTTTTAGGGAAACATCTTATTATAGTAGTGTTGTGATTCAGCCTGAGGCTGCTCAGGGACCAGCTGTGTCTCTGCTGGCTCCATGCCTGGAGGAGGATGACAGCGCAGAGGAGGGGGCTGAACAGTCGGACGGGGGAGAGGAGAGTCAGGAATGAGATGAAGGAGAACAGCATGAGAGCCCCGGGGGGGGGGGGGGGCTCTCCCCAGCCAGTAGCTTGGAGTCATTAGGTGATGACGCACAAGCTGTCATTGGCATGAGACAGAGATGTTCAGAGCAACGAAAGGAGCAGTTAAAGAAATATTTTCACCATTGAATTAGAAACAGCTGAGTTTGGGTGTGGTCCTCATCAGCAGGGTTTAAAAGGCAGGCAAGGCCTTGAAGCCATGTGGAGTGTTATCAATTGGAGTTGCGGTGACCTGTTTTGATTCTCAGCGTCTCTGATCTTGGCTTGTGGCCTCGCAGTCTGGAAGACTCGTGGGAGGCGTCTGTTTGCTATCTACAGCTTCGTCTTGGCAGCAAGAATCTGATATTGCTTCATGGACTATTCCCTTCGTGTATATATTTGAAGTTCCAGCGTTTTTCCTGTTTGTAAGGACATTTTCTGTTCCCTGTGTTTTCCTTGAATTATATAAACTGTCTTTGCCTTTTACCAGTGTGTCTGGCTTCTCTTTTTGGGTTGGTATTGGCTTCTGGAGTGACCCAGACAGAACAAGTAGTAGCGTGGAGTAGAATGTAGAGTAGAATCGACGTGGATCTATATTAGGTATGTTTGTTGCCTTGACTTTTTTCTACATATAATAAAGGGGGATATAAAAATGTATGTTTGGATTTTTATTCAGTAACAAAATGTATATAGCAGCCTAATATGGTTTATAGCAATTAAACTTTAATACAGAAACTAATCAACTCCATATATATTGCAAATGACCAAATGCAAAGTCTCCATGTTTAAAATGAACTGCAACGGTTGATGGCATTTTTATGGCCTGGGAATCCCCAAAAGTGATTCTTGGTTTTGTTTATTTATATTCATACCTGGGGCCATTCTTTCGCAAAAGTGGTTATCTGTCACCTTGCAAGGAGTTAAATTGGATAAATTCACCACAGGATTAGTGGCATATAAATTCAATTAATATAAACAAATACACCTGGTTCCAAATCAAGCTTTTGATATGCAGTCCTTTCTTCTTATCCCAGTGCTTAGGTAGAAAGGTAGTTCTTCTTTACTTTACAGAAGGCAAGGAAGATAAAAGCCTGCCAAACTGACAGTCTCAAAATGGGTGAGCAGTGTGGTCGGGTGGTAGGAAAAGCAAGTAGGATGCTTGGCTGCATAGCTAGAGGTATAACAAGCAGGAAGAGGGAGATTGTGATCCCGCTATATAGAGCGCTGGTGAGACCACATTTGGAATTACTGTGCTCAGTTCTGGAGACCTCACCTACAAAAAGATATTGACAAAATTGAACGGGTCCAAAGACGGGCTACAAGAATGGTGGAAGGTCTTAAGCATAAAACGTATCAGGAAAGACTTCATGAACTCAATCTGTATAGTCTGGAGGACAGAAGGAAAAGGGGGGACATGATCGAAACATTTAAATATGTCAAAGGGTTAAATAAGGTTCAGGAGGGAAGTGTTTTTAATAGGAAAGTGAACACAAGAACAAGGGGACACAATCTGAAGTTAGTTGGGGGAAAGATCAAAAGCAACATGAGAAAATATTATTTTACTGAAAGAGTAGTAGATCCTTGGAACAAACTTCCAGCAGACGTGGTTGGTAAATCCACAGTAACTGAATTTAAACATGCCTGGGATAAACATAGATCCATCCTAAGATAAAATACAAAAAATAGTATTAGAAACATAGAAGTCTGACGGCAGAAAAAGACCTCATGGTCCATCTAGTCTGCCCTTATACTATTTTCTGTATTTTATCTTAGGATGGATCTATGTTTATCCCAGGGAAGTTTAAATTCAGTTACTGTGGATTTATCTACTACGTCTGCTGGAAGTTTGTTCCAAGGATCTACTACTCTTTCAGTAAAATAATATTTTCTCATGTTGCTTTTGATCTTTCCCCCAACTAACTTTAGATTGTGTCCCCTTGTTCTTGTGTTCACTTTCCTATTAAAAACACTTCCCTTAGTTCTTCAGGGCAGACTAGATGGATCATGAGGTCTTTTTCTGCCGTCAGTCTTCTATGTTTCTAACTTCATGGGGAAAAGTGTTTCATAGGGCAGGATGTGTAATGGAAAAGGCACATTTCCTAGCTCCTATCAGATAGCAATATTTAAGGCAAGGGACTAGTGAGTCTGTATTAGGACTGTTTACCACCTTGAGTTATTTCTACATATAATAAACATGGGATATAAACATATTTATGTATGTACGTGTTTTTATTAAGAAAATGTGTATGGCAGCCCATCTCAAGGTAATTCCAGAGGATTTACAGCAATAAAAATATCAGTTATAACATTTAGACTTATACACTGATTCACAGTGCTGTACAGCCCTCTCTGAGCTGTTTCATAAAGTCTTAATGCCGACTAATCAACTCCATATATTGCAAATGGCAAAATGCAAAACATCCACATTTAACATGTTACTTGCCCTATACAGGGCACATCTGGCAAGGTTTATGGGATTTTGTTGGTCAGGAGTTCCAAAAAGGTGATTCCAGCTTTAAATTAATTTAAATTAGTCGTACATATAGTTTAATGACTCTTTGCATTTTAAGCAAAAAGATATTGTAGTAGTCTTAGTGTTCTGTCGGGCTCTCTGGTAGACTCCTCCCAAAAATTCACAGGTACAAATTTCAGACACACACATGTTTGAAAATTCAAAACAATGTTCTTTATAATGAAAATTCACTTAAATCAAGCCCTCTTTTGGTATAGCAAAGAGCACTCGTCTCCAAACAAACTGGTAATTTATACAAGTCCCTTATCAGTTCTGTGATACTTAGCTTGCAGCTGTGAGGCAATTCACAGTCCTTCTTTCACAAAGTGAAACACACTTTGCTCTGGTTTAGTTTCAAAGCAGGGAAAAATCAGCACACAAAAAGTCAAAGTCAGTAAAGCAGTCACGAAACACAAGGATCAGATAATCCTCCACAATGGCCAAACCCACAGGCTGCTCTTTATAGCAGCCTCACTAATTACTACAGCCCCACCCAACCACAGGTGGCCTCATTTTCTTTGATAATAATCTCTCAGTTGTTGTTGCCTATGCACCGCTCTCCGCATGCGTGGCTGTATCATTAACTCTTGTTCTGAATCCAAGGAGGAGAGAGATAATTGATCTCCTTCTGAGCTGTCTGCCACACTCTCCTCCCTGTCACTCATGTCTTCTTGGTCAGAGGAGCCTTCATCAGCAGATTCCACCATGGGCAAAACAGGCTGCAACATGTGGATGTCTCCCCCACATCCACAGTCCTTGGGGCAGGAGCTGGGCCAGAGCTAACCACAACACTTAGTAACAGCATTACAACCAGAGAGATGAGGTTGCCCCGAGTCTTTGGAGAAGGGCAGCATACAACTCTAATAATTAATAATAATGTGATATCATAGTTGGCTTTTTTAAAATTGTAGTTGGTTGTCCTATTATTATGGTGGTTTTTGTTAGGAGGTATATTGAGACAAAAGTCAATCATACTGTGGAAATTGTTGGAAAAGGGCTCTTGTATTTGTAATCCATAAAATGAGTGTGAACTGTTGCAGATGAGATCAAATGGTCTCATGGTGGCAAAAAATGAGATGTTGTTTTTCTGGCAAGTTCCATGAGGGGCGGGGGGGGGGGAATCTCAGCAGAGACGGGGTGAAAATTCATTCTTCAAGTTGCAGAGGGAGGTTTCCAGGAGTGATCCGGTACCCGCTCCTACCCCACCCCACCCTGATGAAAAAGTGCAAAAGTAAGGGGCATACATAAGTGCCCCAGAGGACCTTCCATCCTGTCCTAATGTTTCTCTTTTACTAGTATGTATATATTATTATATTTATTTTATTTTATTTTATTCTTTGTCCAATATACAATACATATGGAAGAGAATAGACATTAAGTAATATACATAAAGATAGAAAGTAAAAAATAAGAGAAGTAGATGGGAGGGAGAGAATATATATGATATAAGAGATAAGGAGAGAATATATATGATATAGATAGACAGACAGATAGATAGATAAGGAGAGAATATGTATGATATATAAGATAAGGGAAGACAATTGGACAGGGGACACATCTCTTCTTCTGTTCTTTCATTGATATGTTCTATTACTATATCTTCTATTCTTTCATTGATATATTTTACTATGAGTATCTCCTCTATAACCTTCATTATGTATTTTACTCTGTGTGTGTGTGTGTGTGTGTGTCTATATATACCATATATATATATATATATATATATATATATATATATATATATATATATATATATATATGTCACATGTTTAAGCTGAATTTGAAAATTAAGGGAGACTAGGATAGATCTATTTCGGCCTTATTTTGGCCTCATCAGCTAGCCATACCCACTGGGACTTGAACCTGCAACCTTTGCCTTGTAAGGCAGAGAATTATCCTCTAGGCTACAGTATCCAATCCCTTCAGCTCTGTACCAGGGAAGGGTTACATTTTGTGTCGAATCACCCTGGTATATTGAAGGAACATCACAGCTCCTTTTTTGCCTCTCGGCCCAACCCAGGGCCATTTCCAAGGCAGTTAATTTTATTGATAGCCGACAATTCTATCTGTATGTGTCACATGTTTAAGCTGAATTTGAAAATTAAGGGAGACTAGGATAGATCTATTTCGGCCTTATTTTGGCCTCATCAGCTAGCCATACCCACTGGGACTTGAACCTGCAACCTTTGCCTTGTAAGGCAGAGAATTATCCCCTAGGCTACAGTATCCAATCCCTTCAGCTCTGTACCAGGGAAGGGTTACATTTTGTGTCGAATCACCCTGGTATATTGAAGAAACATCACAGCTCCTTTTTTGCCTCTCGGCCCAACCCAGGGCCATTTCCAAGGCAGTTAATTTTATTAATAGCCGACAATTCTATCTGTATGTGTCATATGTTTAAGCTGAATTTGAAAATTAAGGGAGACTAGGATAGATCTATTTCGGCCTTATTTTGGCCTCATCAGCTAGCCATACCCACTGGGACTTGAACCTGCAACCTTTGCCTTGTAAGGCAGAGAATTATCCCCTAGGCTACAGTATTCAATCCCTTCAGCTCTGTACCAGGGAAGGGTTACATTTTGTGTCGAATCACCCTGGGTATATTGAAGGAACATCACAGTTCCTTTTTTGCCTCTCGGCCCAACCCAGGGCCATTTCCAAGGCAGTTAATTTTATTAATAGCCGACAATTCTATCTGTATGTGTCATATGTTTAAGCTGAATTTGAAAATTAAGGGAGACTAGGATAGATCTATTTCGGCCTTATTTTGGCCTCATCAGCTACCCATACCCATATATTTGTTTTCGTAGATTTTCACGGGTATATGTATGTAGATTGTTCTGAGTTCGGGTTTTGCCCCGTGTAATATTTTGCATGTCTATGCGACGTTTCGGTGAAATCACATTCACCATCATCAGGCTGAAGTTTTAAGTTTCGTGTTGCTGTAAATATTTACAGCAACACGAAACTTAAAACTTCAGCCTGATGATGGTGAATGTGATTTCACCGAAACGTCGCATAGACATGCAAAATATTACACAGGGCAAACCCGAACTCAGAACAATCTACATATATATACACACCCACTAAAATCCTCATTGTGTATTGGACAAAATAAATAAATAAATAAATAAAGTAGAACGAGTGCGTTCTTCCGCCTTATATCGCTAGATGGCGGTCTAGAGTGAGGCGACACTCCCGTCTAACAAAGCAAGTACCATACAATGGTGGCAGGGCTATTCTAGGCAACGGGGAGAGGCTGTGCCGGAGTGGATTGAAACGATAGAAAATTGTATAGCCAGAAAGGATGTGGAGGAGACAAGATGAAGGACAGAGGAAGTTCCTCTTCCGGCTCACCCAGGGGAGTATTTTGGTGTCGGCGGAGTTTTTTGCGCCGTTTAAAGGGTGGAAGCAGGAGGAGAGTGGAGAGCAGGTTAGAGGAGAAGCCGGGAGCAAGTCGGGCCTTTTGGGTTCCTCCACGGGGCAGATGCAGAGGAAGCAACGAGGGTGAAACGTGTTAGCTGCTGCTGCATATTCTTTCCCTTCCCAAATTTTATTCCTCTGGGGCTGCACCGTTTAAAGCTGCTGCCTATGATTTTCTGCTGGGAGATTTCGTTCATTTAAAAGGTCTTTATTTTACATATTTCTAAGCAGC
This sequence comes from Erythrolamprus reginae, assembly GCF_031021105.1. Classification (NCBI taxonomy): domain Eukaryota; kingdom Metazoa; phylum Chordata; class Lepidosauria; order Squamata; family Dipsadidae; genus Erythrolamprus; species Erythrolamprus reginae. Next base: position 28,643,007 of record NC_091951.1, on the reverse strand, counting down.
CCAGTTCCCTCATCCTTCATGCAACACTTGATTCCTTGTGACATTATTGACATGTTGTTTTGATGGAAAGTGAGTAGTAGATTCATGGGTAAAACAGATGTTTTAAATCTGAAGTTTTAAGCTTTGTGTTGCTGTAAATATGAAATGTTTGTAACTGCCATTTCTTCATATTTACAGCAACACGAAGCTTAAAACTTCTGCCTGATGATGGTGAATGTGATTTCACCGAAACGTCGCATAGACACTCAAAATATCGTGCTGTTGTAAAATGGAATGTTTGCAACTGTCATTTCTTCCTACTGTATAGTATGGGGGTGGAGATTTGGTTTGAATGTAGCAAATAGATTGGGTGATTATGTTTCAGTGATCTGATTGGTTGGTGTAATCATAATTATTAGAAGGATTGACATGGTGATTTTTATGAAGTGTTTTTTGTTTAAGGCTGGTTTCCAAATTTCAAAATTCCAAATTCATAATTATTAGAAGGATTGATATATATATATGTTTTCGTATATTTTCACGGGTCTATGTATGTAGATTGTTCTGAGTTCGGGTTTTGCCCGATTTTTTTATTTTTTAATTTTTTTAATTAATTAATTTATTCATTTGTCCAATACACAAATACATAGGAATAAAAATAGACATGTAGTAATATATATAAGGGTAAAAGTGAACTTAGAGGAGAGGATATATGAAAGAAAGAAAATATATACGATAAGTGAGAGAAAGGAAAGACAATTGGACAGGGGACGAAAGGCACACCAGTGCACTTATGTACGCCCCTTACTGGCCTCTTAGGAACCTGGAGAGGTCAATCGTGGGGAGTCTAAGGGAGAAATGTTGGGGGTTAGGGGTTGACACAATTGAGTCTGGTAATAAGTTCCACGCTTCGATAACTTGATTGTTGAAATCATATTTTTTACAGTCAAGTTTGGAGCGGTTCGTATTAAGTTTGAATCTGTTGCGTGCTCTTGTGTTGGAGGAGAAGTTGGAGAAGGTTGGAGGAGAAGCCTGGAGATTTCAATAGGTCCATTTGGTTTCCTCCACTGAGTAGAAGCAGTGAAGAATCAAGGCTGAAATATCGAGGCTGCTGCTGCATATTTCTTATCTTCCCAAATGCTATTATGCTGATGTTGCATAATTTTAAACTTCTACCTATAATTCTCTGCTGGGAGACAATATTTAAAGGTTACAAGACAAAAAACATGAAGAAAGGTTGCTGAATTTGTGTATGGCTAATCTAGAGAAAAGAAGACAAGGGGGGAGGACATGAAAGCAGTATTTGAGGGGCTTGCCATAAAGAGGAGGGGGTCGGTTTATTTCCTAAAGCACCAGAAAGTGAGAAAGAAGCAATGAGTGGGAAACAAATCAAGAACAAAAGGAATATGCAATTAAGGAGAAACTTCCTAACAGAGAGAACAATTAACCAGCGGAACAGCTTGCCTACAGAAGTTGTGGGTACTTCATCACTGGTTCCTTTCTGTTAGATCATTTAGCTTTTTAACCCATTAGCAGAGTTCAAATGAAGGTCATCTAGTACAACCCCCTGCCCAAGCAAGAGACTCTCCAACATCTGCCTCTACCTAAGAGCAAACTCACGAACGTCCTGTTTGTGAGGCAAGAGCTCCACCTCTCGGCTACAGCAGCTGCATTTACTGGTTTTAAAGAAAAGACAGGACAGCCACTTGTTTAAATTGGGTAGAGGGTCTCTTTCTTTGAGCAGGAGGTTGAGTTAGAAGACTTATATAAAGATCCTTCCAGCTCTATTTCAAATTTCAGATTTGGAAGATTTAAAAGAAAAAACACCTTTATTTTTCATACTGCCTAACCACCCATCTGCATTGTCTGCAGATTGCATTGGTTGCCGATCAGTTTCCGGTCACAATTCAAAGTGTTGGTTATGACCTATAAAGTCCTTCATGGCATCGGGCCAGAATATCTCCGGGACCGTCTTCTGCTGCCTGAATCCCAGCGACCGTTAGGTCCCACAGACTTGGCCTTCTCTGGGTCCCGTCGACTAAACAATGTCATCTGGCGAGACCCAGGGGAAGAGCCTTCTCTGTGGCGGCCCCGACCCTCTGGAACCAGCTCCCCCCGGAGATTAGAATTGCCCCCACCCTACTTGTCTTTTGCAAACTCCTTAAAACCCACCTCTGCCGTCAGGCATGGGGGAATTGAGACATCTCCCCGGGGCCTATATAGTTTTATGTATGGTATGCTTGTGTTGTATGTTCTTTTAAATACAGTAATGGGGTTTTAGATTTTTAAATATTAGATTTGTTTTCTGTACATTGTTTTACTATTGTTGTGAGCTGCCCCGAGTCTGCGGAGAGGGGTAGCATACAAATCTAATTAATAATAATAATAATAATAATAATAATAATAATAATAATAATAATAATAATAATAGCAATAATAATTAATAATAATAATAATAATCTCCATTCAGTCTTCATGATTCCTTGTGACTTTATTGACATGTTTTCATGGGAAGTGAGGAATTTTATGAGCAAAAAAACCAACAACAATCCAGTAGAGACAAGGGGTGAAGCTTCATTCTTACAGCTTCGTTAAGTTTCAGAAATTATCAAATTATTAACTGCAGAAATTATTTAGAAGTTAAGTTTCAAGCCGTTATCCTAGCCCGGAAACAGGGGAGGTGCACGTTCTCCTTTGCAATTTATACATAATCCATCCCTCGTCTCCAATTACCCATACACAAAGGAAACGTTCCTTTGGTTAAGTTGCCTCTTTCGGGCAAACGAAGTTTAGGGTTATTCTAGGGAGCAGAGAGAGAGGTTGGGATGGAACGGGTTCAAACGATGGAGGATTGAATTGCTAGAGAGGATGTGAAGGAGAGGAGGCGAAGGACAGAGGAACTTCCTGTTCCGGCTCATCCATGGGAGGTGGATGACGTCGGCGGAGCCCCTTGTACTGTTTCAAGGGTCGGAGCGGCTCCTGGGAGGTGAGTGGAGGGCAGGTCGGATGAGAAGCCAGGAGCAAGTACCGTTTGCTTTCCTCCACGGTGTATGAAGCAGAGCAAGCAATGAGACTGAAACGTGGGCGGCGGCTGCTGCATATTCTTGCTCTTCGCAAAATGTTATTATTCTTATGCCGCACGACTTTAAACTCCTGCCTTTGATTTTCTGCTGGGAAATTTAGTGCACCTTATTTAATTTTCATATTCCATTAATAATAATAATAATAATAAAAATAATAATAATAATAATAATAATTTTTCTTCATCATACATCAAATAATTACATCCATATAAACCAAATATAACAATAGAAAATAAAACACTAAATGTATCTTGCTTTGACTTCAGTCTGAACTATCAAAATCTGCCAGTTTGAACTTCCGTTTTCTATTTACTATTCCTTTTCCCTTCTCTTCCTCCTCCTCCCTCTACCTTCTTTAACTTTCTTTCCCCCTTCCTTCTCCAACCTCTCCACCTTCTGTCTCCTCCTATCTTTCGACTTGCTCTCCTTTCTTTACCATTCCTTGTGAACTGTTTGTGATTCTATAAATCATTTATTATACTGGCAGTTTCTTTCTATTGTGTTGTTGTCTTACCAAAGCTTTTATTATTATTTCATAATTTTTAATCTAAGCTGAGATTTTCCCTATTCTTGTCTCCTGGGTTACAAATAGTACTTCTAACCCCCCTTTTTTATTAACATTTACTCGATTTTTTTCATTGCTAAATTTCTTATCAAACCATAAATAAAATTTCATCCATATTCTATAATATTTGGAATCTTCTTTGTCGTTTAATTCATTGTCAATCTGTTCATTTCTGTGCAGAAATTTAAGAACGATAAGAAATTTTCATGTTTCTTAATTGCCCAGTTCCCTCATCCTTCAGGTAACACTTGATTACTTTTATTTGTATTGATATTTTGTGTTGATGGAAAATTTATTTATTTATTTATTTTGTCCAATACACAATGAGAGTTTTAGTGGGTATATATATATATATACACACACACACATCGTAAAATACATGATGAAAGGTATAGAGGAGATACTCATAGTAAAATATATCTATTAAAGAATAGAAAAGAAGATATAGTAATAGAACATATCAATGAAAGAATAGAAGAAGAGATATAGGATTAGAAGAAAAGTATAGGAGATATAGGAGAGCAATAGGACAGGGGACGGAAGGCACTCTAGTGCACTTGTACTCGCCCCTTACTGACCTCTTAGGAATTTGGATAGGTCAACCGTGGATAATCTAAGGGTAAAGTGTTGGGGGTTTGGGGATGAGACTATGGAGTCCGGTAATGAGTTCCACGCTTCGACAACTCGGTTACTGAAGTCATATTTTTTACAGTCAATGAGGAGTTTAGGGGCAAACGAGATGTTTTACATCTTGCATAGGTTTTGGGCACCATGTCATTTGAGCGAATGCACTTTAGGAATCTTTTGTCTACAAATATAAATTCAAAGGTCTTTGTTTCTGCACAAAGATGTGTGGGCATATTTGTGTGATCTATCCATGCCAAAAAGAGAATTTTATGAGATTGTACTACAATTTTGGTGTTTGTTTTTTTATATGAATGTAGGACATGGTTGGGTTTTGGGGTTTTTTGTTTTTTGCTGTTTTCGCATGCACTGCACTAGCGTTTAAACAATAATGAAACTTAATTCATTACAGATAAAGAGGATGTCTAGAAGAGCACTTTGGACAACAGAGAAGGAGAAGCAGCATTAAAGTGTAAAACAAGAAATCAGTGGAAATATTTTTCACTTCCTCTGCAAATTGTAAAAACTCTCCAGTGTTGCCAATAAGACAAAAAATTAAGCATGAATACCAATGTGGTGAAACACAACAAGACTCAATCTGGGGAGACAAACTTTGAATGTTCTGATTGTGGGAAAAGATTCACACAGAATTCTGATCTGGTGATACACCAGAGGACTCACACACAAGAGAAACCATATCAGTGTCCTGAATGTGGAAAACGTTTCATTTGGATTTGTCACCTGAAGATACACCAGATGACTCACAAAGGAGAAAATCTATATAAGTTTCAAGATTGTGGGGAAGGTTTTAATTGGAATCCTCTCCTAGTAGAACACCAGAGGACTCACACAAGAGAGAGACCATATGAGTGTCCTGATTGTGGGAAAGATTTCACTCGGAAATTTAACTTGGTGAAGCATCAGAGGACACATACAGGAGAGAGACCATATGAATGTCCTGATTGCGGAAAAGGTTTTTCTCAGAAATTTAACCTGGTGAAACATCAGAGGACTCACACAGGAGAGAGACCGTATGAGTGTCCTGATTGTGGAAAAGGTTTCTCTCAGAAATTTAGCCTGGTGAATCATCAGAGGACACACAGAGAAGAGAAACCATATCACTGTTCTGATTGTGGGAAAAGTTTCAGTCACAATTCTTATCTTGTGAAACACCAAATGACTCATACAGGAGAGAAACCCTATAAATGCCATGATTGTGGCAAAAGTTTCAGTCGGAATCCCTACCTAGTGAAACATATGAAAACCCACACAGCAGAGAAACAGTATGAGCATCCAGAGTGTGGGAAAACTTTCAATCAGAATTCCTACCTGGTGAAACACTTGAGGACTCAAAGAGGAGAGAGACTGTTTGAGTGTCCTGAATGTGGGAAATGCTTTCCTCGGAAGGCCAAGCTGTTGAGACACCAGAGGACTCACACAGGAGAGAAACCATATGAGTGTCTGTATTGTGGGAAGACTTTCAGTCAGAATTGCAATCGGGTTATACACCAGAAAACTCACATAGGAGAAAAACCATACGAGTGTCCAGATTGTGGGAAACGTTTCAATCAGAATTCCTATTTGGTGAAACACCAGAGGATTCACACAGGAGAAAAACCATACAAGTGTCTTGAGTGTGGGAAAAGTTTCAGACGGAATTCCCATTTGGTAATTCACTGGCGGAGTCACACAGGGGAGAAACCGCATGAATGTCCAGATTGTGGGAAAGATTTCTGTTATATGTCTACCCTTATAAATCATGTAAGATTACACATAGGGGAGTAACCGTTCAAATGCCCAGATTGTGGACAGTGTTGCTCCCACACAAAGCTCCTCCCTTATCACACAAAAAATTCCATGTGAGGCAAAATCTGATGTGAGTAGAGCAGTGTTTTTCAGCAAGAGAGAGAAAGAAAGCAAGAGAGAGAGAGAAAGAAAGCAAGAGAGAGAGAAAGAAAGCGAGAGAGAGAAAGAAAGAAAGCGAGAGAGAGAGAGAGAAAGCAAGAGAGAGAAAGAAAGCAAGAGAGAGAAAGAAAGCGAGAGAGAGAAAGAAAGCAAGAGAGAGAAAGAAAGAGAGAGAGAGAAAGAGAGAGAGAGAAAGCAAGCAAGAGAGAGAGAGAAAGAAAGCAAGAGAGAAAGCAAGAGAGAGAGAAAGAAAGCGAGAGAGAAAGAAAGCGAGAGAGAAAGAGAAAAAGAAAGAAAGAGAGAGAGAAAGAGGCAGGGAAGGAGGGAGAGATAGAAAGAGCAAAAAAGAGGAAGGAAGGAAGAGAGAAAGAAAGAGGGATGGAGATTGAGAGGAAAGAAGGAAGAGAAAGAGGAAGAGAGATAGAGCGAAAGGGAGGAAGAGAGATAATTTTTTTGTTCAAACCTTTTTAGCCCCCCCCCTCCCCCTCTCCCCTTCCCCCCCGCTCAATGTGCCCCATGATTTTGTATATGTAAACAATGTGCCACAGCTCAAAAAAGGTTGAAAATCACTGGAGTAGAGGAATGTTGAATTTCATTTCTTGTCTCTCATTGGAAGCTCCATTGAACAATATTTTATTTTTTTATTTTTTTATTTTTTTATTGTTAGAGTTGAAAGGGACCATGCAGGTCATCAAGTCCAACCCCCTGCCTGAGCAGGAATCCTAAAGCACCCCAGCCAAGTGGCAGTCCAATCTCCTCTTGAAAATATCCAGAGTTGGGGAGTTCACAACCTCCGCAGGCAGGTTGTTCCAATGGTTGATCGCTCTGACTATCAGGAAGTTCTTCCTTACTTCTAGGTTGAATCTCTCCTTGGTCAGCTTCCAGCCGTTGATCCTTGTTCGGCCCTCTGGTGCTCTGGAGAATAGAGTGACCCCCTCCTCTCTGTGGCAACCCCACATATACCTGTATGTAGCTATCATGTCCCCTCTGGCCCTCCTTTTCTCAAGGCTATCCATGCCCAGTTCCCGCAATCTCTCTTCGTAAGTCTTGGTTTCAAGTCCCCTAATCATTTTGGTTGCTCTTTTCTGCACCTTCTCCAGAGTTTCAGTGTCTCTTTTGAAGTGTGACCAGAACTGGATGCAGTACTCCAGATGTGGTCTCACCAATTACTTGTGTGTTTCTTTTTAGTGAAATTTGTCTTAGTATCAAAAATGGATGAGTAACAGAATGGAATGGAAGAGAATAATGGAATAGAATTAGAATTAGAAGAATTAGAACAGAATGGAATAATTGGGAGTGTGTTTTATGTCATCTAGTCCAACCCATTGCTCAAGGACGAGACCCTGTACCGTTTTTTATATGTGTTGAGTCTCTTCTTGAAAGCATCCAGTGATGTGGCAACCACAACCTACTGAAGGCAAGCTGTTCCACTGGAAAACAGCTTATAGCCTGGCTTTGACAGCCCCTGACATATTGCAAGACTGCTATCATTTCACCGCTGGTCCGTTTCTTTACTAGACTGGCCATGCCCAGTTCTTGTAACTGTTCGTCATATGTTTTAGCCTGCAGGTCTCTCACCTGATCTGAGGTTCCTTTCTATGGTCCAGTGTGGTTATTCCCTTTCACCACGTTGAGGGGAATTCCTTTGCTGGACAAGAGAAAGCAATCCTGGCTCTCTAGAAATTATGTTTGCTGCCTTGAGTTATTTCCAGATACAGAGATCCCTCGATTTTCGCGGGTTCAAACTTCGCGAAACAGCTATACATACCACGGTTTTTCAAAAAATATTAATTAAAAAATACTCTGCGGTTTTTTTCTATACCATGGTTTTTCCCACCCGATGATGTCATACGTCATACCAAGAGTCACTTCTCTCTCTCTTTCTCTCTCTTTCCTGTCATTCTCTGCTTCAATCATTTCTCATTTCTCTTTTTTTCTCCCCTTTTTTCTATCCTTTCTCTCTCTACCTTCCACTCCCCCCCCTCTTGCTCTCTCTCTTTCTCCCTCTCTCTCTCCCTCTCTCCTTTCTATCTTGCTCTGTCTGTTGCTCTCTCTGTGAGAATGCCTGCCCTGCCTCTCCTGCAGCCCCCTCGCTGACAGCTGGGACGAAAGCGCTCTCAGCTAAGGGACTGCGAGAGGGGCGGTGCGGGCATTCTCAAAGCGCTCAGAGCGGCTAGCGGCCGAATGAGGAGGACGAGAACCCGTAGCTGCCAGCGCTGCTGCAGGAGGACCTGTGCCCCAAGAAAGCCGGTGAGAAGAGCGGATTGGGTGGGCGGGGGGTAGCGGCAAGGGGGTCGGGGGCGGGGGGGCCGACATTCAAAACAATCTTTGCCGGCCTCCGCACGTTCGTCGCTCCCCGCCCCCAACTTCAAGCCCGGCTCCTTGCGCGGCCTTGGAAAAGGATGCGCGTGGATAGTTTTTGGCTGTCCATAGCCCAAAATGGTGTTTTTACTTCCGCATCTCTACTTCGCGGAAATTCAACTTTCGCGGGCAGTCTGGGAACGCAACCCCCGTGAAAATCGAGGGATCACTATATAATAAAGGGGCATATAAACTATGTATGTATCTATTTTTACTTAGTAAGAAAACGTATATAACAGCCCAATTCCTATGACTTTACAACAATAAAACCTTAATAGAGAAACCAGTAGATCCCATTTATTTATTTTATATATTTTTTATTTTATTTTATTTTATTTTATTTATGATTTGTATGCCGCCCCTCTCCCTAGCCTCGGGCCGGCTCAAAAACATACAATAGAACAATTCACAACAAATCTAATAAATTTAAAAAACATTTTAAAAACTCCATTATTAAACCAGACATACACACAGACATACCATACATTAATTGTATCAGCCCGGGGGAGGGGAATGCCTCAATTCCCCCATGTCTGATGGCAGAGGTGAGTTTTAAGGAGTTTATGGAAGGCAAGGAGGGTGGGGGCAGTTCTAATCTCCGGGGAGAGCTGGTTCCAGAGAGTTGGGGCCGCCACAGAGAAGGCTCTTCCCCTGGGTCCCGCCAGCCGACATTGTTTAGTCGACGATACCTGGAGCCATTATAGCAACCTCCACATTTTAAATGTACTTGCACTAGAAATACAGCACAGGGTACTTCTAGCAAGTGATGGCAATTTGATGATCAGAATCCCCAAAAGATTATTCTTGCTTTTGTTCAATTTACAAGTTTATTTGCTAATTACAAGGATCGCCCAAAAAGTAATGCACGACATTTTTTTTCTCAGCCTACAGTAATGGTACAACTGCAAAACTTTAAATATACATTATTTGAATTGTAGGGAGACCATATGTAAATTTTGTGTTTCTTCAGACAGCGTAGCTGCAGTAGTGTTTTGAAATGGTGTCTGTAAGTGATGTATGTTACAAGCAGCGTGTCATTGAATTTCTTACTGTGGAGAAAGAAACTGTTGAGAACATTCACAAACGTTTGTGTACAGTTTATGGAGAATCTGCAGTCGACAGAAGTACAGTTAGTCGCTGGGCACAGAGGGTGAGGCCATTAGAGGTGATTTGCACAGGGCAGAAATGGCTTTGTGACCAGAACAAGGAGTGGTACCGACAGGGCATACACGTCCTTGTGTCTCACTGGAGGAAGGTCATATAACGGGACGGAGATTGTGTGGAAAAATAGAGTGTAGAAGAAACATCACTTTTTCTTGTATGTCTCATCGTTGAAGAAAAAAATGTGCATTACTTTCTGGGCGAGTCTATTTTACACAAATGGTATTATACACCAGTACAATTAGCACGCTTTCAAACGATGATAAAAGGAAACTGTTGGCATGGATGTAAGGAAAAAGGAGTATTTATGCGTATGTTTTGGGAATGCAGCAAAGTCCAAAAATTTTGGAAGCAAATACAAGTGGAAGTGAATGAAATTACGGGAAGTAACTGGGAAATAACTAAGGAAGCAGCATTATTAATAAAAAATAGTGAGGTAAAAGAATACGAAGAAATTAAAACTGCAGCAACAGAAAGCACCCAAGCAACTATAGTGCTTGAGTGGAAAGATGCTAACAAATGGACGACGAAAAATTGGTGTAAGTACATGGTGGACCACATTCACTATGAAGTTATGGAAATTAGATTACACAACTACAATGAAGAGAAATTAGCAGAAACAATGAGGCGGTGGGAAAAGGTTAAAAATTATATATTAACAATATCAGTAAGCGATGCAAACGTTAAAAATAAAATTAAATCACTTTATAAAGAATGAACAATGTAACCCAGAAAAGAAGTAAATGAAGGATATAGTATTGAATCTTCCTTGGTGAAGGGTTTTTTTGACTTTCTGTTTGGGGATGGTATTCACTTCTATGTTTTCTGTTTTTTTTGTAAAAAAAATTTAAAAATCAATAAAAATTATATATATATATAAAAAAATACTTTCTGGGCGAGTCTCGTATGTTCGTGCCTGGTGCCATTCTTGCTCAGAACTGGTTATTTTTTCACCTCTCGTGTTAAGTTGGAGAAGTTAGTGGCATATAAATTTAATAAGTAAAAGCACCTAGTTCCAAATCAAACTTCTGATGCAGGGTCTACAATTGAAAAGACATACTATCCAGTAGGAATATTTAAAGGAAGGGGCTAGGAGCGTGCCCACTATATCTGACCTGGTAGAACAGATAAATGCAAAAATAGTAAATGTGGAAAATAATGACGGGTGCCCTGGTGACTGTGGTTACAATGCAGTATTGCCAGCTGACTCTGTCCACAGCCTGGAATTTCACCCTGACGGGGCTCGAGATTTATTCAGCCTTCATAGAAACATAGAAGACTGACGGCAGAAAAAGACCACATGGTCCATCTAGTCTGCCCTTATACTATTTCCTGTATTTTATCTTACAATGGATATATGTTTATCCCAGGCATGTTTAAATTCAGTTACTGTGGATTTACCAACCACGTCTGCTGGAAGTTTGTTCCAAGGATCTACTACTCTTTCAGTAAAATAATATTTTCTCACGTTGCTTCTGATCTTTCCCCCAACTAACCTCGGATTGTGTCCCCTTGTTCTTGTGTTCACTTTCCTATTAAAAACACTTCCCTCCTGGACCTTATTTAACCCTTTAACATATTTAAATGTTTCGATCATGTCCCCCCTTTTCCTTCTGTCCTCCAGACTATACAGATTGAATTCATTAAGTCTTTCCTGATATGTTTTATGCTTAAGACCTTCCACCATTCTTGTAGCCCGTCTTTGGCCTTTTCAATTTTGTCAATATCTTTTTGTAGGTGAGGTCTCCAGAACTGAACACAGTATTCCAAATGTGGTCTCACCAGCGCTCTATATAGCGGGATCATAATCTCCCTCTTCCTGCTTGTTATACCTCTAGCTATGCAGCCAAGCAGCCTACTTGCTTTCCCTACCGCAGTCATACAGATTGGCAGCAGAGGAACTATTATGAGGTTCAGGCAGTCTTCATTTTTTGTTCCCCGAGCCTTCAAAGTCACCACGGCAGTATAAAACCATACCTATACCCGGTCCATAGATTTGGGGCCATTGTGGTATTTCTTCAGTTATCGCATTGCAGCACTTCTTGTAGTTCTGTAGTTCTGAAGGTGCAGGAGAATGAGTTGCACCAACTCTGGTGCAATCGGTACACATTTATGATACTATTTGTGACCATCCCAGCTAGCTTCTGAGAAGGGGATGCTGGCAAGAATTTGTCAGTCATGATCAAATTGTCTTTAACAACCCACAGTGATTTGTTTAATTCAATTCAATTCAATTCATTAGATTTGTATGCCGCCCCTCTCCGAAGACTCGGGGCAGCTCACAACAATAATAAAAACAATATTCCAGCGAAAAACAAATCTAATATTAAAAAGCACATAAAACCCTATCATATTTAAAAAAGCAAACAACATATACATACCCAAACATAAATATAAAAAAGCCTGGGGGAAAGGTGTCTCAACTCCCCCATGCCTGGCGGTATAGATGGGTCTTGAGTAATTTACGAAAGACAAGGAGTGTGAGGGCAGTTCTAATCTTCGGGGGGAGTTGATTCCAGAGGGCCGGGGCTGCCACAGAGAAGGCTCTTCCCCTGGGGCCTGCCAAATGACATTGGTCGACGGGACCCGGAGAAGGCCAACTCTGTGGGACCTTATCGGTCACTGGGATTTGTGCGGTAGCAGGCGGTTCCGGAGGTACTCTGGTCCAATGCCATGCAGGGCTTTATAGGTCATAACTAACACTTTGAATTGTGACCAGAAACTGATCGGCAGCCAATGCAGGCCACGGGGTGTTGCAGAAAGGTGGCCGAATCTAGGAAGCCCCATGATGGCTCTTGCGGCCGCGTTCTGCACGATCTGAAGTTTCCGAACACTTTTCAGAGGTAGCCCCATGTAGAGAGCGTTGCAGTAATCGAATCTCGAGGTGATGAGGGCATGAGTGACTGTGAGCAGTGACTCCCTGTCCAAATAGGGCCGCAATTGGTGCACCATGCGAACCTGGGCAAACGCCTTTAAGATCTGTAGAGGAGCAGATTGGAACTGTCACGTGACATCACCCTTAATGATCAGGCTTAGTGTCAGATTCCAGTCCCAAATGGAGTCACTAAGAGAGGACTAATTGGGATGTCCCCACAGGAGTTGTGGACAGTATTTTCTGCCTTTATTTGCAGCTGTCCATGGGCAAAACTGTTCGTTCAAATCTTGCTGAGGTTTTAGATATCATTTAATCAGTTAAAGTCTGCACATCTCAAAAAGTAATGCAGAAGGTTGGACAGTAACAATCCTGGGATATTTTTTAGGCTAAAAATACAAATGGATTTCTACATATATAGATTTGTAGGTGTGTGCATTTCTGTTTCTTTAGATGCATATATCTGCACTTGTAGAATCTTCTCCCCAACATTGCCAGACATACATTGGAATATAGAACATGTATGTATGTATGTATGTATGTATGTATGTATGTATGTATGTATGGATGGATGGATGGATGTATTGATTGGTTGATTGGATTTGTATGCTGTCCCTCCAAGGATTCGGGGCGGCTCACAACATAATAAAAAACAATATACAATATAAAAATCTAAAATCCAATTGATAAAATTAACTGCTCTAAAAATCCTGGAACATTAAAAATCATTCAATCACATTCAACAAGCATACGTTGCACTCGTAAACCACCAGGTTTTTAGATGTAAAACTATAAATCACCCAAGAAAAAAATCCCGCTTTCATATAATGTATGAGCTGTACAATTCATTTGAAATTAAAACTGAAATCTTTCCTGGGGAAGAAATGACCAAAAAAAGAAAGAACACCCCAACCTTACAACAACATTGTTTTATAAAGATGTGAACCTTTAAAAACTACTTTCTAGAAGCACTTTTTCATTGCAGGGCGGGAATTTTTAGACCAGCTTTCTACAAACTGGTTTCATCCAAGTGCTTTTTGTTCAAGGCGCTTGGGAATAAATAACTATGACAATCATTAA